>NC_057394.1:61027927-61345663 GCF_019320065.1 Cervus canadensis
AGTGGAGGGCATGAGAGGTTATAATACCAGATGCATGGAAGGTTTTGATCAGAAGACTAACACTTTCCCTCTTCATGTTTGAAAATATGGGGCAAGATTGGGGTATGGGGTTAAGAGACACAAACTACTATGTGTAAAATAAGCAACAAGGATAAATTGTATAGCATTGGGAAATAAATATAAGCCATTATTTTGTAGTAACTTTAAATGGAATATAATCCTCAAACATACTGAATCTCTGTGTTGTACTCCTGAAACTAATAAAATAATGTAAATCAACTGTACTTCAACAAAAAGTTAAAACATCACTTTAACACTTCTTGTTAGTCAAGAATAAAATGTAGAAGGGGCATACACAGTAATTGAACAGCAAATGGAGTTTCTTGTGAAGATAGAATAAAACTATGATGTAATGTTTTTTCATTGAGAAAAAAATGAGAGGGATTATGATCCATGCTCAGAGTCTTGAAGAGATTTGGCTAGTCTGACTGTAGCCTCAATTGACAGTCTAGAATTCCTTGAACTACTTTTTTTGTTCTTGAAGCCAGAAAAGGGGTAATTTTTGGTACAAATAAAAATACTGTTTTACAAAGCAGATGTGGCAGACTTAGGAACTTGTGCTCCTTCATAGTGTTCCAGTTGAAAATATGAACTGCTTTAAAGAGAACTTAAATAAATGATGTGCTTGGGATGGACCCATAATAGATGAACAGAGTAGGTTAGGAATATCAGTGGGTATCTCAATTAATTTTGAAATTAATAAGCTCTCCTGCCAAGTCTCTTTATTAGCAGACCCAAACAAAGGGTTAGATTGACCACTGGTCTAACTCTGAAGGTCCCATTTCTTGTTTTTGTCATCATTATTATCAAGTGGATATTCCTATTTATAATACAATTCAGAACCTGATGCTTATGGACTTATTTTCTTTCTTTTTTCTAGTCCAAAGGAAACAGAAGACTTTCAGTCAGCTGAGTCTCTTGGTAGCCAGCAGATGCATCTCAGTATTGGTGAGGACAGTACTGGGAGCTGGTCCAACTTAAGTTTCGAAGATGAACACCAGGATGAAAGCAGCAGTTTTCACCATCTAAGTGAAAGGTAACTATGATTTTGCATGTAATTGTGTAGTTTAGGTACTCGGACTCCTCAGAAATAAGTTAAATTTATGTTGAATTTGATCTTAAAATTCTGAATTTGTAAACCTAACCATTATTATCATAGTGGATTTTGTTACAATGTTATTTCTAATGGTTTGACATTTATTAAATATAGTAATTAGCTAGACTAAATTTCTTTGTGCCAATAATTGAAAAATATGTCATACATTTGATTTTATATGCATCATGCTATACTTGGCCTTCTCATGAACTTTTGAGAAAATAATTTTCTTTCTCACTTTAAAGGACCGGAAAAAGAATAGTTATCTATAAAAGACATCAAAATGGTCCTGTATTTTCTTGATATTAGAGTAGTAATTTTTTCTAGGGGAAGGATTCCTTACTTGTCCATTCAGGAGGACTGACTTGAGCAGTTATACTTGAATGACTGGAAATAGGTAAACTCATTACAAAAATACAGTATGATATAACAGAAGGTGCTTCATATATCATTCTCTTAGTTAACCTTGTTCTTAAAACCAGTTTTAGAATATTTTATTAATTATAATACAATTATTTCTTTTATTCGTAATGCCGTACAGACCTTCCTGATTAACCTATAAAATGTTACAAAATCTTTATTCACATTAAGTGACATTTGGAAATAGTGAACACTGACCATAGCTGAGCCTAGGGAGAGGAGGGGCTTTCGGGCAATGTGGAAAGGACCCTGTGACGCTTCTGCAGAGCAGACCCTTGGAATGGACTTACCGGGAGGGGGAGGGAAGACGGGATGAGGAGGCAGAAGGAAAGGAAGTGGCTTTTCAGCTGTTGGAACACATCATCTCAGAGTACTTGGTTTGATGCTTGGATTAACCAGTGAGTGTTAATATTTTTATATTTTTATTGTCATAGTTTTTAAAATGTGACACAAGCTGCCAGTATTTTACAAAATTTAAATCCAAAAAAGGCAGTCTTTAAAACTGGTAGTAGGAAGTGGGGTAATGTCACAGATTATCATTTGGCCCTCTCCATAGCTTTAGAATGTTTACACTAAATTCTCTCACTTTGAGAAACAGGCTTCTAGAATTTCAGTGGAGTTGACATTGTTGCTTATGAAATCTTGGTGTTAAAGTGGGAGAACTTAGAGGCTAGTGGCCATAAAAGGACTGTAGCTGGTTGAACGACTCAATATGGAATGCTGTCCAATATGATGAAAAGAAGGGAAGCGCCTACCAGGGTCAGCCCTTGCTTCTTCCTCTTGTGTTATTTTATCGGTGGTGTAGAACACTCATTATTGGTGAGTGACTCAAAACAGAGATGAAAAGGTAATCCTGTTAACAGAACCAGGGTTCAGAAAGACCAAATCAGGCTGAGGCTAAACCAGTTGTGTTTAATGTGAGTAAATATCTTTAGGTTCAGAAAATTAATTACTTGAATGGGAAAAACCTGACCTGATAGCATTTTGTCCAGGAAAAAAAAAAAACCTGTGGTTTAATTGACCATAGAATTGATAAGAACTAATGATACTGTGTGAATTTAAGGTTCCGGCACAAAGAAAAACTTAGCGGGGCTCATTTAGGGTTGGTGTGCTTGCCTCCTAGAGATTAAGATTCACTGGGTCATTGGCAGTCCCAAGATTTTGCATACTTGATAAGTGCCTCAGATGATTTTAAAGGAGACCACACTTAAGATACATGACTTTAGTGTAAAAATGGGTAAAAATTTTAATTTTGTAATTTTTTTCTGTGCTTAATCATTCTATTAATAGAAGTAAATATGGTGTTTGAGATAATTAATTTTCTCTCTCTTTGGCTCACAGCTGTTTAACCATTCTGTATTTCCATATTTTCTTGTTTTTGGTTTGTCTGTCACCAGACTATGTAGGCAAAATTGGTTTCATGGTTTAACACTAGAGCTATATTTGTTTGAATGTAATGCTGAAAAGACACTGATCAGTTTTAATTTTTATTCTGTAATGCATTACGGTTTGTGACAGTTGGATAATGCTAATATGTACATGTTAATTATTGAGATAGCCTGGAAACTATTTAGAACTTTTAAATTAATCAGCCCCCTTTTGGTAACCTTATCAACATTTATTGATGCATAAAAGATGATTTTATGTTAATTCATTTTTAGAACTCAAATTTTGTATTGTGTAAATATTTTTATAATTGTCTAGCCTACTATGGGAAAATACAGCTGCTTATCACTGCAAACTAATGTGCTTACTAATTATTTACTAATTAAGCTAAGTAAGCACTATTTACTTACTAATTATGATAAGAATTTTTAAAAATTGCATGTTTAGATTTTAATCTGAAAAACTGAATTTGATTTTGTTTCTGAACACAGTTGCTTTTTGTGTGTGTCGCTTTGCAGCACTTGTAGAATGTAGTTGCGTTCTTCCGATTAGGCAGTGTAGGAAGGTAGCCGTGGGGTGTTAGTGACTGGCTGATCTGTCAAGTGTAACGCTTGATTAGACCTTGGCTATGCAATATTCTGAAGAAAATGTGTATTATTTGCCACCTGCTGAATTATACATAATGTATGAAATGAAGGTAATTGACATAATAATGAACATCTTTTCTCCCCGTAGTTAGACGAGGTCTTCTTGGGAATATGTTTCAGTGTCTTCCTTCTCATCCTTTCCTCATCCTCCTTCCCCACCCTGGCCATCACTGTGTGCACTCTTTAAAGACTCAGGGGGAAAAAAAGACTCGAGAGAAAGTTAACCTGTGTAAACTTTATCCAAACTGAAGAGCATTGGCTTTTTAGAAATTATGTCCTAAGTTTTGCCATAGGTGTTAATTTCATTGTGAAACTTTTTTGTTCTTCCTTTCATTTACTGTCCTAAAAGTCACTGTCTGAATCTGTAAAATAAATATAAATTTAGAATAATTTTCATGAACTGCTGAGGACAAGTAAGAAAACTCCCTAATCTCTGAAGCTGTTGAACACCTCGTGTAGTAGTTATGATGGTATTCACATAACTCCACGGATGCTGTGCCCACTGAGGCAGCTTCAGAACATCCTCAGTTATCAGTGATGGACGCCATTCCAAGGAAAACCAGGGTTGTTTTTACCATTCATTTTCTAGTTCAGCTCTGTTCTTTTCTTCCTCTGGCAGTAATGGTAACAGCAGTAGCTGGAGCAGTCTTGGTTTAGAAGGAGATTTGTGTGAGGACAATTTATCCTTTCCAACATCAGACAGGTTGGTCCAGTCCAGAAATCTAAACACTGATGAGTCTTTCACCACTAATGCATGATATCATATTCTTAAAAGAATGTGGGTTAGAGTGCCAACATGTGTCAACCTGCTTTTCTCCTATCTTTGACATGATTCTGCTTGATAAATTTACATCTGATGAAAAAATTCAACTCTGCTAAGATACGACTGACACCTAATTGTAAAATGTGTTACTTTTATGCATGCGTTGCACTGCTTGCTATTTTTCATTCTACCAATTACTCTTTCATTAAAAAGAGCTTGCTTCCTACAGGATTTCTGTTTTTTTTTTTGTTTTTTTTTTGTTTCTGTATATAGTTTTATTTCATTTATAAGAAAAGTATAGGAAAAGATGTGTTTTTAACTGTTAAAAATATACAAATGGCATCAACCAAAGCACTGATAATTATTCATGGCATTCTGTGATATTCAAATGCTGTGTTATCTAAAGCCAAATTAGCATACTTTGGCTTATATTATTTTAAATTTTATTATGTAATTACTTGACACTGTATATCATAGTCAGGTAGAAATTCTGTTACTGATGACTTCCCTTTAGGCATCATTGGCACTTGAGATTTTAACATGAAATGGTGTGAGAAGCAAAGCTTCCTTTTTTATTGTCATTTCTCCCCCTTTTAAATGTCATATGTCACATTGTAACATTCATTTTTTGGTCACATATTAAGATTTGGCTTTAATACCCTTATTAATTAAAGTTTTTTCTTTTTAACTGCTTCTTTTGCTTCATTTGGTAAGTGATGGGCCAGATGATGAAGAAGAGGAGCATCAGACTGATGTAGAAGGTAACTGGCTGTTTGTTTGTTTTTTAAAGTGTTCGCCTGTTTTTTGTATAAGGTTCTTTAGGAAAGTCTTTAATATTTGTGCATTTTCATCAAATAGACACTGTATTATTGCTGAGTTATCAGGGTTTTTACATTACAAAACAAATTCTTTTCTGTTTTGTTTAAATTCATTAATTTATGTGCTATTTTACTAGACTTGGAACATTCAAACAATATAAACATACCAAAAAAAAGACATTTATAAGAACCTAGATGGAGCCCTATCAGATGGGAAATAGTAACTGAAGACTGTTAATAATAACAGAAAAAAATCATTTTATTATTCCATAATGGTTTTTTTTCCCCTTCCCTTTTGGTTATTAATGTCTTTTGAGATCCCTTCAACACAGTGTTACTCATTTAAACTATTCAGTGTAACTTGAAATTATTTATTAGAACAAACGTTGATTTATTTTTAAATTGTTTTCCATTAAAATTATAGAAGTTTGCAATTGGAGTAGACCCAGGAGAAGTTCTTGTCTACATTTCTTATTACACAGATAATAAAGAAATTGAAAGATGAAGAAATATTCCAAATCAGGGTATTCTTGAACTAATCTATCCAATGTCAGATCTTTTGCTGAGCAGCTTGTGTTATTTGATTGTTAAACTAAAAGGAGGGGTACTCATCAGTGTAAAGACCGAACTACATTAAAAGAAGTATTCAGTTATTTGAGGGAGAAACTTACAATAGTCTCTTCATATAATTATTTTGTTTAAAATATAAAATTCTTATATTATGAGATATAAATATTATAATTATCACATGTCAATTTGTTTTCCTTTCAAACTAGTTATTTCTAGAATTAGTATTTGATGTCAGTCTTATAAAAATCAATAAATAAAAGATACTTTTAAACCAGTTCTCCCTTCCATTAGTTCCAGTCTTATTCTCACACATATATTTGAAGAATACACTTACTCATTTCTTCCTTTAATGATCATGGTTCCAAATATGTAAATACTAGAGTTCTGGAATGTGATTTGTAATTCTTAATTAAATATATTAGAATGTCTTTAGCAAATCTCAAAAACTTCTCATGTTGAACCTGAGTTTTCATTATATTTAGATGGGTGTTGAGTTTTTTCCCAAAAATCTTGTTTTCCCTTAATTCTGAAAATACCGATAATGTCTTCTTTTTTTTTTTTTTCTGATAATGTCTTCTATAGAGTGGCATGTAAGAATGTTCATGTTTAGACATTAGTTTTTGAACCAGTGATTCTTTAATCATCTCTTTAGAAGTAGGCAAACAGAAAATTGCAGGAACAAATTTCTTAAAATGTACTTTCTACCAGGGTTTCCAGTTTGTTTTATTACCAATTGTATTTTTTTGTTTAGAAAGGTCATGTATCAGTTTTGAGTCCAAATCCTCAGACCTAAGATAATTATTATTTTAGTTCTAAAACCACTCCTAAGTAGCCATTTTTCATGTAGGGTTTCTGGAAGTAAGTTTTTTTCTTATCAGATATAAAGTAGGGGTAAAAAGGGAAAGTAAAAGTGAAAGTCACTCAGTCGTGTCGGACTGTTTGAGACCCCATAGATTATACAGTCCTTGGAATTCTCCAGGCCTGAATACTGAAGTAGTAGCCTTTCTTCTCCAGGGGGATCGGGCAATATTTTTAGAGTTTTTGATAGACTGTTTGTTTGTTTATACTTAGTTGCTCAGTCGTGTCCAACTCTTTGCGACCCCATGAACTGTTGCCCCTAGGCTCCTCTGTCCATGGGATTCTCCAGGCAACAATACTGGAGTGGGTTCCATGCCCTCCTCCGGGGGATCTTCTCAACCCAGGGACCGAACCCAGGTTTCCCACGTTGTAGACAGATTCTCTACCGTGTGAGCCAGCCAGGGGAGAATATTTGCTGTATTTTTTGTGGACTAAAAACAATTCAGAATTATGGAAATCCTAAGGCAACAAGCTTTATTTATGTATTTATTTTTGTTTGTAGTTGGAGGATGTCAGTTCTTTCTCTTTTCACTAGAGTTGAATGACCTCTCTTAGAGATCACTCTCAGGCAGCCAGACACCCTGAACTGAAAAATCTAGTGGTACAGAGAAACTTTCAACTCCATGACCTCTGCAGAATTTATAGAATGGCCCAATGACTATGGTACTATTGTTTGCCAGACCCATTTTTGATTGAGAATCAGAGTGTGGAAAGGAAGGAAATGATAATACATTTATTTTAAGAGAATAGCATGAACCAATTTTTTTAAATGAAAAATCTTACAGGTCAGTAGGAACCCTAAAAATCAGTAGTGGTCTAAAATGCCCTGCCAACTGTAAAAAAAAAACCTCAGGGACATTCACCAGCAAATGTCCATTACTGGTGCAGATCGGTGCGGTGTCTGCCCGCACGCCCCCTGCCTGCCTCTCGCTGGGGAGGCCCGGGCCTCGGCGCTGCCGGCTGCTCAGCCGCCACTAAGCAGTGGTGTTCAACACAGGGTGTTGGTTTAGTTTCATAACAGAGATTCACCTTTTTTTATGTTGAAAACATAATTTTTATTAAAAAAATAAATTGAGAATAGTGTCTTATAGGAGTGTATCAGAAAAGTCCCTGGTTTGTTTCTGTGGATGTAAGTGGTTGCATATGACTCCCCCACCCCTGCCCATATTTTGCCTGAAAAGTGAAGTGATTAAGAGCATGGAGCCAGATTGCCAGTGTTAATATCCTGACTCAGCTGTGTCCCAGCTGTGAGATTCTTGGTCTGTCTCTCCCCCTGATCCCTCACCTGTAAAATGGGATGAAAGCAGTTCCCTCCTCCTAGGGTGCTTGTGAGGGGTGAGGGAGTTGTGTCTAAAGAGCTTAGAAGAGCTCTTAGGCTGTAATATGTGTGATCCGAGTATTGACTCCTGCTGCTGTTTCTCAGAAAGCTTTCTGAAAGTCCATTTAATATATTTATTTGTGTTTTGATTGTAATTGTAACATTTTAGTTTTATTTGCCATACCTGTGGATTATGTTTTGACATAAATTATGGCATTTGTGAATTGCCAGTTGAATTCAGTGCCTCAGAATAGAGTTTTGCACTGTGCTATCACAGATAATCAAACTATTTCTTTATTTTAGCATTATTTTGCCATTTCAAAGGAATGCTTTAGTTGGTGTTATGGTGCAAAAAAGATGATTTTTTTGGAAAATTCCTTGGAATCTTAAGAAATGGAAAATGCCTTACATATCCTTAGAAACCAGTGTACTGAGAGTTGAATTAATGGATTTCACTGCATGTTGCTTAAAAATTTAAATTTTAGGTTTGGAGCAAGATGGAAAGACTCTGCTAATTACAAATATTGACATGGAGCCATGCACAGTAGACCCCCAGCTAAGGATTATTCTTCAATGGCTCGTTGCTTCTGAGGCAGAAGTTGCAGAACTTTATTTTCATGACTCTGCAAAGAAGGAGTTTATGCAAGTAAGTGCCTGCCTTGTGGGGGGGTGGGAGGGTGCAGCGTATGCCGCCCGGTATCAGACAGTTGGTCTGATAGGCGCCCGCTGATAGCAGTGGGCAGGTGCGCGGGCATTAGGGTCCAGTGCCTGGGCTCAGATGTCGGTTCTGCCTCACTCTCGCAATCTGGTCTTGGGCGGGCTCGCCAGTCGCAGTCTTTTTCTCTGGGCTGTGGAAATGAGCATAGAATTTACCTGGCGGAGGTTTGTGAGGATTAGATATAACACTGTTAAAAGGTGCTTAATCCAGTGCCTGGCACATCCTAAGTCCTCAAAGCTGGGTGTCTTGAATAAGCATTTCATGTGCTCATATGAAAAGATTGAGTTATTCTTTGTACTTAATTGGTGCATAATTATGTCTCTTCTTCTGTTAATCCAGTGTCATTAGTATGAGAAGCTAGCATAAGCAAAAGCCAGTAAAGGGTTATAAACATTTAATAAGGGACAATAGTTCACTCTGAGCATTTAGTAGGGTTCTAATAATAAAACATTCAGATTAGGTGCATTAATAGAATATTTTTATTGATAATTTACTGTGTACCAGTTAAGTTATTAGCCAAAATTTTTAGTTTGCAGCCTTAAGGTTTTTGTCTAGGACTTTTCTTTGTCAGAACTTTCATTTAATCTTACTATATAATGTAGAGCGGTTCAAAGAATAACCAATATAAAATGATTAATAATAACAAAAAAGGAATTGTCAAGTTACTCTTGATTTCCGGTTCAGAATTTACAAAAATATTATTGAAAGAAGTATGTGAAAAAGATATATAAAAAAAATGATTTTTGTATTTTGTTTTTATTTAGACTTCTTGAATTTTTCCGGCATAGATTTCTGTTTAGAGGCAGAGGGAGAAAATAAGACAGAAAGGGGATGTTCAGGAAATGAATTGTCAAGGGGAAAGAATGGGTAGGAAAAGTGTTAGAACTGACTATATGGAGGCAAGCATTTTCAAGTCGTTTAGTCTTGGATAAATTGAGGGCTAAGGAAGGCCTTAGGCGGAGCTGAGTGTAATGGTGCTGAGGTAAGGGAGCCGCATCCCCACATGACCTAAGAAAACATTCTTGCAGTTCCTCAGAAAGTGAAACACAGCATTATTATATAACCCAGCAATTCTCCACCTAGGTCTCTACCCAAGAGGAATGAAAACATATGTCCAAGGCAGTGTTATTCGCAATAGGCCAAAAGTGGAAACATCCTAAATGTCCATTAACTGATGAATAAAACACGTGGTCAGTCCATGCAGTGGAATGTTGTCTATCATTAAAAAGGACTGAAGTAGAGACATGCTACACCCTGGAGGTGGAGGACCCTTGAAGTCATGCTAAGTGAAAGGAGCCAGGTCACAGATGGCCATATATTTTGTGATTCCATTAAAATGGCCAAAATAGGCGAACCTATAAACTGAAAGTAGATTAGTGATTATCTTGAGTTTACGGGGTTGGGAGGAATGGGCAGTGATTATTAACAGGTACTACTTTTTTTGAGTAATAAAGGTATCCTAATGTTGTTTGTGGTGATGTTGCATTCAACTCTGAATTCACTAAAAATCATTAGCTGGTCTGTTCTAAATGGGTGCATTGTGTGGTATGTGAATTATATCACAGTAAAGCTATTTTTGAAAAGGTTAAGCATATTTGTATTACAACTAAATAGGAAAAAATCTGAGTTGAAGACATGTTCAGATTAGTGATGATAGTTTATTTAAACCTGTATTTTTATACTTAAAAAAATGAGATATAATTGATATATAACACCTTATTAGTTTCAGGTGAACAACATAATGATATTTGTACATATTACAAAATGATTGCCACAGTATTTAATATTTATTTACTTTTTTTCTGAAACATGAACATTCTTACTTGTTTCTGTTGAGGCTGGAGTGCGTATTCCAGGAGAGAAAGCCACACTGTATGTTGTGGAAGGAAAATCCATATCCTTTTATTAATCTTGACATCGTTTTTATTATTTTATGTTCCCAGTTGAGGGTGTGGCAGATGTATTTAGTTCAGTTCAGAGTTTCCTGTAGAGATGGAGCCTCTCCACGCCCACACAGACACTGTGCTGGGTGAGGTTTGTGGGGTTCTGGCTCCCGCAATCCCAAAGTGTCACTCTGTGGAGGAGAGTATTTATAAAAGCCAGGAAGGAAAAATGTTTAATTTGTGTAAAGACTGGCGGTTTAGGGGAGAGTACCTTGTTATAACTGGGAAAGAGTATTTTGCTGCAAACAGCAGTTTCATCCGGTGTTATAAATAAAAATGAAAACTTTATTGTTAAAAAATTGCTTTCGGTTAATGTTTGGCTTATCTTCCTTTTTTACTAGCTTTCAAGACGGCTACAGGAAAAAGGCTGGAAGGTGGGAGACCTCCTGCAGGCCGTGCTTAAATACTATGAGGTGATGGAGAAGATGTCCAGTGAGGAGAGATGCAAGTCCCTGTTTGATTGGCTCTTGGAAAATGCATAGAACAAACTCCAAACCAGTATATTTTATTATTTGTTTTGGGAGAGGAAGAAACAGATAAAGATGCATAGGGTAAAATTTGAGTAGTGAATATTAACATTCAACGTGAATTGGGAGGAAAGTAAATAGTGCTTATTAAGTGTGTTGTGTCAGCATATGGTGTATATAGTTCATACTTTCATAATCTGTCAAATATTATCTTCATTTATTCTTCTGTACACATGTGCAGTGTGTTAAGACCCTAAGAACATGAATTTGAAGGAAGGTCTGACTGTGAGACTTTCAGGAACATTGACTGACGGCATTCTTTTCGCATCCAAATAGTGCTGCTAGAAATTGCACTGAGGTGGCTGAAGGTGGGTTCCAGGGATAAAGAGTTATAATTTTGCTCCTTTTCAAGCAAATGGTTTCCTGTTAATAACAAATCTGACATCGAAAAAACAGCATTGAGGCTAATTTATTTTTCTGACATCTTTTTCTATTTTTAAAGGTCAATTTTATTTTCATGGTTCAGCTATTGGTATTTTTTTGAATCCCCCTAGTTGTTTAATTTCTTATAAACAGTAGTTTAGGTTTCTATAAATACTATAAATGATAGTTTCCCAAGCCTTTCATTAAATGATCTTATTTGCTAATGTTGCCAATTGCTCTGGCATGAAAGTGAGTGAGTGAGAGTGTGTGTGTGTGTGTGTGTGTGTGTGTGTGTGTGTGTGTGTGTGTGTGTGTGTGTGTGTGTGTGTGTGTGTGTGTGTGTGTGTGTGTGTAAAGGAGAACTTTAACCTTGCTAGTGGTGGGTGCCCTCTTTTATTTCACTCTTTTCTGGTTACAAACCCACTGTTAACATTAAAAAGGTGCTTTAAAATAAAATGTCTACAAAGATTGTGCAGTAAGAATTTTTCTTTTTTGACTATTTTGAGTCCCCAACTTATTCTGTAAATGAAAATAAAGGTGCAAAACATGTTGAAATTTTAAAACTTAATGTTCATTTGGAAATGCATTTAGAGAAGCCCAATAATTGTTTCCTCTGTTGGGATTTTGAAAAAATCCTTTAGCAAGGATTTTTAAATTAAAACTCCACTTTAGCAGGGATAAGCTTTTTCTAGAAAAAATGGGACCTTCCCACCAGCCCCTTCCCCAGTAAAATGTATCTACTATTTTGTAAAGTCCTCTGATACGGTCTTTCTTGGGCTCTGCATTTTGTACCACTCGTCTTTAGTAGCTGCGAGTTGACTTGAATAGAGGACCAGGATTGTGTTTTATGTGAGGGTATGTGCGTGTGAATTTTTGGTTCTTCCATTAGCAGATTTTTAATTGAGAGGAAATCATTTTTTTGTTGGAGGCTTTGGTTTTGCTCTCACTTTTTCTTTTTTTTCCTGAGAACTGACTCTTCTGGAAGCTGCACAAAGTATCAAGGACAGTAGCACCTGCCGGGGGACAAGGAACAGGGCACTTGCATTGATTTGAATTATAGTTATGGCAGAGAAATAATTGCTTCTTAAGAAAAATGCCAAAATCTATTTAAATGTTTTGAGGTTACACTTACAGAAGCTTCTATTTTTCTCAATTTAAGATGAAGAAATAGAACAGGCCTTAAAAATAAATTTTCTAAAGTTTCTTCGGGTATTTTTTAAGGTTGGAGAAATGTAGGAAATGTATGTAAGCAGAATTGAGTCTGTCTGTAGCTTCTTAGAATTTGATCTGCAGCAGCACTGGACTAGGTTCTTAATTGTTAGGAAGCAGGTTGACATAACATAAATTAATTGATTATTAAGCTTAGGTTGAATTTTTACAAGTGTATAGCTATCAAATTATGTTTGGTATCTTTAGTGTGTGTACGGGTGTTATTAACAGCAGTTCTGAATTTCTTTTAAGCTAAAATGACAATATGTTCTGTAGAACTCTACTTGAAAATGTTGATTTCCTGTATGGTAAGATTTTCCTCCTGTCTTTGTTTTTGTTCGTTTTCTGGAGCTGTGCTGGATTCCGAGTTCCCTGTTCAGCCACTGTGGCCCAGCAGACCAGTCCTCGGACACTAGCGTGTATAGTACTGATCACAGTGGAGCTCCACAAGTATTGGTTCAGTGCAGGGATGTAGAGAAAAATGTTCAACGTTGGCAAACGTGAAAAGAAGTGGGAGTTAAGCTTCCTTATATAGAGAGAGAACTTTGGAGTTTAGAACAGTATCTTTTAATCAAGAACAGTCTAAACTTACTTTGTTTAAAGGCACTTTGTGATTTTTCCAAAGATGTAGATCTATTTGGTTGCTTAGCCTTCAGAACAGATCTGTTTGTGGAGGATGACTCTGTCTTATTTTGTTAAAAATCTATTTGATGTAATTTTATTATGATACTGTAATAGTGCCATTCTGCATACTTTGGCCCTTATGAAATATCATGTCTTATTCAGAACTGTTAAAGTTGTGACGTGCTTTGGGTTGAATTTTCTGTTTTATCAGTTTCAGAACCATTGGAGAACTGTGAAAAAAAAGTGAAGGAGGACCTGGACGGGGTTTTAGAATATTGTTTCAGACAGAACTTTTTTTTCCAAGCCAAGTTAAAAATTCCATTTATATTTGGGGTATTAACTCATTTTGATTTTTATTTATTTCCTGATTTTCACAGAAGGAATGATTCATTTATAAATCACAGAAGAAAATTACAGTATCTATGGGATGGTTTAACACAGTTTAATGGTTTAATGGAGTTTTAAAATCTTTGAGAACATTTACTTAGTGAATATATGTGATAACATCTTCATAGTTTGACAACCATTCCATTTACCCTCTTAGATATTTGACATGAATTAATTTAACTCATAATACTTTCATTTTGCTTAAATAAAGGTTTTATTTTGCTGGTAGGAGAAGTTAGTTACTTATTAAATGCACCAGGTATAAAGTAAAAGATGGTTTACCCACGTGGTTTTAATATCATGCACATTCCCCAGATGCAGTGTTTAACCTTGACTCATTACCAGGGTCTAGATTCAGATTAGTAAATATTACTCTCTCACAATTAAAATGATCAATTTCCCATCAGTCTGTTGCTTTAAATTTTTTTTTTCCAAGGGAAACTTTCCACAGAATTAAGAAAAACAATAATGCATCCATATTCAGGGTGTAGGGAAAATCCTTTCCATTTCAAACTCCGTCCACCCGTCACCAGCACGAGAGAAGTAGAGCTCCCGTGGGAATTACGAAGCTGTGCTCAAGTGAAATGCTTTTTCCTCACTCTTGTCTGAGGCCCTGCATACACTGACTCACCGTATTCCTGTGCTGGAGATGCAGGTGCAGTGTTGGTCACACTTGTCACTTTATTTATTTATTTTTTTCCTATCATACGTGTACATTCCTTTCACATGGGTAGAATCATAGTTCTAGAAGTTCATTGTTTTGTTTTTTGTTGTAGTGTTTGAACACTATTTAATATCAGGTTTTAATATTGCTGGATTTGCTACCTTTTGTTACTTGTGCAGTGTTAATAGTAATAATTCACATTCTTGTTTAATATACCAGCTATAAAGCAAAAGCAGCTTTGAATACTTACAGCTGTTTATTTGACTGTGCTGAATTATTCCGTTAAGATCTTGTATAACAGTAACTTTTTTCTTTTGCTTTTTCAGTAATTTGTTCATTTATCAAAATATGAACTTCAGGATGCACTAAAATTTTGTTTTTGCAGTGGCTCAAAAATAAACATTTCAGAAATTACCTTTGTGATAATTTGCAATCAATTGTTCTTTTATTTTTTCCAATTGTTTAAGCCTGTGATCTTTCTCTCCCAATTAAGAATTTCCCAATAAACTTAAGAGATGCCTGACTTTGGTTTTCAATCTGTAGTATCTTGTTAACACACTCAATACTGAACTAAAACAAAAGCATAGAAGGCACATCAAACAACCTCTGTGTTTCTGACATGATTTTAAAGAAGAACGGAAACTAGAGTATTTTTAATTGGACACTGAATCCTAAGTTCTTATTCGAGTTCCTCTGAACGCTGACAGGATGACTTGACAGGCTGTTTGCTTTTTGGATTTTGGTGCAAAATGAGTATTGTGATTGCCTTGAATGTAAGTGTGTTAGGGAATTCTCCAGCCTGGACTGAGCACTTCTTCCGTAGGCTATAGAGATCAGACCTTTGTTATGCTATATAGCATCAGGCACTTCAAAGCTAGGTGCTTGATTATTTGTTACTAATGGAATTTGATGTTAAGTGTCTTCAGCCTTGGAATTAGTGATTTTCTAGCTTTTCATGAATGTTTCAAAATGTTAGGAAATAATGATCACATATAAGGCTTGGCTATGAGTACATCTCAGGAACCAAGAAAACAAAATGCTCTGAAATGATATTCTTTTGACTAATTCCAAAGAGGAGAAAGATTTCAAAAGGAATGGGACCTTGTGACAAATGACATTTGAATAACTTTGCAGCATCATTTACAGCAGAAACAGTAAAGAGTTTAGGAAGTTGCATTTTGGGAGTGCAGTGGTGGTTGCATTTTTTTCTCTTACCATTTGTGATCTGTGTTTTAGCTGGGATAAGGAGGGAGGATGAGAGACAAATGGTCTACCTCACAAACTACCTCACATTTAAAATATGAAAGATGGAAGAGCCACATATCCCAGGATGAATATACTGTTGGTGCTATTATGCAAAGAGGGTTGGAGTGAAAATCCAAGAGCCTTTAGCAGCATCATTTACAGCAGAAACAAGAGTGCAGGAAGGCTGCCCCTTTGGGAGTGGAGTGGTGGTTGTATTTTTTTTCTCTGTCCTTTGTAGTTTTGTAATCACCTCGCTCATTTTACTTTTGTGCTCTGGAGCAAGAAGGGTAATATTTTAGATTGGAAAAAGATGAGACATTTCAAGAGGATTGAAGCTTCATATTTGACGTTTTAGGTCTTCCTGCCTCTCCCCGTCATCCGCCCCATGTCATCTTTTAAACAGACACTTCGATTTTTTAGTTTAGAGCAAGGGATTAAAACTGGACTCCTGTGTTCTGGATTCAGCCCACTGTTAAGCTTCTGCTTTGGTCCAATGTGAGATCTGATTTTTAAAACAATTGCCAACGCTTAAAAATAAGGAGATTTCACATTTAAATAGGTTCTGTATTTCAGTGTCTCTTTGAAGCGTTGGATGCCCTGGAGTACTGACTGGGGGCTTCCAGGTGCTGCTAGTGGTAAAGAAACCCGCCTGCCAGTGCACAAGACACGAGAAACACTGGTTTGATCCGTGGGTCAGGAAGGTCCCCTGGAGGAGGGCTTGGCAACCCACTCCATGTTCCTGCCTGGGGAATCGCATGGACAGAGGAATCTGGTGGGCTACAGTCCACTGGCTCGCAGAGAGTTGGAACAGTCGACTGAAGCGACTTTGCACGCACACATGCTCTGATTGGACTCCCGTGAGGCAGCAGTTTGACAGGAGCTGCATAATGGTTGCTCCTGTGGTCCAGCCTTGTGTTTCTCTTGGCCTGTGGCCGGACATGCTTCACTTTGCTCACTTGTGTTGCCTGCTGGGGCCCTATAGGTGTTTGAGATGCAAACTGACTTAAAGCAGATGATTTACTTGATGTGTTTAGAAAATCTGAATGATTCTCTAGCAGCTCTTCACCTCTCTAGGATTGTGCAGAGATGGGAAGGAGAGTCTAGAAATTACAGACTTGGTGACTTTATTGCTCTTGAACAGAGAACAGATCCTAATTATTAAGAGCATGTAGAGATGAAAGAAGGGGAAGCCAGCCTGGGTTTACCAGGAGCAGATTCAGGTTTACATTTCCTTTTTCAACAGAACTATCCGGCGGGCCTGATGGAATACCAGAGATACAGTATCTATTTTAAGGAGGCGTTTTATATGGAGAAAGGAATGACAAATTGTGGCTTCCTGACTTTTTGAGATGGCACAAGAGTTCAATTAGCAGTCTGCTCAACAGTTGTGTGCTGAAAGAGAATAACTTCAAAGTGCTGGTTAACCGTCAGATCTAGAAGTTCATATTTTTCTAAGCTATTTTTCAAGAGTGATCATAAAAATTAAGGTAATTCCCAATAGACTGAAAGAGTTTATGTTTACCTCTGCTGAGAAGAAAAACTACTGAAGTGGATACTATTTTCCTAAGAAGGAAATTGAACTCTAAAGAAACAGGGTTAGCAACATTTTAAAAAACAGTTAAAATAGAAAATGAAAGGAGCCACCCAAATGCAACACTTGTTCACATAATAATCCTATTTACCTTTATGGCAAACATTCCATGTCATCGGATCCAGACATCAATCTTGTTATGATTCCTATTTTTCCTATGAGAAAACTCAGGCTCAGAGAGGTTGAAATTTTTTACAGCAGGCATGGTGGTGATGCCCTGATCTGCCAGGCTCCAAAGCCTAAGTTCTACTCATCACACTACATTGTTTCACCATAATTAAAAACCGAAATACAAAAACATGATGAAACCACCTGTAAAAATACATGTTGTTGCTAAATTGTCTCTTGACTCCTCTGCGACCCCGTAGACTGTAGCTCGCCAGGCTCCTCTGTCCATGGAGTGTATTTACATGTATCTATATTATCTATTGATATCTATTGATACTTGTCTATTTATATCTATCTGTATCTATCGATACCTATTTATCTTCTGTTGAGAATAATTTTTTTTTAATTTATTTATTATTTTACTTTATAATATTGTATTGGTTTTTGCCATACATTGACTTGAATCCTCCATGGGTGTACCTGTGTTCCCCATCCTGAACCCCCCTCCCACCTCCCTCCCCATCCCATCCCTCTGGGTCATCCCAGTGCACCAGCCCTGAGCACCCTGTCTCATGCATCAGACCTGGACTGGCAGTTCATTTCACAGGCTTCCCTGGTGGCTCAGACCGTAAAGCGTCTGCCAGCAATGTGGGAGACCCGGGTTCGATCCCTGGGTCGGGAAGATCCCTGGAGAAGGAAATGGCAACCCACTCCAGTATCCTTGCCTGGAGAATCCCATGGGCGGAGGAGCCTGGTAGGCTACAGTCCGCAGGGTCACAAAGAGTTGGACACGACTGAGTGACTTCACTTCACTTCACAAATGATAATTTACGTGTTTCAATGCCATTCTCCCATATCATCCCGCCCTCACCCTCTCCCACAGAGTCCAAAAGACTGTTCAATACATCTGTGTCTCTTTTGCTGTCTCACATACAAGGTTATCATTACCATCTTTCTAAATTCCATATATATGCGTTAGTATACTGTATTGGTGTTTTTCTTTCTGGCTTACTTCACTCTGTATAATGGGCTCCAGTTTCATCCACCTCATTAGAACTGAATCAAATGTATTCTTTTTAATGGCTGAGTAATATTCCATTGTGTATATGTACCACAGGAGAAGGATTTATTTTAAAGCATTAATTCACATGATTGTGAAGTCTGGCAAGTCCAAAATCTGAGCGGGCAGCAGGCTGGCGATGCAGGGAAGAGTTGATGTAGCTGTAGTCCAGAGGCAGTCTGCTGGAAGAATTCCCTCGTTAAGAGGGAGGGGACTTCAGTCTGTTTTCTCGTGAGATCTTCAGCTGGCTGGGTGAGGCCCACCCACACAATGCAGTGTCAGCTGCTTTACTCAAAATCTACTGATTTGAATCTTCATCTCATTAAAAAGAATTCCTTTTCAGGTAAATACACCTGCACTCTGGATGTGTTTGACCAAGTATCTGGCCCTGTGGCCTAGCCAAACTGAAGCGTTTTTCCTTAACCATCACGCCAAACTTTTGGGCATGACCAAAGTGAAGACTTCAGATGACTACACCCATAGTATAAAAGTGAAGTTGGGGTTGGGAGAACAACTCTCCCACCCTGAGGACTGGAAGAAAACTCTAGAACTTTGGCAGTGACTCAAGTTAAAAATCTTTTGTGAGACTTGATAGGCTAACTCTCATGTGAGCAGTTCCTCAAAAAGTCAAAGTTATATAATCCAACAATTCTATTCCTAAGGAGATTCTCAAGGGAAATGAAAATACAGATTTCTACAAAAACTTGTGCATGAATATTTATAGAACTATTCATAACAGTCCCAAAGTAGAAACAACTTAACTGTCAGTTGATGAATAAACAAAATGTTTATCCATAAAATATTCAGTTATTAAAAGGAATGAAGTAGTGATACACATTACAACATGGATGAACCTTGAAAATGCTAAGTGTGAGAGGGCAGACACAAGTGGTCACATGTTGTATGATGCAATTTATATCTAATGTCCAGAATAAGCAAATCCATAGTGACAGTTAATTGTTTCCAGGGTCTGGAGAAAGAAGGGGACGGAGAATAACTGTTCATGGGTGCAGGGTTTCTTTTGGGTGATGAAAATGTTCTGGAATTATACAGAGGTAGTGGTTGAAGACATCAACCATCAATGTTCACTGGAAGGACTGATGCTGAAGCTGAAGCTCCAATGCTTTGGACCCCTGATGCGAAGAGCCAACTCATTTGAAAAGACAGTGATGCTGAGAAAGATTGAAAGCAGGAGGAGAAGGGGACGACAGAGGATGAGATGGTTGGATGGCATCACCAACTCGATGGACATGAGTTCGCGAAAACTCCAGGAGATAGTGAAGGACAGGGAAGCCTGGTGTGCTGCAGTCCACGGGGTTGCAAAGAGATGGACTTTTGCGTCTTAGTGACTGAAAGTCTGACATGTCTTAGCAACTGAAAAACCATAACAAGTGGTTGTACAACTCTGAATAAAGATGACTGAATTTTATATTTGAAAGGATGAATTTTTTTGTGATAAAAATTATATATTGGGAAATTGAATTAAAAACAGCAGAAAGCAAGGAAATAGTTTTAAAAAACAAGTAAACACTTCTAAAATTAAAAAAATAATGGAGCCGAAAAACTCAATGTTAAGAGTTTAATAGCAGATTAGTCATGGCATAGAATATTGAATTGAAAAAAATTGTCCAGAATGCAATGTAGAAAGACAAAGATGTGATATATTAAAGTTAAGTGACCTCGAGGGAAAGGAGAACTAGTAAAAGGAGAATAGGGCATGAACAGGATCAATAGCTGAAAAGATGATTGTTGGGAATTTTCTAGAAATGATGGATGAACCACTCACAGTTTAAAAAAACCTAACAATTCTTCAGTAAAAACAATATACATATTAGATTTCCCAGGAAGAGTTACACATACTTGTCTACTTTTCTAGATTATTCAAGCAGCAAGCTAAAATAAATTTCTAGGATTACCAGTAAAAGAATATAAATTATATATATGTTTAAAACTAGTGGAGAAAAAAAGAAGCCAAGAAAAAACAGAAAAACAACTGGGGCAAAAAGTGAAAAGCACAAAATAAGATGGTAGATCTAAATCTCGCTTCCCTTATCCCTCACAGTTGTTCCTGAGAGCACCCCCTCCCAGTAAACTTCCTTCTAGGAACATCCTGGTCTGTTTGCAGGGCAACCTGATCTGTGAAATGAGGACAACTGCTTTGGAAAAGGATGATTACTTAGTTAAGGTGGACTTGTGTGTGCCCTGTGACACATCTACCCTTAGATGGAAGTTCTTGAGAAAATCTTGCTTATGAAGACCAGGAGATGTGTACAGTGTTTATCAATAGTATAAGTTATGATATGTTCATCCAGTGGAATAGTCCACAGTGGTAAAGAAGGATGACAGATACATGCTTCAACATAGACACGCTGCAAAAACAGCCAAAGAAGTAAGTCACAGAAGAATATAAAAGACAGCCCTCAGATTGGGAGAAAATAATAGCAAATGAAGAAACAGACAAAGGATTAATCTCAAAAATATACAAGCAACTCCTACAGCTCAATTCCAGAAAAATAAATGACCCAATCAAAAAATGGGCCAAAGAACTAAACAGACATTTCTCCAAAGAAGACATACAGATGGCTAACAAACACATGAAAAGATGCTCAACATCACTCATTATTAGAGAAATGCAAATCAAAACCACAATGAGGTACCATTACACGCCAGTCAGGATGGCTGCTATCCAAAAGTCTACAAGCAATAAATGCTGGAGAGGGTGTGGAGAAAAGGGAACCCTCTTACACTGTTGGTGGGAATGCAAACTAGTACAGCCGCTATGGAAAACAGTGTGGAGATTTCTTAAAAAACTGGAAATAGAACTGCCATATGACCCAGCAATCCCACTCTGGGCATACACACCGAGGAAACCAGATCTGAAAGAGACACGTGCACCCCAATGTTCATCGCAGCACTGTTTATAATAGCCAGGACATGGAAGCAACCTAGATGCCCATCAGCAGATGAATGGATAAGGAAGCTGTGGTACATATACACCATGGAATATTACTCAGCCGGTAAAAAGAATTCATTTGAATCAGTCCTAATGAGATGGATGAAACTGGAGCCCCTTATACAGAGTGAAGTAAGCCAGAAAGATAAAGAACATTACAGCATACTAACACATATATATGGAATTTAGAAAGATGGTAACGATAACCCTATATGCAAAACAGAAAAAGAGACACAGAAATACAGAACAGACTTTTGAACTCTGTGGGAGAAGGTGAGGGTGGGATGTTTCAAAAGAACAGCATGTATACTATCTATGGTGAAACAGATCACCAGCCCAGGTGGGATGCATGAGACAAGTGCTCGGGCCTGGTGCACTGGGAAGACCCAGAGGAATCGGGTGGAGAGGGAGGTGGGAGGGGGGATCGGGATGGGGAATAAGTGTAAATCTATGGCTGATTCATATCAATGTATGACAAAACCCACTGAGATGTTGTGTAGTAATTAGCCTCCAACTAATAAAAAAAAAAAAAGAATATAAAAGAGTGAGTCCATCTACATAAAGTTCAAAAACAGGCAAAACTATGTTCAGTTGACCCTCTATATCTGTGGGT
This sequence comes from Cervus canadensis, assembly GCF_019320065.1. Taxonomy (NCBI): domain Eukaryota; kingdom Metazoa; phylum Chordata; class Mammalia; order Artiodactyla; family Cervidae; genus Cervus; species Cervus canadensis. The sequence continues at coordinate 61,049,869 of NC_057394.1, forward strand.
TGCGTGCCCCTGGATTCCAACCAACTGCAGATTGAAAATACCTTTTTAAAAACCCAAAAAGTTCCAAAAAGCAAAACTTAAATTTGCTGCATGTCTACAACTATTTACATAGTATTTACATTGTGTTTACAACAATTTGCTTTGTATTTACATTGTATTAGGTATTATAAGTGATCTAGAGTTGATTTAAAGTATACAGGAGGATGTGCGCAGGTTAAGTGCAAATATTAGGCTGCTGCTGCTGCTAAGTCGCTTCAGTTGTGTCTGACTCTGTGCGACCCCATAGACAGCAGCCCACCAGGCTCCCCTGTCCCTGGGATTCTCCAGGCAAGAACACTAGAGTGGGTTGCCAAAATATTAGGCTACACTACTTTATATAAGGGATGTCAGCATCTGTAGATTTTGGCATACAAGAGAGTTGTGGAATCAATCCTCTATGATGACTGAATTATGTTGTAATATATACTACACATACATGTGTGGGCTTCCCAGGTGGCTCAGTGGTAAAGAACCTGCCTGCCAATGCAGGAGGCGTAGGACATGCGGGTTTGATCCCTGGGTCGGGAAGATCCCCTGGAGGAGGAAATGGCAACCCACTCCAGTATTTTTGCGTGGGAAATCCCATGGACAGAGGAGCCTGTCACAAAGAGTCCGACATGGCAACTGAGCATGCGTGCACACAGATATGTATATATACCATGCATTCATTAAAAATTTTTTACTGTGCTGGGTCTTCGTCGCTGCATGTAGGCTTTCTCTGTTTGTGGTGAGTGGAGGCTACTCTCTTGTCGAGGGGCATGGGTTTCTCACTGCGGCGGCCTCTCTCGAGCACGGCTCTAGGGCTCTTGGACTCAGTATTTGTGCAAGGGCTTAGTTGCTCCGCGACACGTGGAATCTTCCAGACCAGGGACTGAACACGTGTTCGCTGCATTGGCAGGCAGAGTCTTAACCGCTGGGCTACCAGGGAAGTCCCATACAGCCACTTAATAGTCAAATATGTGTACATGTGTGTAGAACTGTAAGGGAGTAATTAATATAAAACTTAGGATAGTGAATTACGGGACATGGATAGGGAGAGAATGTAATAGTGTTCTAAGGTACCAGTGATGTTCTGTTTATGAGAGGTAGATCCCTGGATGTTCACTTTATTATTTTTCTTCAAATTATACACATGCTTTATATAACGCTGTAAAATTTCACACCCAAAATATTCATTCAAAACAGATTACTCAACAGAACTTGTTCAAAGAGGTTGTGGGGCATATTAATTAGGTGTTTTCTCAAATGTTTCTAAAAACAACTTTGAAGAGAGATTCAGTTTTTAAGCACAACTGAAGATTAAGGGAAAAAAGCTGAAAACGTCTCTGTTTCCCAAATTGTGCCCTGAAAAAGTACACATTACCAAGGATTTCTGCTTGTCAGCCTTTTAGAGTTGGGGTAGGTGGCAGTGAGGGTGGAGACTGCTGTCTATGGAGAGGAAGGAAGAGAAGCCATGGCTGTCTTATCTCTGCATCTGTCTTGCATTTCCTGGTCTGTATTCCCACATCTGGACTCCACTCCAGCTGCTGACACAAGCTGGGTTTACCCACTCTTGTTTAGCCACCAAGTTGTGTCCGACTCTTTTACTACCTCCTGGCCGCCTGCAGTGCAGGAGAGGCAGAAGACGCGGGTTCCATCCGTGGGTCGGGAAGATCCCCTGGAGGAGGCAATGGCAACCCAGTCCAGTATTCTCGGGCTACAGTCCATGGGGTCACAAGTAGTCGGACGTCTGAGGGACTGAGCGTGGACTGTAGCCCACCCAGGCTCCTCTGTGCATGGGATTCTCCAGGCAAGAACACTGGAGTGGGTATTTCCTCCTGCAGGGGATCTTCCTGACCCAGGGATGGAACCTGTGTCTCCTGCGCTGCGCCTCCCGGGAAGCCCTGTCCGCTCTTACTCTGAGGTTGCAGCAAGAAGTGCCTGTGGCCCTGCAAAGGAACTGGGTCTACGGGAGGGGACGGAGGGCGGTGGGGTCGGGAGGGAAGGACGCAGGAAGGCTTTAAGCCAGAGCTAGCCTGGTCGACAGGCAGCAGTGCCGGATGAAAGGACACCATTTAGCCAGGGGATGTTGAAGAAGGGCTCAGCGCCCCGGCCGAGTGCGTCCTCAGCCAGGAGTGGGGAAATGCTGATCTCCCGGGAAGCTGCCTCGTGATCCAGGAACCGCAGAAGCCCGAGCTCCGGGCCGGGGTGGTCATTTTGGCAGCTTCTCCACAGTGGTACTCTGCACACCCCTGCCAGGCTGGACCCGTCACAGACCAGGCGGGCTGGAGGCCCTGCCTTCCTGCAGGTATCCTCGCAGCCTCTCCCACGGGGTTCACAGCAGGGAAACCCCATAGCCAGCCCCGGGGCGTCGGGCACTTTATTACGATGAGAGGCAGTCTTTGGGAAGGGGCCGCAGAACCCATCAGGGAGGCCGCCGTCCTCAGGCTGCAGTCTCACGTTGAGCCGCTAGGTGGTAGAGCAGCCCAGCCTACGGCTTGCCAAAAAGCCCGAGAATTAACACAACTTTGCACGATGCCTTGTTGTTCAGTCACTAAGTCGTGTCCGACTCTTTGCGACCCCTGAGATGCATCCTGAGGCACAGCTCCCCCCGGCTTGAGCCATATCTCGGGCACTTGCGGGCATTCTTTATTTCAAAGAACCTGGCTCCTGCTCCAGCCTGAACTTTAGGGCCTTTGCTTGCGAACTTCCCCTCTTCCATCCCTCTCCCCAGCGTTTCAGGCTTCTGTTCAGGCTGACGCGTCAGTTTCAGGGGGCTGGACTGCTGCCCTGTGACCATGGCACCTGTCATCCTGGCCAGCCCCCCGCCCCAGACAGTGCCGGGCACACGGGACAGGGGCGTGCCATTCCTTGTGCAATCACGGGCAAGCTCCGGGGAGCCCCCTGTCACCACCAGCATTCCTCGGGGGTCCAAGCCACCTCCTTCCTTCTTAATCTTTTGTGTCCCACCTGCCTCCCCTCCACATGCATCCTCAGTCACTCCTCAGGAGCTTTGCTAAAATTTTTCTGGAATCTCCTATTAGCGCTTCATTATGTCCCTGCCATTTATGATCAGCTGTTATTCTGAGTGTACTGTAAATTGTAATTCAAATTTATTCTCCGCTCAGTGTCACCTTATGAGTATGGCTGTCCCTGAGCTTGCATGGGAGACAGCAACCACCTTCCAGCACTCTTTATCCCCTTGTTGTTTAGTTGCCAAGTCGTGTCCGGCTCTTTTGTGACCCCGTGGACTCTAGCCCACTGGGCTCCTCTGTCCGTGGGATTTCCCAGGCAAGAGTACTGGAGTGGGTTGCCATTTCCTGCTCCAGGGGATCTTCCTGACCCAGGGATCAAACCTGTGTCTCCTGCACTGGCAGGCAGATTCTTTACCACTGAGCCACCTGGGAGGCCCCTCTTTATCCCCTTATGTTGCTTTATTTTCCTTCTTAGCCTCTTTTCCACCTGAGATAAGTATGTATTTGTATTCTCTTCATTACCTAGAGTGGAAGCTCCTTAAGCACTGGAACTTGGCTGGTTTTCTTCTCTGTTGTGGCCTCAATGCTAGAACAGTGTCTGGCATGTGGTGGGCACTCAGCAAATGTTTCTTAAATGAAAGGGTGGATGGATGGATGGATGGATAGATGGATGGATGAATGGAAGGATGAATGAATAGATGGAGGGATGAATGAATAGATGGATGGATGGATGGTTGGAGGGATGGATGGATGGAAGGATGAATGAATAGATGGAGGGATGAATGAATAGATGGATGGATGAATGAACAGATGGATGGATGGATGGATGGTTGGTTGGATGGATGGATGGATGAATGAATGGTTGGATGGATGGATGTTGTAAAGGAGTGGAAGGATGAATGAATAGATGGAGGGATGAATGAATAGATGGATGGATGGATGAATGGTTGGATGGGTGGATGCAGGGATGGATAGAGAGATCTGCCTCTCCCACATAGGCCAGAAGGAAAAGGTGTGTCCTGGGGGTTTGGAGTCTGAGGTTTTGGCTCCAATTGAGCCACTAGTGGACTTTGAGCAAGTAACTAGATCTCCCAGTGTGGCCTGTTTCCTATTTTGTAAAGTGAGGGGGCTGGAATTTGTGATCTGGTGTTTGTTCCTGCCCTGACCAGTTTTGGTTTTATAATTATTCCCAAAGGTGCTGAGGTCATTAGCTAGGTAACAGACAACATGCTTTCTTGGCAGAAAGCTGTTGCAAGTAATAACTTAGAATCAAAAGATACATTTATATATGTGGATAAAAACAATTACTTCACAATATTGTCTTTAAAAAAACCATTTTCCTATGAAAATATTGGATGCATTGGTCTTTGCTTATATTTCCACCTTGACCTCTGACTCCATGTATTAATGATTCTGATTATTCTGATAAAGGGATTTCTTAAAAAATTATTGTTCTTCATTTGGAATTTTCCTTGGTTATTTCTTTTCATTAGTGATTTATGATTATTTAAAGAGTTGAAAATATTCTATAGGAGACATACTTACAGGTTTTGGAAAATTAGTAACACTATTTTCAAGAAGATATCATGTTTCTAGTGCACTTCCAATATTGTAAGCAGATTTTAAAATAAAATACTATTAATAATACTATTAATAATATAAAAATTCTTAACGCTGAAGAAGAATGATCACCCAATGTCATGATTTTCCTTTGGTTGTGATTATTTTGTAGGATTGGCTTGTGTCTGGTATCTAGAAAACCTTCAGATGTTTTTTGAGTGAATGGCCAGTGGCCTGTGAGAGAAAAGACTCATCCTGAGATATAGGTAGAACTTCATGAAAGTAGTTCTCTTTCTTTTCCAAGAGCAGAAATCTAAATGAGCTTGGGAACAAAAGGAAGGACTCTCTCCTAAGTCCTCAATTCTATTTAATCACTTAATTAATTTTTAATCAAGGCTGTCTTTTTTTTTTAATAAATATATTTATTTAAGATTTTTAAATGTGGGCCATTTTTAAGAGCCTTTATTGATTTGTTAAAATATTGCTTCTGTTTTATGTTTGGGTTTTTTTTTTTTTTTTTTTTCCACATGTGGGATCTTATGTTCCCCACCAGGGATAGAACTCACAACCTTTGCTTTGGAAGGCAAAGTCTTAACGACTGGACTACCAGGGAAGTCCCAGTCCTCAATTTTAAATGTTTACTCTTCTCTGTAATAAAGGATAACAAAACTTGGTACCTGTGGTAAATAGAGTAGTGGCCCCTCAAGTTCAAGTCCTTCTCCCGGAAACTGTGACTATGGTCCCTCATATGGCCAAAGGGACTTTGCAGATGTGGTGAAGTTGAGATGGAGACAGTATCTTGGAATATCCGAGTAGGCCAGTTTAACCTTCTTGAATTAGAAGACTCTTTCTTGGCTGCTGTTGGGGGAAGATGTGGTTAGAGAGGAGGAGTGAGAGGCAGGGCATGGCTGGCTTTGAGGGTGAAAGAAGACGTCAAGGGCCAACGGGTGCAGGCTATCTCCAGAAGCTGGAAAAGGCAGAGAAGTGGGCTCCCCCTCAGAGCTTCTAAAAGAAACGCAGCCCTGATGACACTTTGATTTCAGCCTTGTGAAACCGAAGTCAGACTTCTGGTCTACAGACCTGTGACAGGGCGAAATTTGTGCTAAGCCACTAAATTTATGGCAATTTGTTACAGCAGCGACAGGAGACTAATACATTACCTTTTCTTCTTTTTAACTTAATTTTTATTGGTGTATAGCGTTCAGTTGCTTTACAAAGTTGTGTTAGTTGCTACAGTTCAGCAAAATGAATCAGACATACGTATGCACTTATCCTCTCCCTTCTGGAGTTGCATCCCATTCCAGTCACCATGGAGCAGTGAGTGGAGGTCCTGAGCTACACAATATGATCTTGTTAGTTGTCTGTTTTATACAGAGTATCAATATGTCAGTCCCAATCTCCCAGTTTCTCCCACCCTCCCTGTCCCCCTTGGTATCCATATATTTGCTCTCTATGTCTGTGTCTCCGTTTCTGCTTTGTAAATAAGATCATCTATACCATTTTTCTGGCTTCCCTGGTGCCTCAGATGGTAAAGAATACGCCTGCAATTCAGGAGACCCAGGTTTGATCCCTGAGTCGGGAAGATCTCCTGGAGAAGGGAAAGGCTACCCACTCCAGTGTTCTTGCCTGGAGAATGCCATGGACAGAGGAGGCTGGCGGGCTGCAGTCCATGGGATTGCCAAGGGCTGGTCACGAGTGAACAACTAACACACACACACATATACCTTTTTTCTAGAGTCCACATATATGTGTGAATACACGACATTTGTTTTTCTCTTTCTGGCTGACTTCACTCTGTATGGCAGACTCTAGGTCCATCCATGTCTCTACATGCATTACCTTCTTGTTTGAACAAATGCTTTGAGCTCCCCAGAGTGAGAGAGAGAGGCCAGGCAGAGCGCTAGAGCTGGGCTAAACAACACAGTAGCCACTTGAGAGGCCGCTGGTCTAAATTTAGTGCTATGTGAGGAATATACAGAGATTTCAAAGCGTCAGTATGAAAAAAAAATTACGAACCATTTATTTCTATTGATTAGCTGTTGAAATGATACTGCTTTTGGACATATTGATTTAAATTAAAAAATAATTCAAAAGCATTTCACTTTTTTTTTAAATAACTTTTAAAAACTGTGACTAGTAGAAAACTTAAACCACATACATGGCTTGCATTTGTGACTTGCATTGTACTTCTGAGTCAACTCTTCTGCTGTCATCTGAAGGCTAAGAGGTGGCCATTTCAAGGGCAGACAGTTCTCCAGCTAAGCGCTGAGCTGGGACACTCAGGTATAGGTTTTCAAGAGGATGGGTCAGGCTTCCCTGTATCTTCCTGTACTGGACTTCCTGGAAGAGAAGGTGTCTCATGGGTCTTTATATCCTCAGCACCTAATACAGTGGCCAGCTTACGCGGAGATTGTTTGCAGAGCACACACAGACGCCGCTGACCCTAGAAGGTGCTTTGACAAGGCACAACAAGGTGATAAATTTGTCTCGAGCAATTTTTCCAAAAGACCTAGACACTGTGGTCTAACAGAAAACAGGATGCAATGACCGAGTCTTTTTCCCTTTTAGCCAGTATTTGTTCACCTGTCTTTCCCATCCTGGAGAAGGTCTGTTAGCATTTCCAGCAAAGAAAGATGTCAAAAAGAGAAACCAAGAGGCAGCCTCAGATGTCTGCGAGCCTAAGTACCAAGAACCATTCCATAGAGTGATTTCTGCTTGGCCCATTTCTTGTCTCTGCGGCAACTTCTCAGTAACGCCGAGAAAAGTGGCTTGAGCTGAGAACCGAGAGACAAACTCTTCATTTGAAATTTTGGTTCTCTGGCCATGGATGTGCCCCATGCTGAATTTACTTCCCTGTAGTTCCCTTCATCATGCCTGCATAAAGAGGCCAATGTTTACATTGATCCGTACCGAGCGCCATGAGGATTAGTTAGTGACTGTGATTAGAAGCGTTATTTAAGTATCAGGAATAATTTGTGTCCTGGGAACAGGATTGGGGATCTGATTGGTTGCTTAGCTGCAACCCTGAATTTGGCATTTGCAGAGTATTTTGGGATTCAAAACTGAAGCTATGGAAGTCAGGAATACCTGTATATACAAATGTATGCTGCCCATGTATAAGACAATGAGCTTTCTTTGGGATCCTGGAAGAACAGAAAGCACCCCCAAAACCATTCGTTGTTGTTTAGTTGCTCAGTCATGTCCAACTCTTTGCCATCCCATGGACTGTAGCCCACCAGGCTCCTCTGTCCATGGGATTTTGGAGGTTCAGAAGTTATTAGAGGTCCAAAATGTCATATTGGAAATTGTCCACCATAGTTACATGTAGCTAAATGTCACTGTTCCCCACCCCACCGTATGATATCATTTGCTTAAGTCAAATGAAATTTGTGCCATTAAAAATGGGGAAATGCAATTGATTTCAGTGCCATTTGAGTCTGTTTTGAGGTCTTGTGGACGGAAATATCCTGGTTACTTGGTTCTGATGATTCATGTCATAAACTTTATCTTGTCCTTGTCTTTATTTTTGTTTTCTATATGGAAACTCATCATTTGAGGTTGGCAACGTGGATGTGGACTGAAGTTCTTCAGTGAATTTTTTTCCGTGGTTCTCTATTTCAGACCCCAAATCTCCAATTCTAGGCTGTTTTCCAAAAGCAAACATAATCATGGGCCCTCTGAAAGACGGCTAGCCTGTCGGATATTACCGTTAGCCCTCCTCTGAGGTTGGTTAGGCTCAGAATTTATTGCCTTTTAGTCAAAAAGAGAGAATGTTACAATTCTTTCCCAGGAGGGAGGAAGCAAACTAGTCATGAAAAGGTTGTCTGGGAGACTGTTGCTGGTACACAGGATAAGCTCATTAGTCTGATCACCATGCTGGGGCAGGGGCTGGGTGACCAGTAAGAAAGTGCTAATGACCGGGTAATTGAAGACGGCGTATGTTCACATTCATTGCCCTGCTCACAGGGCTGTCTTCAGCAAGCGATGCGGCTGTTTTGGTTAAACACACACACACACACACACAGAATTATGTCTTTCCTGATGCTTCAGCAAAGTCTTTAAGTTAAGGCAAATGATATGGGCTGGGAGTAACTAACCATCCTGCCAATATGGAAGTGTCATATTTGCAGGAAGTGAATAATTTGCCCAGTAAGAAAACAAACTACATGAAGAAAGAGGTCAAGGCATTCCCTATCCACAGAGGGATAACAGATACTCCGACCATTCCATAGCAGACACTAACAATCTCTTCTAACGTTACAGTAAGATTTCTAACAGCCATGCATGTTTATCCTCGCTAACCTGTTCAGTCACTAAGTCGTGTCCGACTCTTTGCACCCCTATGGACTGCAGCATGCCAGTCCTTCCTGTCCTTTGCTATCTGACTAAACAAATGCAATAGTCTCAAGGCTCCTATTTAAAATTGAAGACCACTCCTTAGTTAAAATTGTATTTCTCTGAATGGACCACATGTAGAGTAAATATCCTAGGGCTTTGAAGTGTACCATGAGACCATGTACAACTAAGCCCTGGTGGATCAAGCTTTGAGGGCATACACAGACCAACCCTGCCCCTGCTCCCCACCTCGTGAATGCATAACTTTGGCCATGTGATGTTGTGTTCAGTTTGAGGCCTGCTGGAAGCAATGTCTTTTGTTTCCTCTTTTATTTTCTTTGTCTTGCTAGCTCGCAAGGCTGGAAGCCAGAGGACAGTGTGTTATCACCATCGCGGTTTAAAGTGTAACACAGTGAATGGGATCATATTGGGGGTTGTCAAAACCTGAGGAAATGTGTCCTTTGGCGAATGGCCCTGGGGTAATAGGACAACATTTTCAGGGTGACTGGGCACTTGGACTGTTATTCATGGGCCAGGAAGGCATGAATCCGTCATTTTCAACCTTGGAGCCTCTGGTACTCAAGTGTGGAGGGAGGTAGACATTTTGTTGGCCATTTGTTTGTCTCCCCAAACAAATATGGGGGCTTCCCTGGTGGCTCAGATGGTCAAGCATCTGCCTGCAATGCTGGAGACCTGGTTTCAGTCCCTGAGTCGGGAAGAGCCCCTGGAGCAGGGAATGGCCACCCACTCCAGTGTTCTTGCTCGGAGAATCCCGCGGGCAGAGGAGCCTGGCTGGCTACAGTCCATGGGGTCGCACAGAGTCAGATATGACTGAGGGACTACCACTAACACACTTTCAAGCAAATGTATCTGGACGGTAGCCTTTTAAAAGGTGGCACGGGTACCTGCTGTGGCGTCGCCCGGTTCCCTCCCTCCACCTGTCCCTGGGCGAGCCTTGCACCAGGCCTCCTGGACCACAGCCTCTGGGGATGGGGTGCCCAGGAACCCTAATTTCTCAAAACTTTTAATTTTAGAAGAGCTTTAGGTTAACAGAGAAGTTGCAAAGATAGCACCGAAAGCTCCCATTTATACTATACCCAGTTCTTTATTAAACTCTTACACTAATACGGTACACATGTTATCATTTTCATGAACCAATACTGATGTGTGATTGTTAACTAACATCCACATTTTGTTCACATTATGCCCTTTTTTTCCATGACAGGATCCTGTCTGAGATACCACATTACGTTTGATTGTCAGATAAATGTCTCCTTTGGCTTCTCCTGGCTGTGATGGTTTCCCAGACTTTCCTTATTTCTGATGACCTTTTGACGAGTCCTGGAGACAGTTTTGTAGACTGTCTCTCGATTGGGATCTGTTTGATGTTTGCTCATGGCGAGACTGGGGTTATGGGTTTGGGGAAGGAAGACCACAGAGGTAAAGTGCCCTTCCCATCACATCCCATCAGGGGTTCGTAGCATCAACATGACTCATGCTTGATGTTCACCTTGATCATCCGGCTGAGCCGGTTTTGACGAGTTTCTCCACTATAAAGTTTTCTTCCCCCACCTTTTCATACTGTATTTTTTTGAAAGGAAGTCATTGTGGGTAGCCCACACTGAGAGAGTGGGGAGTTATATATAGTCCACCTCCTTGCCGGGGGAGTAGCACTGGGATTCTTCTGCTTAGGGAATTTGTCTATTCTCCCCCATTGATCTGTTCAATCATTTTATTATATCAGTATGGACTCATAGATATTGGGTTATAATCCAATAGTAGTTTGTTAATCAAATTCCTCCTGCTTTGCATATTGGGGATTTGTTAAGTTGGCTCCTGTATCCTTTCGACATAGTCCCATTATTGTGGTTTAGTGGGTGCACTTCTGAGACTTTCAGCCACCAAAGGCTGCTCCAAGAATCCACATTTTAAAATGTATTTAATTTTATTTGCTCATATATGCTCATATGTATGTTTATATATATGAAACCACATTAAAAACAATATCCACATAAAAAAGATCCATATTAAAAATAGTCTCCAACACAGTCTAAAATTCAAGATTGATCATTTCCAACCATGGAAACCAGACATTTCCAAATGGCCTGCTTATTTAAATGTGGGACCAAGTGGTTAAAAAGAAGTTACAGAATAATTTGTATCTTCAAAGTCTCTCTGAGTTTATTCTGTCACATATGAAGCCAAGGCATTCAAATCCAATCAAGAGACTAGGGATCCCCCGAGACAGCATCAGGGAAGCATCTTGCTGGGCCTGGCAGGACCTCCGGGTGACAGGAGTGACTGAGCTGTCTCAGTCACCAGCAGCGAGGAGCTGGAGCCGTCTCAGCGGCTTCCCGGTGACTTCCCTGAGAGAGGGTCAGAGAAGATCCCTGGACAGCAAAGCTGAGGGCTGGCAGGGGTGGGCTCGGTGTCCTTCTGGTGGATTGTACGGGAAGACCAGGACTGTAGGAATGGTTTGCACGGGGTGCTGAGTGCGTGCTGCTGTGTGTGTGTCCACTCAGACGTGCAGAGGGGTAAGCACTTCTCCCGCCGTCCTTAGCTATGGCTGTCCATACTTTATAACTGGGTTAGACCCAGAGCCTGTCTTTTTTGTTGTTTGTTTTTGGCCAGACCTCGAGGCGTGCAGGATCTTAACGCCCAAACCTGGATTGGAACCCAGGCCTCTGAATTGGAAGGTGGAGTCTTCCTTCCAAGGGCCAGGCAAGTCCCAAGACCAAGAACTTGTTCCCGAAGCCATGGATGCTGTGTCAATACACTGAATCCACAGACATTTCTGATTCTTGTTGAACCGTCTACGGTGATGTTGCAAATGCAACCACCGTACCCAGAACCTTCCCAGCAGGAAGGCAACCGGCTCCTGCTCTTCTTGGCTCTTCCTTGGTTTCCATGTTTGCTTTGGCTCCTCCGCCATCTCTGAACATCTGTTTACCTTTACAGAATGCATCTGGTAGCGTTTCTAATTAGTGAGCACAACAAATTTTATGTACTCCTAGACCTCATGGCGTGTTTAAGCTGCTGAATGTCTAGTCTCATGACCAGGAATCACTAGTTATTATTAGGTGTAGCCCCACATTATCCACTTTGATGATTCTTCCTCCTCTCTACACCTTGTCACTCTCCCTGCCTCCACCCTCCCCTCCCCCAGCACACATATCCTCTCTCAGTTCTGCCAAAGATGTGGAAGAACCTCCTCCAGGCAACCTTCCCCTGCAGGCTACCTTGTCAGCAGCAGCTGTCCCCGGTATGATTCCTGGCACCCTGTAGCATTCTGGAAGAACTCCTTTTTTTTTTTAAGTGCTTTAGCCTTACTGATCATTTTTTTTATTGGGGATTAGGGGTGTTGTGTTTTGTCTCACGGGGCTTTTATTCCATCTGTTGCTGGGCTGGAGTTTATGGCAGAGATTCATTTGAAATGGGCTTGCTGTCTTTTTTTTTTTCCCCCATTTGAGGCAAGAGTGCAGATGGGCTGTACTTTTAATTCTCTTGCTGCCACCTGGGAGGAATTTGTCATTTCATTCTTGCAGTAAAGAAGGAAAAAAAAAACCCATATCTGAAATTATCTGATGCCAGCGTGTGCCAACCAATCCAAGAACTGCACCACAGCAGTTCTAGCAACTTGCATGATTAGCTACGTCTAGAAAGATCTGTCAGTGGGAAGACTTCTTCTGAGTTTCCACTCAAGTCTGTAATAATGATGATAAAAGTAATGTTAACAGTGGCAGTAAAGTAACTTATGTTCCCTGAAATCTGTCTAATTGGATAAAAAACCCTTTTACCTAGTTTGGCTTTCACAATAACTTTATGAGTTAGACATATCACCTCCACTTTATGGCTGAGAAAACTGATGCTGAAGAGTTTATTTTTTCTCCTTTAAACTCATCAAACTCCTAAAAGTGTGTAAGGATAATTTGATTTGAGGATCTAGGTAAATAAACCAAGTAACCAAATTATCAGAGGGCTGGTGTTGGGAGTTCCCTGGTGGCTGAGTGGTAAAGAATCTTCATGGTAGTGCAGGAGACACAGGTTTGATCCCTGATCCAGGAAGATCCTACATGCTGAGGAGCAGCTAAACCCGTGTGCCACATCTGTTGAACCTGTGCTCTAGAACTTGGGGGCCGCAACTACTGAAGCCCGTGTGCCCTAGAGCCTGTGCTCCACAACAAGAGAAGTCAACACAAAGAGAAGTCGTCACATCACAGCCAGAGAGTAGCCCCCACTCACTGCAACTAGAAACAGCCTTCACTACAATGAAGGCCCAACACAGCCAAGATAAATAAAATTATATTAAAAAAAGAGGGCTGGTGTCAAAGGATGGATACAGAAATAGGGAAGAAAGATCCTTGCTTATCTTCCTGGATTGAACAAAGCATCTTTTTCCTAGGATTCTGGTCCAGGGTTTCTGCACAGGGTCTGCCTCTTTATTTCTCCTGGGGCTTCTGTCTCTTCTGGCCTCAGCTGCTCTGCACGTCTGGCCAGTTCCTCTCCAGATCTACCCCCCACTGAGGAGGTACTTTCCTGTCTGCCCCCCAAGGGTGCTCCTCTGGGCTTCCAGCCACCCAGCATTGACCTTGCAGTCACCTCCTTCATTCTCTTCCTCTGAGGGGGTCTCAGTGGGATTCCATGCTAACCCCTCACCCATTTCTTCTTCCCAAACTGACAGAAAGCAGCTAGAATCCTACTAAGCATTAAATGCTGAGACCTGGCTCTTGGATCCTATCCTGCAGTGGTTGCCAAGGCTCACGGGTGGGCTTGATTGATCATCACAGCGTCCGTTCTCCCTCATGACCTGTTAGGAGCACTGCCAAGGGCAGAGCGTGGCACATGTGTTTCTTTTGGAGATATCTTCTTGAGTTTTCTTTGGACAAGGGAAGCTGACCTTGTACAGGCTTCAAGAAGCCCTCTTTCCTCTTGACTCCTTTTGTTTGTTTGGCTGTGCTGGGTCTTCATTCCTTTGTGCGGGCTTTCTCTATTAGCGGCGAGCTACTCTTCATTGCAGTGTATGGGCATCTCTTGTTGTGGGCAGGACTCTAGGGCACACAGGCTGCAGCACACAGGCTCAGTAGTTGTGGCTCAGGGGCACAGTTGCTCCATGGCCTGTGGGATCTTCACAGACTGGGAACAGAATCTGTGTCCATCCACTGGGCCACCAGGGAAGTTCCCCTCTTGGCTTTTTGCCCCCTTGCTCTTTCTGCATCTCTCCTTCAGGGTTCTGCTTCATCCTGCAGCAAGGAGAGCATCTCTTCTTGTTTAGATGTGGACCAACTCTATTAACTCTGGATCCTTAACGTACTTCAGAGCCAAGGACCCCTAAAGCTAAAACAACAGCAACCGCCAACACTCCTCTTGCTAATATCAAGTGGATATGTATTCTGCCAAGCCCTTCCCATCCTGAACACACTCCACACAAAACCAGCGGTGAGGCTGAGAGAGTAAGGGTGAACAGAAGCTCGTTTTGTGCCATTAGCAATTCTCCAGGTCTATTTAGAATTGAGGGATTCTCAGGTCTATTTAATTTTGGAAAAGGAAAGGAAAGTGAAGTTGCCCAGTCATGTCCGACCCTTTGTGACCTCATGGACTGCAGCCTACCAGGCTCCTCTGTCCATGGGATCTTCCAGGCAAGAATACTGGAGTGGGTTTCCATTTCCTTCTCCAGAGGATCTTCCCGACCCAGGGATCGAACCCGGGTCTCCTACACTGCAGGCAGACACTTTACCGTCTGAGACACCAGGGAATCCAGGGTTATATCAGTCACCCTAAAGCAGGATGCAAGGGCTTCCCAGGTGGCGCTAGTGGTAAAGAATCTGCCTGCCAATTCAAGAGACATAAGAGATGCGAGTTCGATCCCTGGGTGGGGAAGATCCCCTGGAGGAGGGCATGGCAACCCACTCCAGTATTCTTGCCTGGGAAATCCTATGGATAGAGGAGCCTGGCGGGCTACAGTCCACAGGACCACGAAGAGTTGGACATAACTAAACATACACAAAGCAGGATGTCACCTCTGTTTCAAAATGTGTACTTCCTCGGACAGCAAGTCCCTGCTTCTCACGTGAGGGACCCCTCCATCTCCTCAGAGTGGAGCAAAGATGACTAACATCCCAGAGCCCATGGGTGACTGCTCACACTTCCCACATTTCCATCGACTTCAGGTTTTCTTAATGATTCATGCCATTCCCTGTGCGCCATTCCTTGCAAACCTTCATGAATTGCTATTCAAATATTGCGCCAGACAGGGTGAGGGGGGTAGTGCAATTAAGGGAAACATTTTATTCTTGCTCTTCTGAGACCCACGGTGCAAGGCAGAGGGGGGCCATTGGATAGGCATTTTCGTCATCTATGTTTCCTCCGAGCCACTGATTGTGTTTGCATGTCTAGTGAACCGAGTGTTAAGAGAGAGCTCCAGAGGAGGGAAGGGGGAGCTTTAATGTAGATGGTCAGGAACGTTTCCTGTGGGAGGTGGCATGTGGTCGTGATCTTGAAGGACGTCTAGGACTGTGACTGGCAGGAAGACACCGTTGAAAGAGTGATTCCGGCACAGCGGAGCTCAGGAGTGGGCCTTTCAGGGCTTGCCCTCAGGACCCCGTGTAAAGCCACATGACTGCTTCTGTGCCCAGCATGGCACCTGTGAAGAGACGTGGGAGAAGGACTGGGAAGGCACATAGGAGTGACGCTGTTGAGGGATTTTACAAATGAGTGTTTTCCTCGTTATTCAAGTGACAGCAATAGAGAGAGTACTTCACATATACATTTCCGTCCGCCCTCAGCTTCTCAGTCATGTCCGATTCTTTGTGATCCCATGGACTGTAGCCTGCCAGGCTCCTCCATCCATGGGATTCTCCAGGCAAGAATACTGGAGTGGGTTGCTGTTTCCTTCTCCAGGGGATCATCCTGACCAGGGATCGAACCTGGGTCTCTTGTGTCTCCCATGTTGGCAGGTGGATTCTTTACCACTGAGCCACCTGGGAAACACTCTGTATACATTAGACGTTATATAAATATTCAGCATCTTTTGAGGGTGAAGGCGGCTGTCACTCACCACTCCAGTGTCACTTCTGGTTTTGAACTTTCTGGAAGAAATGGAAAAAAATATGCACCAGTATCCTTGTACCTGCCTGGAAATTTTTGTCCCTGAAAATAATTTATTTAACTCTGTTCTGACTTTATAAATGCTTTGATGCCTTTTATTTTTGTTCTGTGCTCGTAGCCTGTGTGTTTTGGGTTTAAGAATGCAGGCTTGGGGGCCAGTCTGCCTGGGTTTAGATCGTGGCTCTGTTGCATCCCAGAGGTGTGATGAAGACCAGATTACCTAGCTCCCGGGTTTCTTACTTTCTTTATCTGTAGAATGGAGATAATAATAGTATGTACCTTTTAGAGTTATTGTGAGGATTAAATAAAACTATGCATGTAAAAGCCCTTACTGCCTGGCACAGGGTAAAAGATAAATTTCCACTATCATTATGATGCTTTTGAAAACAAAATGAATTATTCATATTGGTGTCAAAAGAACTGAAAGAGCAATATGTACCCAGGATAAAGCAACAGCCAGAACACTCTGTAAGTACCAGAGGGTAACTAGTCAATGAAACTCACACCCTGAGCCTCCCGATGCCTGCCCCACACCACCTCCAGCAAGCCTGAGACAGTGCCTGGTACATTTCTAAGTATCCTTGCAGAATCAGCCTGAATTTCTGCAGCACATATATGTATCTGCTCCCCTCTCTCTGAATCTGAAGCAAATGTGTGTAAGTGTATGTGTGTGTGGATACACACACACACAGATCCCATATATGCATATATGTCTTGTTTTGCACTTTATATTTTCAGAATATAACACATCTTAGTGATCATTCTGTATCTGCAATGTGGACCCACAAAATTCTTTTAATGATAACACAGTATTTCATTTCACATATATTTATAGATCCAGTCCCTTATAAATGGAATAATAAGATTACCTCCAATCCTTGTGTTGCAAACAACTTTCCAAAGGTCATCTTAAAAAATAATTTTATTTCTTTTGGCTGTGCTGGGTCTTAATTAAAAATTTCCTCAATCTTTCAAGTTTTATGGAATGAACGTGTTATTTCACAATGGAAAAGGGGAATAATAAGACTTTTTAAAAATAACAAATAACAATAACAGTCCAGTAGACTGCTGGAGAAAGGCACACAGACAATTGTATGAAAAAAAGGACAAATTGTGGAAAGGGCCACAGAAGAATTAAGAAAGCATAGCATAGGGTTTCTAAAACCCTAGAAACTCCAGTCAACCCCGGGGTAAGTTGTACCACTATCACAATAAATATTAATATTTGGGAATGTTAAGTCATTGAAAAAAAAATGCTTAGCGAAAGCATAATGAATTGGCTCAAGTGAGCTAGTGAGGAAGTTTGTAGTACATGTTAAAATAATCTTCATCAAGATGATTTTTGAAGTGTTGTCATTTAAGGGGAAACCAGCTGCTATTTGGAAAATACACTTGTATAGACAGCCTCATTGTTTAACAACACTGGGTAAACGGCCTTACTGTTTCTGGTCTTCTTAAACGTCTACTTTTAAAAACGTTATCTTCAGACAGATCTGTGTGTTCTTTACTTGGTTAACTGTCTTTGATTATACTATCCCCTCCTTGTTCAAATTGTTTAAGAAAGCATCACAGGAAGAATCAGAAAAATGACCCACAGGTCTAATTCCTTTCCATAGAATTCAAGGGACTTTCCAAATAATTTATTTGAATTTCACTTGGAATTGCAGTTCAGAAAGCGGCTGATAGAAGCTTATGTTTTCACAATCTATAAAGATAGGATTTACAAAGTGTATGACTTAGGTTTGACTTTCAGGAAACTAATTTATTTATTCTTTAACTAGAGGAAAACTGCTCTACAGTGTTGCCTTGGTTTCTGCTGTACAACAGTGCAAATCAGTCATAATTGCATATATATTATATATATACATATGTAAGCCCCCTCCCTGTGAAGCCCCCCTCCCCTCCCCTCCCCCAGCCCTCTAGGTCATCACAGAGCCCCCCGCTCTGCTCCCCGTGTTGTATACAGCAGCTTCCCACTAGCTATCTATTTTACACATGATGGTGTGTATATGTCAATGCTACTTTCTCAGTTTGTCCCACCCTCTTCTTCCCCCACTGTGTCCACAATATACAATGGAATAGTACTCAGCCATAAAAGGAACGAATTCCAGTTAGTTGTAGTGAGGTGGATGAACCTAGAGCCTACTATACAGAGTGAAGTAAGTCAGAAAGAGAAAAGCAAATATCGTATATTAACGCTTATGTACGGAATCTAGAAAGATGGTACTGATGATCTTATTTGCAGGGAAGGAATGGAGACATAGACATAGAGGATGGAAGCTAACCTCTTAGGGGTCATCAAGTTTTGTTACAGGTGTATGTTCACAAGCAAATGGTACGTGGTCTGACGTTACTGATCTACACAATCTTCCTGTTAACTTCCAAGGGCTTTACTTGACAGCAATCTATTAGTCTGCTTGAAATGATAGATTTTATTTTGTTTTTGAAGAGTCGGATTTTTCTTCTGTCATTCTTTAAATGGGTCTGGATTATTGAAGTTAATATTTTATTTCACTTAACTAACACCTTATACAATTTTGATAATTACTGTGTTGAAGAGTCTTGAAATTGTGGAGCTTGCATTTCAATATTTTTTTAAAATGTAGAGATTTGGTTGCCATGGTTCCTACTTTGATCTAGACACAGTGAGTAGACATTTCTCCTTATTCACAATCTGTTCTTATCCCCAGTGTTAATGAAAGTTCTGGTGGATCTCCCCCAGCCTGTTGTTTTCCCCTGTTTTTCTACTATAGGATATACAGTTATTCAAAAGGAGAAACCACTGTTGTTCTCTCATAGACAAAAGATGGTATCTTTCTTATAATTTTCCAGTGAATGCCCACCAATTCCCCCAGGCTCAGGCCCTCATGATTCCAGTGGCCCCTTTCAGATGAGGGCAACCGACAGGCCGGCCCATCTGAGCACCTAGCAGAGCCTTCTGTGTTAGATGACCACATTCCTGACATAAAGAACTTTGCACTGGACCTGGGACTCCAGGATTTTTTTTCCAGCTCTTGAGCTTGGCATGTTACTCTCTCGTCTTCAATGCTGCCATCTTTGGTATACAAGGGTGTTAATTTTAAAAGGTCTTTTCTGGCTCTCAAATCCCATGATTCTAGTGAAAGCAAAAGAAAACCATAGTTTAATTTCAGATGTGTTATTAAATGATTGATCGATTTAGCTTTTGGCTGCTCTGGGTCTTTGTTGTTGCAGGAGGGCTTTCTCTAGTTGCAGAGTGGGGCCTACTCTCTAGTTGCAGCGCACGGGCTTCTCATTGCAGTGGCCTCTCTTGTTGCAGAACATGGGCTCTAGAGCTCCGGCAGTTGTGGTTCTTGGGCTTAGTTGCCCTGAGGCATGTGGAATATTCCCACACCAGGGATCAAACACCTGTCCCCTGCATTGGCAGGTGGATTCCTCACCACTGGGCCACCAGGGAAGCCCAAATATGTATTTTTAAGCCTGATTCTCATTTGCTGAGACTTTCCAGGTCTTTTTTCTCTTCCTATGTTCCAGACCTCACCATTCCTCCCACTGTGTCCCCACAGTGCTTTGTCCTTAAGGCTCCACATTGGACAGTTTATTGTGTGATTTTTATAATTATCTGTTTATAGTATCTGTCTCATCTATGGTACCATGACCCCCTAGAGGGCAGAAACTGTCTCTCCCTCACCTTTATATCTCTAGCTTCACACTCAGAATCTATCATATCAGGCCCCTGGAATGACTGCTGAACAGCCATCCATCTCTAGGAATAAAAAGCAACAACTCTGAGATCCTGAGAGTCTTTTTTCTTATGAGAGCACCTGACTGGCAGTCAAGAGACCCTGGTTCAGCAGCTGACCAGCTCTGGGCCCTGAATGCCTCGCTTAACCTATAGTTTGCCAAAAATCACTGGGTTGTGCTAAGGGTCAGATGGGCTTCCTAGGTGGCACTAGTGGTAAAGAACCCACCTGCCAATGCAGGAGACATAAGAGATGCAGTTTCGATCCCTGACTTGGGAAGATCCCCTGGAGGAGGGCATGGCAACCCACTCCAGTAGTCTTGCCTGGAGAATTTCAAGGACAGAGGAGCCTGGTGAGCTACAGTCCACAGGGTCACAAAGAGTTGGACACGACTGAAGTAATTTAGCACATACACAAAGGTCAGATAATATAACACACCAGAAAATACCTTGAGGAATAAAGTGGTGTTACTAAACTCACCATTACCATCCCCATTTTATGGGCGAGGAAACCAAGACTCAGAGGTAACTGGTTTGATTCACAACAGTTAGCAAGTGGATGGACTGGGATTCAAAGCTCTTTCCACTGTACCACACACACTGCCTCCTACTTTGCAGTGCATATTTGTTAAAGTAATACATCAACATTTAGTGAATACATGCCATGTGCAAGGTTCTACGTGTGTGTATGTTTATTGGTGGTGAGGAGAGGTTGTAAAAATATAGCACTCAGATGCTGCAGTCACATCCAATGTCTAGTCTTTACTCCTCATCCTATTTTATCTCTCACCAATATTTGACCCTGCTGGCCACTTTCTCCTTGAAATACACTCTTCCTTGGCCTTTCTAATACAGTTCTCTCTCTGTGACTATTCCTTTTCCATTTTTTAAAAAAATATTTTTTGATTTGGGTCACTTTTAAAGTCTTTATTGAATTAGTTACAGTATTACCTCTATTTTACGTTTTGGTTCTTTGGTCACAAGGCCAGGGACCTCAGTTCCCTGACCAGTAATCAAACCTGCACCCCCTGCATGGAGGGTTTAATCTTAACCTCTGGACTGCCAGGGAGGTCCCCCTTTTCAATTTTTTAAAAAGACTTTCCCCAATAATAAGTGATGTTGAGCATCTTTTCATGTGTTTGTTAGCCATCTGTATGTCTTCTTTGGAGAAATGTCTGTTTAGATCTTTGGCCCATTTTTTGATTGGGTCATTTATTTTTCTGGAATTGAGCTGCAGGAGTTGCTTGTATATTTTTGAGATTAATCCTTTGTCTGTTTCTTCATTTGCTATTATTTTCTCCCATTCTGAAGGCTGTCTTTTCACCTTGCTTATTGTTTCCTTTGTTGTGCAAAAGCTTTTAAGTTTAATTAGGTCCCATTTGTTTATTTTTGCTTTTATTTCCAATATTCTGGGACGTGGGTCATAGAGGATCTTGCTGTGATTTATGTCGGAGAGTGTTTTGCCTAAGTTCTCCTCTAGGAGTTTTCTACTTTTTGGTCTTACATTTAGATCTTTAATCCATTTTGAGTTTATTTTTGTGTATGATGTTAGAAAGTGTTCTAGTTTCATTCTTTTACAAGTGGTTGACTAGTTTTCCCAGCACCACTAGTTAAAGAGGTTGTCTTTTTTCCATTGTATATTCTTGCCTCCTTTGTCGAAGATAAGTTGTCCATAGGTACGTGGATTTATCTCTGGGCTTTCTATTCTGTTCCATTGATCTATAGTTCTGTCTTTGTGCCAGTACCATACTGTCTTGATGACTGTGGCTTTGTAGTATAGTCTGAAGTCAGGCAGGTTGATTCCTCCAGTTCCATTCTTCTTTCTCAAGATTACTTTGGCTATTCGAGGTTTTTTGTATTTCCATACAAATTGTGAAATTATTTGTTCTAGTTCTGTGAAGAATACTGTTGGTAGCTTGATAGGGATAACCCTATATGCAAAACAGAAAAGAGACACAGATGTACAGAATAGACTTTTAGACTCTGTGGGAGAAGGCGAGGGTGGGATGTTCTGAGAGAATAGCATTGAAACAAGTGTACTATCAAGGGTGAAACAGATCACCAGCCCAGGTTGGATGCATGAGACAAGTGCTCAGGGCTGGTGCATTGGGAAGACCCAGAGGGATGGGATGGAGAGGGAGGCCGGATGGGGGATCGGGAAGGAGAACACATGTAAATCTATGGCTGAGTCATGTCAATGTATGTCAAAAACCACTACAATATAAAATTTAAAAAAAAAAAGACTTTCCCCTTTCTACCGAGCCATCAAGTATTGGTATTTCTTAAGGTGTGGTCCTAGACACTCTCCTCTTTTCATTCCTTCTTTCTTCCAATACATTACCATCTGAAACAAAGGCTTCTGGGGCTATTTCTATACTGATGAGTTTTAAATTCATATCTCTGGGCCTCAGGCCAGTATGTCTACTAGACATCTCCAGGGCACTACAAATATAGGTCCAAAACTAAATTCAACCTGTCTGCCCTTCTCCCAATACCCCTTCCTGATCTACTTCCAATTTTTCTGAATGACATCATCAATGAAAGCCAAAAATCCAGGATTCATCCTTTGGACTGCTCTCTCCTTCCCTCTTCCTCTGGGTGCAGCTCATTGCCAATTCCTATCAGTGTCTCCACTAATTAGTTCTCAGCTCTGTCTCACTTCTCCAATTCCACGGTCCCACTGCAGTCCAGGCCAGCCCCACCTCTCAGCAAGACTGCCGCATTAGCATCCTGACTTGGTCTTCCGCCATCCTCGTGGGCCCTCCTCCTCAAGTCCTTTTTCTACACACAGAGTGATGTTATTATTATTTTTTTATTTTAGTGATTTAATTTTATTTAATATTTATTTTCATTTATTTGGTTGTACCGGGTCTTAGCTGCAGCATGGGGGATCTTAGCTGTGGCACGTGAGGTTTAGTTCCCCAAGTAGGGATTGAACCCATGTCCCCTGTAGTAGAAGTACAGCATCTTAAATGTGGGGCCACCAGGAAAGTCCCAGAGTGATGCTTTTAAAAATGCAAATATACTCCTTTCCCTCATCCTTAATGGATTTACATTTATCTTAGGAAAAAGACGGGATCTTTCTCACGGCATGGGTTCTCAATGGTCTGGTTCTTGCCCACTCTTCTGGCCTAATCTCATTCACCCTTCCTCTCTCTTTACACTTCAGTATCACTGGTCTTGCACTTCTAAGGACTCACTTTCTCCAATCCACAAGTGGGTCCTAGTGCAGGCTGTTTCTTCTGCTTAAAATGCTCATTCTACCTCTATCTACCCTGTGGCAGGTTGAATAATGTCCCCCAAAGATATTCCAGGTTCAAATCTCTGAAATCCATTAATGCTACCTTACATGGTAACAGCGGCTTTGCAAATATGGTTAAAGATTCTGAAATTTGGAGATTATCCGAAATGAGCCCTACATGGAATCGCCAGAATGAGACAGAAAGAGATTTGACATAGAAGGCAGAAGGCAATGTGATGATGGAAGCAGGAAGGCATTTGAAGAGGTTGTGATTGGGCTTTGAAGACAGAGGGAGATGTCCTGGCCAAAGAATATAGCATTAGAAGCTGGAAAAGGCAAAACAACAAATTCTTCTCTGTTGCCTCCTGAGGAAACACGGCCCTTGTGCACCTTGTGTCTGCCCAGTGAGACACCTTTTGGACTTAGGCCTCCAGACTGTAATCTAAGAAGGTTCCAAGAAGGTACTGAGTTTATAGTAATTTGTACAACAGCAGTAGTAAACTAGTACAATAGCTTCCTGTTCAAACAAATGCTTTGAAACAGTGGAGCCACAGACATAGAGAACCGACCTGTGGGCGCAGATGGGAAGGAGAGAGTGGGATGAGTTGAGAGAGTAGCGTGAAAACATACACATTACCATATATAAAATTAGATAGCCGGTGGAAATTTACTGTTTGATGCGGGGAGCTCAAATCCGGTGCTCTGTGATAACCCAGAGGGGTGGGATGGGGTGAGAAGTGGGAGAGAGGTTCAAGAGGGAGGGGACATATGTATGCCTATGGCTGATTCTTGTTGATATGTGGCAGGAACCACAATATTGTAAAGCAATCATCCTCCGATTAAAAATAAATAAATACATTTTAAAAAAAGAAAGAGGAAAAAAAAATGCTTTGAACCCCCCAGGGTAAAAGAAGAGAGGCCAGGCCAGGGGGTTGGAGCTGCACTGTCCAATATGGAAGCCAGAGCTCCAGGTGGTTACTGAGCACTTGAAAGTTACACTGAGTTAGTGCAACTGAGGAGGAGCGAGGAAAGATTTAGGTCATTTTCCTAAAAGCAATGCAAATCCAAAGGAGGTGAGGGAGAGGAATGCATTTGAATTTGATGGAACTGCCAGCTGAACTTAACCCTCCCTTGCCCCTGTCTACAGTAGTGGGCACATGACCCAGGCCTGGCCAATTGCGGTAGATTCTCCCCAAGGCCATGGTAGCTGGCCTGATGGTCTCATACCCAGGCCAGAGCAATCAGGAGTGCCTCTAGGGATTTTATATGAATGCAGAGAGGGCAAGCTCTCTTTTTCCCTCAGAGCTGCAGAGCTGGGATTATGTAAAACTGGAACTATCTCTGACCCCAAGCTCCCCTTATCCTTCTGCCTAGGGAAGTGCCTGATAGGAGGAATAATGAAGTTGATACACAGAGAGAAGCTGAGTTCAGATTGGCGGGGGTGGGGGGTACAGAGAGGATGATCTGATTACATTTCTGGAGTCCCTGGGGTTCTTAAGGTCACTCTGGTCCTTGCAATTACAAGGGAAAGGATCACACAAAGCTGGGATCGTAGGAGGCCACCTTTGCCACTGTGTGGAGGGAGCTTGCCAAAAATGACTCCAAGAGGGAAGGAGGCAGAGATGAGAAACTGTGGAAAAGAGTAGGCGTCCTGAAGAAGACCTTGTGAACTTCTGGGATCCAATGAGTCTGATGCTAGCATGACCTCCTAGCTGTCTTCATCATGGGAGCAAATAAGTTCCCCTTTTTTTCCTAAGTATTTTGAGTTAGGGTTCTTTTGCTTGACCAATCCATTTTTATTCATACGGCTAGCTAGCCAAGTGACTGTGCATTATTTGAAATAAGACGTTTAAATATTTATATTTGCACCATGCAAAGAAAAAGAAACTATTCAGAGATTCTCAAAAGAAGATTAGGCAATAGAAGCAATTATCTATTTTACAACAGCCTTGTAAACAGCGGTGATAAATTCAGGCCCCAGTCAATCAGTGACCTCCCTGCTAAGTTCCATTCCATTCCACACACTCTCCTCCGGCTCACCAGTCCTAGGGTGAGCTGTGATGCCAAAGGAGACATAGGGTCTGTGATCTCAACGCTTTTATTATCCTCTGTCTCTATCCTGTTGATGATGATTTCAAAAGTATTAAAGTATAAGATCTGCAAGGTAAGGGGTTTTGATCTCTTTTGGCCCCTGTTGTATCATCAGTACCTAGAATAGTGCCAGGCTGATAATAAGTGCTCAAAAAATGTTTTTGAATCGAATGAATGAATGTTGGCAACAGCTACTTTGCATCCATCGTGTTAGGGTCCAACATCAGGAGATGCAAGGGAACTGAAAAAGTCAGGAATGGTTCTTGACCCTTGCAGAGGGTACAGATTAATTTTGACTCTAATTTTTGTTTATTATTATTAATTTTTTCTTCTTGCCCTGCTCCCACCCTGCCCTGTGCCCCCCAATTCTTTCTTTCTCAATCTATTTTAAGCCATAGCCTGAAAATCATTGAGTTTGTTCCCTTATAATTTTCAAAATGCTCTTCCAAAGAGCACCCACGTTCTTAGAAATTCTCACCTCATGTCATCTGGTTCAGATATTTCCTTAGATGCTAAAGTGGGTGTGGATCAAATGCTTGGGAATTACAGACTCCCTGGAAGCCCCTAGGAGATACAATTGTTTGTTTTTAAGCTTAGAAAACAGACACGGCCAGGAAGGATGATTTAATGCCACATCTGGGGTGAAAAGATGGCAGTGCATTCTGTGTTACTTGTGAGCAAACATAAGCCATTCAAGTAAGCCACTGGAAATTGTGAATAAAATTACCATAGTGACTTCGTGATGGTGGTTTTCTGAATGCCACCAGTCAGTCCACAATGGGAGATCTGCCAGAGTCCCCTCCGCTTCTGAACTGGTCTTGAGTCATGGCCAACCTACTGTCACTCCCTGACCTGAATGCATTGTTTTTGGTAATCCATGTGGACCCTGGAGGCTGGGCTGCGGGTACCCAGTGCGCACGCGCAGATCAAAAGCTGAGTTCTCAGCATCAGCACGTCCCGCACCGGGAATTCTGCCCATAAGGTCAGGGCAGGGTTACAGCAGATGCTTGCTGCACCCTGACACAGTGCCCGAAGGAAGTAATCTATAAACCCATCGAGGCCGTCAGTCTCCCAGGGTCCTCACAGCAAGGGAGTGTGCACAGGGGCTTTAGCACCAGGAGCTGGGCGCCGTACACTTCTGTTTGCTTAAGGAGTCGTTATTCGCCAGAAAGGAATTATGACGTCGGTCTGGTCTTTGTGGATTTCCTGATTCATTGTTTATAAAGGAGACATACTCGTAATGAGCTAAGGTATCTAATGAGGTATCTGGTTCAATCTATATCATAGGATCATCATTTTTCATTTTCCACGGCCTGAAAAATTCAATGTATTCTCCTCTTTGACATCGTGGAAATCAATTCCACGGAAGAGAGGAACGAGGGGCGTGTTTTCCGTCTTTCTTCCCTTCTAGCTACAGGGAGGGGCTGCGAACAATGAAACAGAAGACAGCTGGGAGAATCCTGACGATTTTCAGATTCTGTCTTTCATAACAAAGCTGCAGTTTAGGCACCCTCTGCCATCCGTCAGGGCCCAGTGTCCCGGAGTCGGGAGTGTTTCCGAGGCTGAGCGCCCTTCAGCTCTCTGAACCACCCGCACGGGAGATCTGAGATCTGCGTGGCTCCTTTTCTCAGCTGAGAAGCGAGGATCTGAGGGCTGAGTCCCTATCTGCGTTCAAGGGGCAGCATAGTGTCTGTGAGGCGCTTGGGCCTTTCAAGGCAGGTGCTGTAATAACGTGAGATAAAAAGTTTCCGGAGATGAAACGCTGGTCAGGAGGCCCTTTGAGGGCTGATAACACTGTGCAACTGCTTCCCTCCGCCCCCCACCCACCCCCGCCCCGCAGCCCCCCTCTTTTGTTAAGCCCTTGGCATTGGGTTGGCTGTAATGTAAGGACTTGATGGGGGGAAATGCCCTGTGTTGTAACGCCTCTTGCCTGGCTCCCCCTCTAGGGAAAGAGGCGAGAAGACAGGAGGGGAGTCAGGAGGCTGGAGGGGGCGGTGAGGGAGGGTTCTGGTGCAGATCTCTTCCCAGCAGCGCTGGAGGAGGGCAGAGCCGCTGAGATGGCCCCACGCGCCTCATACTCACTCTTTCCAGGACGTCTCCGGGCCCCTGTAGCTGCGGTTCCCTCTTATCTCCTCCCCAGCTGGGAAGGAGGTGAGGCTTCCACTGATGCTGGCCGCTGGTGCCCAGCCAGACCCGCGCCCCCCCCCCGGAACTTGGTGATGGCCCTGCTCCTGTACATGGTGGTCGTCTCCACCATTCATTACGTGTGTCTCCCAACAGATGGAGCTCCTTCTGAGGGCAGGAGCTGGGCTTCTTGCATGGTTCCCCCACTTCTCTGATTCTGAATTCCAAGAGAATCTGCTGGCATGGAACCTGCTCGATAACAAGAACTGAAATAAAAGGGACTTTGACAAACTAGGGCTTCAACTCTTCTCCAAAACACACACCTACATATATATGTGTGTCTGCTCAGTCGCTTCAGCCGTGTCCGACTCTTTGTGACCCTATGGACTGTAGCCCGCCAGGCTCCTCTGTCCATGAGGATTCTCCAGGCGGGAATACTGGAGTGGGTTGCCATGCCCTCCTCCAGGGGATCCTCCCAACCCAGAGATCAAACCTGTGTCTCTTATACTTCCTGCATTGGCAGGCAGGTTCTTTACCACCAGCACCACGGGGAAAGCCCATTTATATGTAACTGAATCAGTTTTCTGTACACCTTAAACTAACACAATATTGTAAATTCCTGTCCTTCCATAAAAAAATAAAAAGACTGATACTACAAGAAGTACAAGTCCAGGGGAGCGGTGATACTCCAGAACCTGAAGGGCCTGGCACAGCCGTGCCACCAGGATGGAGCTGAAATATGACAAGTTTGAACCTCTGTTGTTCAGCCACTAAGTCGTGTCTGACTCTTTGTGACCCCGTGAACTGAAGCATGCCAGGCCTCTCTGTCCTTCACCATCTCCCAGAGCTTTCTCAAACCCATGTCCATTGAGTTGGTGACGCCATCCAACCACCTCATGCTCTGTCACTGCCTTTTCCTCCTGCCCTCATTCTTTCCCAGCATCAGAGTCTTTTCCAGTGAGTCAGCTCTTTGAATCAGGTGGCCAAAGTATAGGAGCTTTTGAATCTTGAAGCTGGTTAATTTCACAAACAGCCCACATCCTGTTAATCTACACATCTGTTTTCTAAATGTTATCTGTAAGATATATTTCTTCATAGGGAGAGATCTCATCTCATTTTTATTTATAAACTCTGTGCTTCCAAACACCCCTACTAATGTAATACTCTGCACAAAAGAGGTGTTTGTATAACCTGAGATTCCTCAGCCTGCTTCTATGATACGGTTGTGGTCAGCAGAATAATGACTCCTAAATAAGTTCACATCCTAATTCCTGAAATCTGTGTTGCTTTTATATGACGATGGGACTTTCCAGATGTGATTGAGTTAAGGATCTTGAGAGGAAGAGCTTATCCTGGATTATCTGGGAGGCTGGTACATAGGAGGGACACAGGAGGAATCAGAGGAGAGGGCGCTGTGACCTTGGAAGCAGGGGTCAGAGTGATGCACTTTGAAGACAGATGAAAAGGTCACACGTCAAGGAATTCAGGTGGCCATGAGAAGCTGAAAAAGACAAGGAAGTGTATTCTCCCCTGGATCTTCCAGAAGAAGCCAGCCCTGCCAACATTTTGACCTCAGCCTTGTGAATCTCATTTTGGATTTCTGACCTCCAGACATATAAGATAATGCATTTCTTTTTTTTTTTTTTTTCATTTATTTTTACTAGTTGGAGACTAATTACTGTACAATATTGTAGTGGGTTTTGTCATACATTGACATGAATCAGCCATGGATTTACATGTATTCCCCATCCCGATCCCCCCTCCCACCTCCCTCTCTACCCGATCCCTCTGGTTCTTCCCAGTGCACCAGGCCCGAGCACTTGTCTCATGCATCCAACCTGGGCTGGTGATCTGTTTCCCCATAGATAATATACATGTTTCAATGCTGTTCTCTCCAAACATCCCACCCTCGCCTTCTCCCACAGAGTCCAAAAGTCTGTTCTGTACATCTGTGTCTCTTTATCTGTTTTGCATATAGGGTTATCATTACCATCTTTCTAAGTCCCATATATATGTGTTAGTATGCTGTAATGTTCTTTATCTTTCTGGCTTACTTCACTCTGTATAATGGGCTCCAGTTTCATCCATCTCATTAGAACTAATTCAAATGAATTCTTTTTAATTGCTGAGTAATATTCCATGGTGTATATGTACCACAGCTTCCTTATCCACTCATCTGCTGATGGGCATCTAGGTTGCTTCCATGTCCTGGCTATTATAAACAGTGCTGCGATGAACATTGGGGTGCACGTAAGACAATGCATTTCTATTGTTTTACGCCACAAAGTTTGTGGGAATTTGTTACAGCATCAGTAGGGAACTCTGCAGTGGCAGGGCTGGTACCAGGGGTCTGGGGTGACCACAGGGCAGGGTAAGAGTCCTGCTGGATGGAGGAGGCAAGAAACAGGTATAGACAACCTGCTGATGTCCAGTCCTCTCCCTACAGGTCTTGGGTTGAGGAGGTGATGTCGTTCCAGCTTTGTCCATCCCTAGGGATTTAAATGCAAAATTCTGGCTACAGTGGTTGCTTGATGATGGAGTAGCAAATGGGAGCAAGCAACAATGCTTCTATGATGCCTGGGGCTCCCTACATGAAGCTCGTCCTCACCCCTGAAAATCACCCACAGTGACACAAACTAGGGCTTGGACTCTTCTCCAAAACACATGCCCAGAAAAAGAATCTATTGGTCCCAAAGGAAATGAACCTGAAAGTTACTGCCTAAAAGATGAGTCAGATGGCATAAGCCATATAGTGACAGAGACCCAACTGACCCAACTGTCCCTGATATACAGCACATGATTGAATGCATGGCACATCATATATATATTGGATGTGCTCAGTCACTCAATCATGTCTGACTCTTTGCAACCTCATGGACTGTAGCCCGCCAGGCTCCTCTATCCATGTGATTTCCCAGGCAAAAATACTGGAGAGGGTTGGCATTTCTTACCCCAGGGGATCTTCCCCACCCAGGGATCGAACCCTCATCTTGTGCATTGGCAGGCAGATTCTTTACCACTAGTGCCGTTTGGGAAGCCATATATATATATGATAAGGTACAGTATTAGAACTATAAGATAAGACCAACTGAGAAGTAAAAAAAAAAATTAGAAGCATGTATGAAAAATTTAATAGTTGAATCAGTAACACAGAGAAGGGATAAATACTTGGAAGAGTACATCTGAGACCAAGCTTGTGATTTAGGATATAAGATTGAGGGACTTTGCCAGAAGGAAACTGGAGAGGAAATTTAAGAGAAAAGTCAAATCCAAGGGCACCAAAGACCGAAGTAGAAATGCCATTATTCATCTGATAGGAATCATCAGAAAGAGAAAAATATAAAAAAAGAAATCTATGGAGAAATCATGGAGACTAACTTCCCAGAATTACAGATAAAAGATTAAAAGACCCATTAGCAAGATAAAGAGAACCTCACACATAAACATTTTAAAAGAGGGACACAGGCAGAGACTGAGAAAGAAAATGGAACATTTATTAAGCCATAAAGGAAATTGCCATAAGAACCAAAAATTAGTATCATATAGACTACATTCTAAAACTATAAAACAATATGGGCCCATTTCACTGTTGAATGTAGATGCTTAATTCTTAAAATGTTAGCTGAATCCAACAATGGTTTTATAAATCAATGATGATCAAGTGAGGTAGATCCACAAACACAAGCATGTTAGATGGAGCATCATAGATCTATCTTAAAGGTACGAAGATGAGTAAAGTGAGAAACAGGGTGAGATACACATGAAATACCTTTAACATGAAGTAAAAGCACGTGCACACAAAACACCGATACATGAATCTCGAGAACGGGTTTCCCAGCTGGCACGGTGGTAAAGAATCCACCTGCCAATGCAGGAGATGCAAGAGACGCAGGTTCGATCCCTGGGTCGGGAAGATCCCCTGGAGTTGGGAATGGCAGCCCACTCCAGTATTCTTGCCTGGAGAACTCCATGGATAGAGGAGCCTGGTGGGTTACAGTCCATGGAGTCACAAAGAGTCAGACACGACTGAGCACATACACGCATATGAAGAAAAGATGCACGGTGAGCAAATCAGAGTGGTTGCCCTTGGGCAGGGTGAGGGAAACTGGAATGGGGGTTGAGGATAAAAAAATCAGTACTGATAAAAAGTTAGGGAAAATCTGAGTTCAGCATGGCAGAGCTCAGTTATTCCTTCTGTCTCCTTCTAAGGTTGGTTTTCAAAATGGCCATGGTAATTTGCACCTCTTCTTTTTTAAAAAATTAATTTATTTATTTTAATTGGAAGCTAATTACTTTACAATATTGTAGTGGTTTTTGCCATACATTGACATGAATCAGCCACGGGTGTACATGTGTCCCCCATCCTGAACCCCCCTCCCACCTCCCTCCCCATCCCATCCCTCAGGGTCATCCGAGTGCACCAGCCCTGAGTGCCCTGTCTCATGTATCGAACCTGGACTGGCGATCTGTTTCACATATGGTAATATACATGTTTCAATGCTATTCTCTCAGATCATCCCACCCTCGCCTTCTCCCACAGAGTCCAAAATACTGTTCTTTACATCTGTGTCTCTTTTGCTGTCTCACATAAAGGGTCATCCTTACCATCTTTCTAAATTCCATATACATGCTTTAGTATACTGTATTGGTGTTTTTCTCTCTGACTTTACTTCACTCTGTATAATAGGCTTCAGTTTCATCCACCTCATTAGAACTGATTCAAATACATTCTTTTTAATAGCTGAGTAATATTCCACGGTGTATATGTACCACAGCTTTCTTATCCATTCGCCTGCCGATGGACATCTAGGTAGCTTCCATGTCCTGGCTATTGTAAACAGTGCTGCGATGAATGTTGGGTGGGGTACATGTGTCTCTTTCAGTTCTGGTTTCCTCAGTGTGTATGCCCAGCAGTGGGATTGCTGGGTTGTATGGCAGTTCTATTTCCAGTTTTTTAAGGAATCTCCATTCTGTTCTCCATAATGGCTGTACTAGTTTGCATTCCCACCAACAGTGTAAGAGGGTTCCCTTTTCTCCACACCCTCTCCAGCATTTATTATTTGTAGACTTGGAAGCCATTCTGACTGGCGTGAGATGGTACCTCATTGTGGTTTTGATCTGCATTTCTCTGATAATGAGAATTTGCACCTTTTCTTATTTTTAATTTCTTGCTGTTGGCCACATCCTGCAGTGTGTGGGATCTCAGTTCTTTGACCAGGGATCGAACCTGGGCCATGGCAGTGGAAGTCCAGAATCCTAACCACTAGGCAACCTGGGAAGTTCCCACAACTCTTCTTATTAAGAGATGAACTCTAACTTCCCCATCCTTTGTATTTCTTCTTTGACCAAATTTCTTTAAGGAAGAATTTCTATGTCTCAAGAGACCATGGACCTTCCACTATTCCTGCTGGGGACCCTGAAAACACAAAGCAGTCCTCCTGGGTAGCTGTTGAAGAACCATGGGGAGAGATGCCCCAGTGGTCCCCCACTGGCCTAACAAGGCTAGCCCCAACCAGCCAGCCTCCATCAACTCACCAGCTTATGTTCTGAGAGGATCATCCTGGCTGCTGAGTTGAGAAAAATTGCTGGGGGGCAAAGGTTTCTGCCCACTTGACCCTGAACTTTTCCTGCAGTCATTATCAGACCACCTTTGATCCCCATGCCCTGGAATTTTCTTTATCACTTTGCCGAAAGCTCTCCCTTTTGTTTCTCCCAAGTGTGTGGTGAATAAATGTTGAGTTAATGAATGAATGAAGGGCTAATCTCTCTCTTGGGACCTGACCTTGCACTTCACAGTGGGGATGAGCCCCATGTTTTGAAAGAAGGGAGCGGTGACATTTTACCCAGAGAAGCATAGATAGGGACATCTGAGTTATGACTGTGTTAGCTGCTGGGGAGTCAAAGATGCAATCACTGGCATTGAGCAACTCATCACCTGCTAGAGGGGACAGATACGTATACTCATTGGTACCAGGTAGGGAGTGCTATAAACAGGTACATGGAGGGAATTCCCCGGTGATCCAGTTGTTAAAAGTCTGCGCTTTAACTGCAGTGGACATGGGCTTGATCCCTGTGCAGAAGTAAGATCCTGCATGCCGTGTGGCCAACATGTGTCCAGAACCTCTCTAACAGGCAGGTGGAATATGAACTTGTGGAATATGAACAGGTTTTCTGGAATATGAAGGAGACCCTGTATTCCTCAGATATCTGTGTCTACTGGACCATACACATGCTATCACGTCAGATAATGTGCCCTGAAAGCTTGCTACTCTTTATTTCCTTGTGTGTTAGACTTCTATATTTGACTGCATGCTGCCTAGGCACTGCAAGCTACTCATGCAATTGTGTCCGACTCTTTGCCACCCCATGGACTATAGCTCGCCAAACTCCTCTGTCCATGGGATTCTCCAGGCAAGAATACTAGAGTGGGTTGCCATTCCCTTCTCCAGGAGATCCTCCCGACCCAGGGATCGAACCTGGGTCTCCCACATTTCAGCAGATTCTTTACCATCTCCAGAAGCTCCGTGGAGCCTCAGAATTTCTCTCTTCTCCTTTATTCTGGTTCACAGCACCATCAACCATCAACTTACCAAAGTCAGAAGCTGTAGAGTTCTCTTTGACTGGTCCTTCCCTCTCACCTCAACACACCATTAAGTTGTGTTGATTCTCTTCTCCTGAACTGTTCCTTCCTCCTCATCCCTAAAACGGCTGGCCAACTTAATTCCGATGCCTCTCTCCTGGGCTTCTGACAGACTCTAATTGTCCCACCTACAATCTCCCTTCCATCTAATCTTTCCATGCAGTGGTCAAAGGCATTTTTCAAAAATGCAGATCGGATGCTAAGTTATCTTAGATAAGCCCATGATGAAGTCTCCAAATTACCTCTCTGCTCACCCCTCAGTATTACACTCAGCCACACTAAAGTCCCCCAGTACTAGACACCTCTGTGCCTCTCCACACATGACCTTCCTCTTTCTCTCTTTGTCCTTCTGGAAGATTCCTACTCACTCTTTTGGAGCCTGTTCATGTATTATTTAGGCTTCCCAGGTGGTGCTAGTGGTAAAGAACCTACCTGCCAATGAAGGAGATGTAAGAGACTCTAGCTCGATCCCTGGGTAGGGAAGATCTCCTGGAGGAAGGCATGGTAACCCATTCGAATGTTCTTGCCTGGCGAATCCCATGGACAGAGGAGCTTGGGGGCTACAGTCCATGGGGTCGCAAAGAGTCGAACACGACTGAGTGACTTAGCAGGCAAGGATGTGTCAGCCCTCTGGAGAGTCTTTCTTGAACACCGCTTATCGAACCACTCTGGGTGCCCCCAACCATGCCTCCAATTTCACTGTAAGTCTATTAGGGTCTGTATGATGGTGTTTTTCAACTGGACCAAAATCATCTGTGGAGGATTTTGATTGTTTTTTTAATTAAAAAAATTTTAAAGATTTTATTTTGATGTGGACCATTTTTAAAGTCTTTATTGAATTTGTTTCAATATTGCTTCTGATATATATATATATAGTGTATATATATATATATATTTTTTTTTTTTTTTTTTTTTTTTTTGGCCCAGAGGCATATGAGATCTTGGCTCCTCACCTAGGGATCGAAACTACACCCCCTGTATTGGAAGGTGAAGTCTAACCACTGGACCACCAGGGAAGTCTCTTCCATGGAGCTTTTCTTTCTTTCTTTTCTTTTTTTTTGTTTAAACATATAATGCTGGTTGAATCCTCTTGCTAGAAATTTGGATTCAGAGGTTTGGAAGGGGGTTTGGCTTCGGCTTTTACTAATCCCGCAGGAGTGGAGAAGCCCTCTTAGATGAAATTTATTTGCTTTTGAGTTGGTGTTTCTCCGTGATAGTGAGGAACGAGGGTTCTGGAGCAAGATTACTTGGCTTTGAATCCTGGCTCTGCCACTTGGTTATTGAGTCATCTTGGGTAATTTTCTTCACTGTACTTGTGACATGGTGAAGAAGGCAATGGTAACCCACTCCAGTATTCTTGCCTGGAAAATCCCATGGACAGAGGAGCCTGGTGGCCTACAGTCCATGGGGTCTCAAAGAGTAAGACACAATTGAGCAGTTTACACTTTGTCTGTAAAATGGGGGTAAAAATAGCTCTTACTTTCCAAGTTGTGAAAATTAAATGAGTAATAAACATAAAGTCCTTAGAACAATGCCTGGTGAGTACTTGATATGTGTCAGCTGTTATTTGCTGTTTTCCGTTAGCTTTCAGTTCAGTCACTCAGTCATATCCGACTTTTTGTGACCCCATGGACTGCAGCACTCCAGGCTTCCCTGTCCATCACCAACTTCCAGAGCTTACTCAAACTCATGTCCATCCATCCGGTGATGCCATCCAACCATCTCATCCTCTGTCATCTCCTTCTCCTCCTGCCTTCAGTCTTTCCCAGCATCAGGGTCTTTTCCAATGAGTTCGTTCTTCGCATCAGGTGGCCAAAGTATTGGAGTTTCAGCTTCAGCATCAGTCCTTCCAATGAATATTCAGTACTTATTTCTTTTAGGATTGACTGGTTGGATCTCCTTGCAGTCCAAGGGACTCTCAAGAGTCTTCTCTAATACCACAGTTCAAAGCATCAAGTCTTCTGTGCTCAGCTCTCTTTATAGTTCAACTCTCACATCCATACATGACTATTGGAAAAATCATAGCTTTGACTAGATGGACCTTTGTTGGCAAAGTAATGTCTCTGCTTTTTAACATGCTGTCTAAGTTGGTCATAACCTTTCTTTCAGGGAGTAAGTGTTTTTTAATTTCATGGCTGCAGTCACCATCTGCACTGATTCTGGAGCCCAAGAATATAAAGTCTCTCACTGTTTCCATTGTTTCCCCATACATTTGCCATGAAGTGATGGGATCAGATGCCATGATCTTAGTTTACTGAATGTTGAGTTTTAAGCCAACTTCTCCACTCTCCTCTTTCACTTTCATCAAGAAGCTCTTTAGTTCTTCTTTGCTTTCTGCTATAAGGGTGGTGTCATCCTCATATCTGAGGTTATTGATATTTCTCCCAGAAATCTTGATTCCAGCTTGTGCTTCATCCAGCCTGGCATTTCACATGATGTACTCTGCATATAAGTTAAATAAGCAGGGTGACAATATACAGCCTTGATGTACTCCTTTCCCGATTTGGAACTAGTCTGTTGTTCCATGTACAGTTCTAACTGTTGCTTCTTGACCTGCATACAGATTTCTCAGGAGGCAGGTCAGGTGGTCTAGTATTTGCTATTAGCAAGTGTTTATTCTTTGAATTCAAAGCCTTGCCTGGCTTATGTGTTGGCATTTAGTAAATGTTTGAGGAGTTGAATTGAAAATTATAATTTACGTGGGAATAAAACTAGAAGACAGGATGGAAGTAACTTTAGGCCTACAGTTTCCTGCATTATCAGAAAGATTTCGTGTTGTAAGCAGTCAGTAGCCCACCCAATTATCGTCCAAAGATGAGAACCAGCATATGAACACAGAGTAAAAATATCTCAGGCTACAAAAATGCAGAAACAGGGTGGAAAATGGAGCCTACTCTAAAAGATTTGTTGACAGAAGTGTTTCTTTTAAAAAGTGGTAAATCAAACACTGAATAAAAATAAAACATATCCATGTTAAATAGTGGCTTTGAAAAATGACATGAATTTACTATCTTGGCACCTTAAAACTGGAAAAGTCTTGAACATCTTAACTCCTCAGATCTCTGTTTCCTTATCTACCAAAAAAAAGAAAAAAAACCGGGGGGAGGGGGCGTTGAAGTGGCTTCTCTAAAGTCATATGACCTCTTGTGCCAAAATTAGATCCCAGCTGCTTTCATGGTAATTAATTGTGGTAATTATCAAATCAAACATGTTGCGTTCTGATGCCTGTCAAGCCTGCTCCTCCTTCTGTTATGATGGCATTGCCCTCCTCCCAACTATCTTCAGTTGGTTAGTACTGATCAGAATGGCAATCTGTCATATGGTAGGAGGACATGTTAGAATGTGTTAAGTCAATGAGTCAGGAAAACATACATAGATTAGCTGATGAGCAGAGAAAAGCAGATGTGGTAGCAAATATTAGGCCCCTGAAGATTTACATTCTTTAGTCAAAAGAGTGAGATAAGCCAAGAAAATATTTTGTTTTTTTAAAAAATCTGGTAAGTAGGCTATAAAAGACTGGACAAAAATTGAACTTCAAGAATACTTTTCCCATGTCCCTTCAATTATGGTTATTTAGTTCATTGTAATATTCTGATGTGCAGTTTACTTAACTGTATTCAGTTTTATTCCTTACAAGGGTATAAAGCACATTGATGTGTACAAAGAGGAAAATAATAAGTAATATGCTAAAGTAAAGTGCATTTCTGTTTTACAGTCCAGCTCTACTAAAAATCAAAGAATTTATTTCTCTCTCTGTCCTTTTCACTCAAATTAATATGTACACATTGGATGATTCATACAAGTGAAATTAAATGATTAGATTGGGGGCGACACACATTTTTATTTGTCCCAGTCTTTGGAACGTTTTAGACCATCTCAGCTTTGTGACCTCAAGATACATTTTTCTACTTCTCTGAGCCTCATATTTCTCTTCTGTAAAGCAAGGATAAAAATACCAGTCTCACAAGAGTGTTGCATGTATATCTCACAAGAGTGTTGCATGTATATCTCTTGAGTGTCTGAAAACACCAGAAAAACATCTCATATATAGAAAATGCTCCAAATATTTTGTCTCCTACGGAAATTTCACCTTTTCCGCTCCTCTTTCATCTCTTCAAGAATATTGAATTATCCTTGAAGTATAAATTTAGGTTATTGAGAGGTTTCCTGTGGCTCAGACAGTAAAGTGTCTGCCTGCAATGTGGGAGACCCGGGTTCAATCCCTGGGTTGGGAAGATCCCCTGGAGAAGGAAATGGCAACCCACTCCAGTAAACTTGCCTGGAAAATTCCATGGACTGAGGAGCCTGGTAGGCTACAGTCCATGGGGTCACAAAGAGTCAGACACGACTGAGCGACTTCACTTTCACTTTCCATCTAATATACAGGGAAGTAGCTAGCACTGGTTGATAACTCTCCCTTCATCTGATCTTACCCATATTTTTTTTGGGGGGGGGTAATTTTTATTTTTTATTTTTAATTGAAATATAGTTGATTTACAATGTTGTGTTAGTTTCAGGTATATAGCAAAGTGATTCAATTGTATATATATGTGTGTATACATATATATATACACACACACACATCTATCTATATTCTTTTTCAGATTCTTTTCCCTTTTTGGTTATTACAAAATATTGAGTATAGTCCCCTGTACTATACATTAGGTCCTTGTTAGTTATGTATTTGATATAGAATAGCAGATATATGTTAATCCCAGACTTCTAATTTGTCCCTTCCCTGTCCTTTCCCCTTTGATAATCGAAAGCTTGTTTTCTTTCTTTCTTCTTTTGGCTGCGTTAAGTCTTTGTTGCTGCATGAGGGTTTTTCTAGTTGCAGTGAGCAAGGGCTACTCTTCCTGTGGTGTGTGGCCTCTCATTGCGATGGCTGCACACGGGCCCCAGAGCTCAGGAGTGGTGGCCCACAGGCTTTGCGCTTTGCAGCATGTGGGATCCTCCCATACTAGGGATCAAACCCGTGTCCTCTGCACTGGCGGGCAGATTCTTAAGTGCTGGGCCATCAGGGAAGTCCCCATAAATTTTTTTCCTATGTCTGTGGTTCTATTTCTGTTTTGTATATAAGTTTATATGTATCATTTTCTTTAGATTACTCATATAAGGGATAACACATGATAGTCGTCTTTCCCTGTCTGGCTTATTTCACTTAGTATGACAGTCTCTAGGTTCATCCATGTTGCTGCCAATGGCATGACCTCATTCTTTTTTATGACTGAGTAATATTCCATTATATAAATATGTACCACGTTTTCTTTATTCATTCATCTGTCAGACATTTAGTCTGCTTCCATGTCTTGGCAATTGTGAATAGTGCTGCTACACTGGGGTACGTATATGTTTTCTAAATGTTTATGGAAACAGAAAGGAACCTTTCCATGGTTGGTTTTCTCATCCTCCAAATGAGATATAATTACTCTATAAGTGGAACATGTCCTAGTCACTGAAGCACTTTGAGTATAGGTACCACCTCCTATGTGTGATAAGAGATCCAGACCCCGGACGAAG
The DNA here is from genome assembly GCF_019320065.1 of Cervus canadensis. Taxonomy (NCBI): domain Eukaryota; kingdom Metazoa; phylum Chordata; class Mammalia; order Artiodactyla; family Cervidae; genus Cervus; species Cervus canadensis. Next base: position 61,089,198 of record NC_057394.1, read on the forward strand.
CTTCAGAAGAGGTGCATATCAGGAAATTAGGTTACATATTATCAGGTTATTAGGTTACATGTCAAGAAATTTATTTCTGCAGCATTTTCTACCCAGAAGTGGGTCTGTCAGGGTAGCTGTCCAGTAGCCGCTGCTACATAAACAAAAGCAAGGGCTTCTAGAAAGAGGCTATTGAACTGGTTGATAGGATTTCCTGGATTCATTTCTCAAATTTCATAATAGAAAACATGGAAAGAAATGACTGGGAAAGAGAAGGGGAAACAGTGCAATGAGATATTGAGCCACTGAATGGAAGTGATGCTTGTCAATATTCTTGGTGATTTTCTCCAAACAACATCTGTTATGAGTATTGTGTGTGTGTGCTTGGTCATGTCTGACTCTTTGCAACCCCATGCACTGTAGCCCGCCAGGTTCCTCGGTTCATGGGGTTTTCCAGGCAAGAATCTTGGAGCGGGTTGCCATTTCCTTCTCCAGGGGATCTTCCTGACCCAGGGATCAAAACCAGGTCTCCTGTGTCTCCTGCATTGCAGGCAGATTCTTTACCTGCTGAAATTTGGAGGAAGATATCCTGCTTCTTGAGGCAGGATCAAGTTTGAGTATGCTGGCCAAAGACGTCTCCAGTCACCAGGAGAGAATCAGTTCTGGAGTGGGATTGTTGCAAAGTTTAAAGAAATGCCTTGTTTGAAAAAAGTCCTACACTAAACAAATCATTTTAGATTATACATGCTTAATATAAACATTTAATTAATTTAGAAAAGAGGAGGAAAGAACCTCATTTCCAAATCTTTTCAGATAACAAATCCATACACATTTATCCAGACACCTTTCTATGAATTTATATAATTTGAGTATGTGTATGCAACTTTACCTAAATGGCATTATGCAGCTTCCATTTTTACTCAACTATATATATATATATCTTAGTTTTCTATTGGAAAAAAGTAGAAGTCTTTGTCATCATTGTTAATGGCTATATAATATTTCATTATGCTGGAATTTACTCACGAGCTTCCTTTTGATTGGCCGTAATAAGCAATGTCTGCCTGCAATGCAGGAGACCTGGGTTTGATCCCTGGGTTGAGAAGATCCCCTGGAGAAGGAAATGGCAACCCACTCCAGTACTCTTACCTGGAAAATTCCATGGATGGAGGATGCTGGTAGGCTACAGTCCATGGGGTCTTAAAGAGTTGGACACAACTGAGCAACTTCACATAATAGACATCCAACTCTTCTCTACTAAATCAGACACTAAAGAAATGTGCAAAAATGTGAACCAGCAACACTTTTCTCAAAGAAAAGTGTTTTCTCACTTTTTTTGCCTGAAAAATAGTTATTTTGCCTAAGAACATATTATTTCTATTAATATGCAGTGGTGTCACTTCTGTTATTTTTAACTGAACTACTACATATTAACAGTTTTCAATTTTAATATGGTAATTATTGATAGACACAAATAAAGCTTTTTGAGTTTCTCTATAATTTTAAAGGGGTCCTAAGAACAAAACATTAGAAAACCAGGAGAAACAAGGCCATATACACCATTAATTTTTGAGATAATTGCCTTGAATTATTAATAATCTCTTCTTTATAGAATCTCATTAGTTTTTTAGTATTTCTCACAGCTCCCAAAGTAGTGCTGGACTTAGTAGTTGCTCAGTAAATATAAACAGAATTAATGTGAACGTCACCATTAAGCTTCTAAACTGCTTTTCTGTGGTTGGGGTCTTTGAGGCAACACTGGACCTTGAATACACAGGCAGAGTTCACACTTCAGTAACTGCACTTTTGAAATATTGGGTATGACTGAAAATGTCAAGCATCTCTTTGCCTTATTGGTACTTATCACTTGAAATCATCTTCAGTTTGCTTATCGAGTGATGTGATGATTGACGTGTTTACTCTGGTTTCTCTTTCTTTTCATCAAAGGTAATGATCAAACATCCCACATGAACATGACTTCGTAGTCACTACTGAGAAAAAAAAAGATATAAAATCTTTCCCTTCAAGGAATTTACAAGTTAAGGTGATTATTCTCTTTAGAAAGATTTGTGGGAATTTATTGGGGTCATGATACGGTGGATTCAATATGATGTCTTATAAGACAGAAACTGTACCCTCCAAAACCTCCCTGTGTGGGTGGGAGACACTAAGATGATGAAAAGCTTGTTGAAGCATAAATGTTTAGAGTTAGATAGTGCCCGAGGCACTATTATTAATATTTGATTAACCCTTATAATCATGAGCTTCTGTAGAAGGGAGATGAAATTGTAAAAGCTGTCTCAACAAGTGAAAACTATGGGTTAAAAAAATTTTTTTTAGGACAAAGACATCGAGTGGTATGATTCAAGTAAATACAATTACTACTAATAATAATTACAATAATAATACTGGGCAAGTTTATTTTAAATTTAGTTATAGCCCAAGTAATTAATATTAGTATAATTTGTGAATGTCCATATATCTTCCACTAGCCATGTATCATGAATTTCTAGAAACTTTTGAAGCGTAGTTTACAGACAGAAGTTTACATTGTATTTTTCTTATTTTTATTGGAGTATATTGCTTTTCGATGCTGTGTTAATTTTTGCTGTAAGGGAATCAGTTTTATGTGTGCATATATGCCCTTCCTCTTGAGCCTCCCTCCCGCCCTCATCCTACCCCACTGGGTCATTACAGAGCTCTGTGCTACCCAGCAGCTTCCCACTAGCTATCTGTTTTACACGTGACAGTGTATATGGGCTTCCGTGGTGGCTCAGATGGTAAAGAATCTGCCTGCAATGCCTGGGTTCGATCCCTGGGTTGGGAGGATCCCCTGCAGAAGGGATAGGCTACCCACTCCAGTATTCATGGGCTTCGCTGATGGCTCAGATGGTGAAGAATCTGCCTGCCATGCCTGGGTTTGATCCCTGAGTTGGGAAGATGCCCTGGCGGAGGGCCGGGCAACCTGCACCAGTATTCTTGCCTGGAGAATTCCCATGGACAGAGGAGCCTGGCTGGCTATAGTCCCTGGGGTCGCAAAGAGTCAGAGCTGACTGAGCGACCACGAGCGACTCAGCAGCGCGCAGCACACTGTACGTACGTTAATGCCGCTCTCTCAACCTGTCCCACCTTTTCCTTCCTCCCGTGTCCACAAGCTTGTTCTCTCCGTCTGCTTCCTGCCCCGCCAATAGGTTCACCAGTACCATTTTTTTAGATTCCATATATATGTATTGATATATAGTACACATGTTTCTCTTTCTGACTTACTTCACTCTATATGACAGATTCTAGATTCATCCACATCTCTACAAATGCCCCAATTTTGTTCCTTTATATGGCTGAGTAATATTCCACTGTATATATATTTATATACCACATCCAGAAGTTTATATTCTAGATGAGTGAATGCAGGCTGTTGCAATTAAAAACAATTTGACAACCAAGAGCATTCTTATTTCTATCTATATGATGGAAGGAAGTCACAACAGAGAACTCTGCCATTTAACCTTTCTCGGTGCTATCATCTATTTCATCAACCAGCCAAAACTCTTGGTTAAATTTACTAGTCATAAATCCATTGTTTAAAATCAAGGAAGACTCCTAAGTCGCTGGCTTAGTCAACTCCCTTTTACTTTGTCCCTCCTTAAAGACGATCACAACTATTTACTGAGCATTATGGAGCACACAGCAGGAAAGGCAGTCTGTTAAGTGGTGCTGCTGCTAAGTCGCTTCAGTCGCGTCCGACTCTGTGTGACCCCATGGACGGCGGCCCACCAGGCTCCCCCGTCCCTGGGATTCTCCCGGCAAGAACACTGGAGTGGGTCTGTTAAGTACTAGAAGGGATTAAAAAGCAGTATGGAATCTCTCTCCCTTGGTTCATAGTGGCTTCCTTTCAATGTTTCCATTTCGAATATTTGAGGGTGTGGGGTGTATCTTTCAGATCGGCATTTTATTTATCTGCTTCAGACAAATTTGTGGGATTTGGAGGAGAGCACAGCTGCTGGCAGCCACAGTTTCAGTCCAGCATTTCTGCAGCCAGCCTGGCCCTCACCCACTTCAACCACGTGTACCTGGTTACAGGAGAAGGCAGGCGCTCCAGGGTTCAGATTTACTTTAGAATCCCAGGCCACTACCGGACTTGTTAGGTTGCTCAAACCTGCACTCTCTGAAGCCTCTTGAGTGACTGCATACAGCAGAAGGAAGCCTGAGGCTTGTGATGATTCTGGCTTTTGACTCTGACAACAGAAGTCTCGTTTTGCGAGGCATCACACGCCTCACACATACCGTGGATCTGAATCCAGCTTCACTGCTTGCGGGACATGGTTGGGCACAGAGAAAGCAACATGTCCGCTATCATGTCCACCGCTGCAATGACTGGGTGACCTTAGGCAATCACTCTCTGAGCCTAAAATGAGAATTGGAGAAGGAAATGGCAACCCACTCCAGTATTCTTGCCTGGGAAATCCCATGGACAGAGGAGCCTGGCGGACTACAGTCCATGGGGTCGCTAAGAGGCAGACACGACTGAGCAGCTAAGCACAAAATGAGAATAATGCCCATTGTATTTCCCTTGCAATTTCATTGTCATGCTGGAGAAGACTCTTGAGAGTCCCTTGTACTGCAAGGAGATCAAAGCAGTCAATCCTAAAAGAAATCAGTCCTCAGTATTTATTGGGAGGACTGCTGTTGAAGCTGAAGCTCCAGTACTTTGGCCAACTGATGCTAAGAGCCGACTTATTGGAAAAGACCCTGATACTGGGAAAGATTGAAGGCAAAAGGAGAAGGGGGTGGCAGAGGATGAGATGGTTAGATACCATCTCTGACTCAATGGACATGAATTTGAGCAAACTCCGAGAAATAGTGGAGGAGAGAAGAGCCTGGTGTGCTACGGTCTGTGGGGTCATGAAGAGTCAAACACACTTAGCGATTGAACAACAACAAAATCATTGTGAAAATTATAAGAAAGATTACATAAATAGTAGTTAGCATAGTGGCCAATAAATAGTAGAATAAAGAAATTACAGCTGCTGTGATTATTGATGTTGTTATTGTTACTATTATTCCTCCTATTAAGGCTGGAAGGACGTCTCCTTCTGTTCAGCCAACCACTCAGTACAATACATCATGACAATGGATTATAGAAATGTTGCTCTTAGGCACTGGTATTTTCTAAACAGATAAACATCATAGTCACTACTGTTTTGATCATTTAGAATCAACATTATCATATATTTGTTTTGTAGGAACACCATAAAAATCTCATCATTAACACACTGATAGCATCTTTTATTTTCCTACTCTCAATCAGAAGTTTTTTCTGCCAACAATTAGTCATGTTTCATCAAAGCAACAGCTACCTAAAGGAATATGAATGTTCCACAGAACTTCATCCTTCTTGCATTTTCATGGGAAATTAAAATCCGATCCCAGTCAACGCTGATAGCACAGGAAATATATGATTCAGAGAACAGCACTGGCTTGTTTTCTTGTTGTTGCCAGATAACTCTGAACCGTAGACTGCAGAATTGCTTTGGGCTGAAAAGATTCTTTCTCCACAGATTTCTTCCTTTTATGATTGCCAGAGTCATTGAAAGTAAATTTCAGATCTAGCTAAAGGAAAATATCAAAGACATTATGTGGTGACAGCCTCCTGTGTTTGACAGAAAATTTCATACTTCTGATTCAGATTCTTTGGGAAAAAAATGGAAGGATACTTACAACAAATAAGGGATACTGCTGCAAGAAACCTTTGCTTTGTTGATAGTTTACAAATTGTGTTCTAATACAAATACTAGTATTGTATTCTCATTTGATTAAAGGGTATTTTATTCTCATTTGATAAAAGATGCTGGAGAAGACTCCTGAGAGTCCCTTGGGCTGCAAGTCAATCCTAAAAGAAATCAACCCTGATACATTGGAAAGACTAATGCTGAAGCTGAAGCACCAATACTTTGGCCACCTGATGCGAAGAGCAGACTCATTGGAAAAGACTCTGATGCTAGGAAAGATTGAGGGCAGGAGGAGAAGGGGACGACAGAGGCTGAGATGGTTGGATGGCATCACCGACTCGATGGACAGGAGTTTGATCAAACTCAGGTAGATAGTGAAGGAGAGGGAAGATTGGAGTACTGAAGTTCATGGGGTCACAGAGTTGGACACGACTTAGTGACTGAATAACATTCTCATTTGATAAAAGATGTTGGTAAATAACCCTGCTCATAAGTTTCATTAAGATTTTGATATTGTGGCATAATCTCCTGTTGTATTCACTTTTCATTTTATCCTTTTAGTAACAGAATCTTCCAAGTTTTAGTTGGGCACACAGGCTCCATTTCCTAGGCTCCCCTGAAGCTAGTATGTGATTACATTCTGGTCCATGGGATGTGAGCTCCCTTTAAAAAACAGGCTGGCTGTCTTTCATCCTTTCTGTGGGGTGGAGTGGAGAAGAGGTGCTGTAGATGAGCGTAACATTCTGGGGAAGAGTGAAGCCCCAAAGTAGAAGGGTACATTTAAAGAGTAAATTGGGGACTTCCCTGATGGTCCAGTGGTTGGAACTTTGCCTCCCAATGCAAGGGATGCAAGTTCGATCCCTGGTCAGGTAGCTAATATCCAGCATTCCTCTTGGCAAAAAAAAAGCAAAACATAAAACAGTAGCAATATTGTAACAAATTCAACAAAGGCTTCAAAAATGGTCCGCATCCAAAAACAAAATCTAAGAAAAAAAAAAAAGTAAATTGGACTCTATGTAGATTAAAACTTAATGAAGAAAATAAGAAGAAGAGCCTGGGTTCCTGGAGGACCTCATGGAACAAAATTAGCTTCTTGCTCTGACTTTCCCCAAACCCCTGCACTCCTCCAATGAAAGGAAATACGTGTCTATTCTGTTTGAGGGGCTGTGTTTCGAGGTAGCCATGCTACGGCAGCTTGGGCTATATCCTAAATTTTCCACACTTGCTATTTTCTCGTTGGATCAGGTGCTCACCGAACACGGTATGTGTTGAAAGGAAAAAGAAAAATGACTTCTCTAACACTCTTTTCCAAGATGGTGGATGAAGCCCCACTTCACATTATGGGCCCTTTTAGCTTATTATGTGTCTTTAGCATCTGTATCAGTTTTGGTGCCTTTCTATTTTTTCTTATTTGTTAAATAAAATGAACAATAACCATGCTACAGCTATTACAACCTACTACAAAAGTAGTGACGCTGTCCTAGTAAGCTCTAAGTCAAGGGGCCATTTTTGTCTTTGTCTAGATAAGTAAGACCTCAGTGGGCAATTCAACATGCCACGGAAAATGGCACAAAGACAAAGGAAATTGTATCGAGCATTAGGGTTGATGGCAGCTAACCTTACCCCTCCCTAAAGAGATGCAAGAAGTCCCTTGCCTTTATTAAGTCCCCAAGCTGCATCCTATAAGCAGAACTCTGTGCATCACACTGTTTTGCTAAAAGGAAATAGGGAAGCTGTGGGGGCCCCTGTGAAACTCCCCTCGACATATTTAGCCTGTGGCCTGTGAGTATTCACTCCAGCTCCAGATGTGTGGGTGCCCTTTAGTCAAATCGGACTCAGTTTTGCATCTGTCTCCCAGGGCAGAGATGAGAGAGAGGGAGCAGGTGTGACGGTCTGCAGTAAGAACCCAGCACAGACTTCCTTTGAAGTCTGAATGTGGGTACATCTTGTCTCACTGATACCCTTGGTACATCTGGGATGGTAAACAGCATGGTGAGTCATTCAGAAAGTGGAAACGGAAAGTGTTGATGTGTCTGATATTGGGTTTTGCAGCAAAAAATGCAATTCTAGAGAAACTTGGAGAATACCAGGCTTCCTTCTCCTCTTTGGGGAGCTTTTAATTGTCTCTGTTACGGTTATTTAAATGTGTGTATGGCTGGGAATCCTTGTAGCACAAGATTTCAGGGATTTGGGGCTTCCCTGGTGGTCTAGTGTTTAAGATTTCATGCTTCCAATGCAGGGGGCACAGGTTCGATCCCTGGTCTGGGATGTATGATCCTATATGCTGTGTAGTATGGCCAAATTTCTTAAAAAAAAATTTGTTTTTTAAAAAGGATTACAGAATTTAAGTCACTGGTGTCTTAAATATGGTTCCTCCAGAAATATCAGAGAAAAAGACTTCTCAACATGGGAATTTTGACGAGTCCAGAAATAGTCCAAATTCCTAACTGTTGGTATGAGAAGTCCCTTCCTAGTCTGTCTTATTTCCCGCCTCTGCTTCTGCCTCCTGGGGGTATGATCTCAAACAGTAGAGACATTGGAACCAGCAGACTGGACTGCAGTTTTTGGCTGTATAGTACGATCCATCGTTCTTCCAGCGTCTTGGTGGAGAAGACCAGCCGGGTTACCTTCCTTGCGTCATCATTGGATTTTTTTCCAGGCCTGAGAGACTCTCGTTGATGGGGTCCAGAGGATCATCCCGAGATGGTTCTCCAAGAAAGAAGTGGTTTCAGGAGTAAGGGGCTGTGCTGTCTGCTGAACCCCAGCCTCAGGCCCCGTGTGCCCGGCCAGCCTCGGAGGGAAGACCACAGTGCTGGGGCGCCGGCCCTTTCAGCCGCCACCTTCTTTCCTGAGGTCCTTAACGAGCATGCTAATTAGTGGCAATTTCCCTGGTGGTTTGTGTGATGTGGAGACTCCTCCACTAAGAAATGGCCCAGAACCACAAACTCATTTAAAATAGTCAATCCTACTGGAGATAGAAATAACTCCTTGTCTGTGTTGATCCTAGCTAGTGACCAGTGAGCAGGAGGTAAAGTCTTGGGAAGAGAAGGCTGGGCTCTGACTCAGCAGAAACCACCGTCTGACATTTTTAGCCTCTTCTTTGGTCCTACTGGAGGGACTCTTCTTCCTACAGCCAAACTGGACAGAGTAGCTCTACCAGCTCACCTTCTGCTGAGCCAGCTGCCCTCCTGCCAATCAATCTGGACTTTTCTTGTTACCCTTCTGATGCTTGAGATTCATAGCACACGTCTCTGAGGGATCCCCAGATCTGTATGAACTTGAGCATGATATCCAGGAGGAGGAGACAAAGCCAGGAGTGTCTTGGATTCTTGGGCACATTTCCGAATGTCTGGGGACCTTTTTGTTCATCACGACATGGGGAGAGCGGGGCTTTGGTGCTACTGATGTGCAGTGGATCCAGCCTGGGATGGCTGTTAAAGATCCACAAGGCTCAGAGCAGCCCCCGTGACAAAGCATTGTCCAGTCTCCAATGTCAATAATGCTGATCTCAAGAAGCCCTGGGATAAATGAAGGCAAAGAAATGTTCTCATATATTCTCCAGTTTAAGAAATGAGAAATTTTCACAGAGTATCTATTGTGCATGTAAATGGTATGATGTTTTATGAGAGATTCTATAAGAAATAAGTCAAGTTCACTAACATCAGGAAGTTTCTAATTTACTTGGACATAGTACATATGCATTGAAAAGTTGTGTTGTTTGCTACAGCAATAACTCATTGCAAGGGAGATTGGTATTTGTATTGGTTTGCTAGGGCTGCGATAAGAGAGTACCACAGTCTGTGTGACTTAACAGAGATTTATTTTCTCACCGCTTTCGGAGGCTAGCAGTCCCAGATCAAAGTGTCAGCAGGGTTGATTTCTTCTGAGGCCTCTCTCCTTGGCTCCAAAGAGCTGACTTCTCCCAGTGTCTTGAGATGGTCTTCCCTCAGCAACTACGTCCTAATCGCCTCTTCTTTTAAGGGCACGCGTCATCTAGCCAACAAGGACAGCTGTAGAGCTCAGGGAACTCTGCTCCACGTTACGTGGCAGCCGGGTGGGAGGGGAGTCTGGGCAGCGTGGATACACGTGCATGTAGGACTGAGTCCCTCTGCTGTCCACCTGAAACCATCACAGCATTGCTATCCAGCTATACTCCAAGATAAAATTAAAAATTAACATAGATGTTAAAAGGATTAAAAAAATTGAATAAAGGGCACCAGTCCTATTTGATTGTGCTTAGTCGCTCAGTCGTGTCTGACTCTGCGACCTACTGGACTGTAGCCTGCCAGGCTCCTCTGTCCATGCGGATTTTCCAGGCAAGAATATTGGAGCGGGCTGCCATGCCCGCCTCCTGTTGGATTAAGGCCTAACTAATGATCTCATTTTAATGTAATGACCTCTCAAAAGACCTTATATCTAAATACAGTCATATGCTGATTTATGCTAGGGCTTAGGGCCTCAACACATGGGAGGAGACACCATTTCAGTCCATACCAGAATTATTTTGTTATAACTTGATAACCAGAGGTAGCAAATAAGAAGAAGCATAGGAATGTGTTCCAAAGTATTAGATAAAGACTGGTGCACTTTAGGAAAAGGAAAATGGGCCTAACACAAATTAAAACATTTTTTTGAGTCTTCACGTAGGAAATGTTGATCTGAAGAGGGATGGTATTTGAGGAAATTCTCTGGGATGAAGGCCAGATTACTTCCTACCCCAACTCGTTCATTTAATATATTAATAGATGTATTGAGCTCCTATTAGGTAGTACCTGGATTATGTATGCTACTGTCCTAGATAAAAAAGATTCTTGCCTTTGGGAAGCTCACAGGCACATTTGCATGTGTTTGTGGGTGTCAGTGCAGTGGGGAGAGTAGGTGGAGGATAAGGCAAGAAGACATGGAGAACAGACTTTAAATACTTTAATATTTGTGTGGTTCCACGGGCAGGGTGATGACCTCCGACTAGGGCTATGGCAGGGTAGAAATAAAGCTTGGAGCTCTGGGAAACTGGTGGCTGACAGTTGGTGTCCATTATGATTTGCCTAACTGGCTGCCCAGTACTTTGAATGTCATCCCCAGGGTGTTGGGGAAGGTGGCAGAGGAGGAAGAGTGTGGGCTGGATCTTGTGACTCAGTAGGACTTTGCCTTGCTGGGGGGTGGGGTGTGGAGTAGTAGGAAGGCCGAGGATTATGAATAGAGGGAACAGCATGGAGGCGGTCTGGAAAAGACCAGACTGTGGGCAACAGGAAGTCAAGGAGCATATCTGTCTTGCCAACCATTCTGTTCTCCGGGCTACCATCTGACGCGTAATACGTTTTCAATAAATACTGATTGAATGAATACATGAATGAAGGAGCACAGCACATTTGGAAAAGGGTAACAGTGGTGAGAGCAGCGTTTGGAGAGAAAGTTTGACATGTGTCAGGGCTTCCCAGGTCATGGGGAAAAAGTCAAAGACACAGACTCCAACACGCCAGAGAACTTTTCAGGGGGAGGTGAGAGAGGAGATATCTGGGGATGGGATGGGGAGGAGAGACCATGTGTTGCCTTACTCATGAATCACTCCTGAAGTGTCCTTCTAGGACACTGTGATGGCTCTGAGTTCTCACTCCATTCAGTTCAATTCAGTTTAGTCGCTCAGTCATGTCCGACTCTTTGCAACGCCATGGGCCGCAGCACGCCAGGCCTCCCTGTCCATCACCAGCTCCCGGAGTTTACCCAAGCTCATGTCCATTAAGTCAGTGATGCCATGCAACCATCTCATCCTCTGTCACCGCCTTCTCCTCCTGCCCTCCATCTTTCCCAGCATCAGGGTCTTTTCATTAGTCACACACAAACTGTGGCTGTGTAGTCTTGGTCACTGTAATGACCTGAGTCTTCTAATTTTCCAAGTCTCAGCTTTCTCATCTGTAAAACTGAAATAACAATCATCTCATCAATGGAGGATTAAATTATTTAAAATCTGTTAAGCATCACAGTAATGGCAAATTGTAAATGTTCAATGGAATAATTATTATTTTTAGGTCAGAATATCTTTCAAAGGAGTAGATCATTTTTAAGATATTCTTCAAATTAATTCATTATCTGTCTACTGGTGTTTGAAATTTCATAAAGGAGGAGAAACCTACTGCTCTACAAGTAGAGTTAAACAACTACACATACATATATAAATACAAGTAACAATGGCTTCAAATATAAACATCCAGCTGAGGTGCCCCTGGAGGTGTGAATAAACTTCAAGAAAGGTGTGAACTGGACAATCCACAAGTGTGATTGACTGGTTACAGAATCTTGCTGGTCTGGTAGGGAGATGGTGAAAGAAGTATAGTGTTTCTGGGTACTTACCTCACCAGGAAGGTAAGTGAGAAGTTGAGAAGGACTGGAAAGGGGACAGGAAAGAAGCTGGGGACCAGAGGCAAGCTGCTGATTTCAGATCTTTCACTTAGCGTCTTAGGGTCTTACAGGACACAGATGTTTTTCTCATGTAGATGTAGGTGAAGTTGCTGTGGCCTCCGGGATTCATGAAGACTTCTCCAACAGAGATGATGCAGGCCATCGAGGTGTGGGTCCCAATGATTCGATGAGCTTTCTGAGGTAGGAGAAAGCATAGTGGCAGGAATGTTTAGGGAAACCTTCCTAAAGGCGTGCATGGGAGCTGGGCCTGGGGGACTAGAGGAGTTTGAATGGGAGGAGAGTGTCAGAAAAGATAATTAGGTTCGGGTCCTACGTGATGGTCTTGCTCAAAGGATCCAGAGTTATGAATCTTGCCTGGATGCTGAACTGTTTCTTCTGATGAGAGTCCTGATGGAAATTTGCTTAAGGAAAGATGGCAAATAGGAAATTTAAAAAATTCAGATGTGTTGAATGCAAACTATGTGTCAGTTACTTTTCTAAGCGAGTTTTATACGTGTCATGTACTACTATTACCGTCACTTTATAGACAAGAAGATGATGTGGAGGGAGGTTGAGCATTTTTTGCCAGAAATCATAGCAAGAGAGTGATGAAGCTACTTTCCTACTCTCATCCTATTCTCAATTAATTGACTAGAATTCAACTATTGGGTACAAGAAAACAGAGAGAGAGAGAGAGCATACAGAACTTCTGCTGAATGTGATGGGGTCCAGGGCATCAAGTCTGAGACAACTGAGACTTCCTAGAAAATCCAAGAAAAAAATGTGTATTTTAAAAATGCAAATAGCTGAAATATAATATTGTATAGAAAAGTGCATCAATCACAAATATTCAGCTTGGTGAGTTATGATGGAGTGAACATAGAGTGCAAACACCACCCAGGTCAAGAAATAGGACCTTGTGGGACCCGAGAAGTGCCCCTGCGCACCACCCTCTCCCATCACACCCGGTTTTCTCTTCTCTCTCTCATAAACAGTTTTTAATGATTTTCCAAACAACAACTGCAAAGGAAAGCACTTTGCTCAGGAGGCCTCCCTGAAGGTGCTGACAGAGGGCTCAGTGCCCTCAAGGAATAGATTGACAAATTCGTCGAAGGTCATAAAGAAGCCCTGAAAAGCTGAGAATGGGGGAGAATGGACACAGGATTGTATGCACGTAGTTTTTCCCTTTGGAGCTCAGTGGGCAGTGAGTTGAGCTCCTCATACTCCTCTGTTTATAACAGCTCTCATCACTGGTTCTCGTAGGGTTCTTACCTGTTTTATTAATTCATTGCTTGCTTACTCATTCCCCAGCCCCAGCTTTATGGAGACATATTTAACAAATAACATTGTGTAAGCTTGAGGTGTGCCACCTGATGATTTTATATATGTATATATTGTGAAATAATGATCACAATAAGGGTAGTTAACACATCCATCGTTTCCCAGAGTTACTTTTTATTTTTGAAGTGAGAATATTTAAGATTTACTCTCTTAACAACTTCCATGTGTACAACAATACTGTAAGCTATAGTCATTATTCTGTACATTAGATTCTCAGAACTTATTAATCTTGTACATGGAAGTTTGTACTTTGACTAACATCTCCGCATTTTCCCCACCCCCAGTCTTTGGTAACAACCATCTACTCTCTGTTTCTGTGAGTGTAGCTTTTTTTCTTTTTTTGGCCATGCCGCATGGCATGTGGGATCTTCGTTTCCCGACCAGGGATTGAACCTGAGCCCTCTGCAGTGGTGGTATGGGATCTTAACCATTGGGCCACCGGGGAAGTCTCAAGTCTAGTTTTTTAGATTTCATATATAAGTGACTACGCAAAAGTCTTTGACTGTGTGGATCATAACAATCCGTGGAAAGCTCTTAAAGAGATGAGAATACCATATCATCTCTCCTGTCTCCTGAGAAATCTGTATGTGGGTCAAGAAGCAACAATTAGAACCCTTTATGGAACAACCGATTGGTTCAAGATTGAGAAAGGTGTATGACAGGGCTGTCTGCTGTCACCCTGTTTGTTAAACTTATATGCTGAGCACATCATGAGAAATGCCGGGCTGGATGAGTTACAAGGTAGAATCAAGATAAGCGGGAGAAACATCAACAACCTCAGATATGTAGATAATAGCACTCTAATGGCAGAAAGCAAAGAGGAACTAAAGAGCCTCTTGATGAAGGTGAAGGAGGAGAGTGAAAGAACCAGCTTAAAACTAAATATTAAAAAAAATACAGATCATGGCATTCGACCCGCATTAAGGCATGGCAAATAGAAGGGGAAAAGGTGGCAGTGGTGACAGACTTCCTCTTCTTGGGCTCTAAAATCACTGCAGATGGTGGCTGCAGTCATGAAATCAAAAGATAATTGCTTCTAGGCAGGAAAGCGATGACAAACCTAGACAGTGTGTTGAAAAGCAGAGACGTTACTCTACTGACAAAGGTCCATATAGTGAAGTCTATGGTCTTCCCAGTGGTCATGTGCGGTTGTGGGAGCTGGACCCCAAAGAAGGCAGAACACCAAAGAGTTGATGCCTTAGAACTGTGGTGCTGGAGAAGACTTCTGAAAGTCCCTTAGATAGCAAGGAGATCAAATCAGTCAACCTTAAGGGAAATCAACCCTAAATACTCATTGAAAGGACTGATGCTGAAGCTGAGGCTCCAGTATTTTGGTCATTTGATGCAAAGGGCCAACTCATTGGAAAAGTCCCTGACGCTGGAAAAGATTGAGGGCAGAAGGAGAAGAGTGTGTCAGAGGATGAGATGGCTGGATGGCATCATTGATGCAGTGGACTTGAACTTGAGCAAACCTCCAGAGATGGTGAGGGACAGGGAGGCCTGGTGTGCTAACAGTCTATGGGCTTACAAAGAGTCGGACACGACTGGGTGACTAAACAATAACAACATATGAGTGATATCATAAAATACTTGTTTCTCCCTGTCTGATCTGTTTTGCTTTGCATAATTACCCTGAAGACTCAGTCATGTTGTCACAAATGATAGGATTTTCTTCCTTTTTATGGCTGAATATTTATATATATATATATATATATATATTGCATCTTGGCTGCAGTGAACATGGGGATGCAGATTTCTCTTCAAGATCCTGATTTTGTTTCCTTCAAATATATACCCAGGAGTGGGATTGCTTTACTCATTTCTTTTTGTCCGCATTCTCCAATCTCCTTTTTTCTCCATATGAAACTATTCTAAGGTTTCTATCTTTTTGTTTATAAGTGTTCTTGCAACATATTTATTGTTTTCTTGTCAACTTGTAATTTAAATAGCTGTTTATTATTGGGGATTTTGAATATACCCCAAAAGAAATATAGGAGTAAATGAACTTCCTGTACCCATTATTCAGCCTCAACTACCATTAGCCTGTGGCCAAGCCCATCCCATCTACAGCCCACCCACTTCCTTCCTTTCAGACATTGGATCATCTCATCCAGAAATATTTCAGTGTGTGTCTGTACAAGATAACAAAACCACAATATCCTTATCAATAGCTTTAAAAGGAAATATGTCCTGAATGTCATTAAACAGTGCTCAAATTTCCAATCCTCTCATAAATGTCATTTCTTTCCATAATTTGTTTGCACGAATCAGAACTCAGCTAAGGCTCACACATGGTGACTGACTGATATTTCTTTAAGTCTCTTTTAAGCAATAAATTTCCCGCTGAATCTGTGTTTATTTTTTCCTCCCTTTCAATTTATTGCTTGAAGAACACAAGCTGTTTGTCCTATAAGACTTACCACAGTGTGATTCATCTCTGTGCTTCTTTTAAGTAGGTAGCTAAATGTAGACACCTCATCAGACTCATACATAATTTTTTTTTTTTTGGACAAGACTGTTTCACAGTTTGTCTTGTGTTTTTCCCATCAGCATCTCAGATTTGGTTTTCTCTTTTGTGTGTGTGTAATATTAGCAGCCCCTGGTAACCAAAACCTAGGATCTTATTAGTTTATTAGTGTATTAGTTGTCTTTTGGCTTATAACACTATTGTTACAAACTTAGTGGTTTGCAAAAAAAAGGAAAATGCAACCCACATTAATTATCTTATGGTGATGGGTCAGATGTCCTGGCACAAATTAGCTGAGACCTTGGCTTCAGGGTCTATCAGAGGGCTGCAAAAAAGGTGTTGACCAGGGCTAGAGTGTGGTCTGAGGCCTGACTGGAGGAGAATCTGCTTCCAAGCCTAGTGGCTGCTGGCAGGGTTCAAGTCTTTGGGTGAGTCTGACAGAGAGTCTCAGTTCCTTGTTAGTTGTTAGTTAGAAGCCTGCCATTGGACCTCTTTAGATAGCAGCTTACCTCCTCAAAGCCAGCCAAGAGAGACAGTCTGTAAAGAGACTGTTGGAAAGATGGAAGGACAGTCACATGTGATGTAATCAGGGAAGAGACATCCCGTCACTTTACCGTATTCTATCGATTAGGCACAAGTCACAGGCCCCATCGGTATTTAAGGGAATGGGATGACACGAGGGTGTGAATACCAGTGATAAACAGGGGTCATCTTAGAGTCTGCCACAATTTGGTGTTAAAAGATGGTGACCTTCTAATTCCAGCATTCTTTGTTTATTAACTGGAGCACTTCTATAACAAAAGTTCCAGTGATAAATTATTTGGTTATTCACAGTATAACCCATAGAGGAAGGCCAGGATAAATTCTTGATTCCTTCTTTTTGTTTATGAGGTTTATGATCAGTTACATATACACTGTAGTGTACATTTACTTTTTAGCCTCTGCTTATTGAACATTATTCCAGAGTATGATTTACCCATTTTATGTTTATATATATTTTAAACCAAATGGTTGGATTTTTTTTTTTAAGATTTTTGATGTGGAACATTTTAAAAATCTTTACTGAATTTGTTGCAATATTGCTTCTCTTTCATGTTTTAGTTTTTGGCCACAAGGCATGTGGGATCTTAGCGGCCTGACCAGGGGTTGAACTCACAACTCCTGAATTGGAAGGCGAAGTCTCAGCCATGGAATAGCCAGGGAAGTTCGTATGCATTTTATCAATCTCTTTGCTCAGTGGACACCAAGACTGCTTCCAAATCTTCGGCATGGTGGCCATTCTCACGCAGCTCTTCTTAGGATCCTTGTACTTCAGTGGAACTGCCGGATAGCAGGGTGTCAGGAAGGAGTGTTTGCTTAAGTAGTGCCCGCTGTTCTCCAGAGTGGCTACACAAGCTCCCTCTCAGGGAAATAATTTATTAACATACGTAGTCAGCTTAATGCAGGGGGGAAACACCCTAATCTCCTTATGGATTTTATGCTCTTCACAAAACAACTAGGGCTTCCCAAGTGGTGCTAGTGGTAAAGAACACGCCTGCCAATGCAGGAGACATAAGAGACTCGGGCTGGATCCCTGGGTCAGGAAGAGCCCCTGGAGGAGGGCATGGCAACCCGCTCCAGTATTCTAACCTGCTCCAGTATTCTTGCCTGGAGAATCCCATGGATGGAGGAGCCTGGTGGGCTACAGTCCATAGAGTCGCAAACAATCAGACATGACTGAAGCAAGTTAGCACGCACGCCTGCAAGCTGGACTGTCTTGAGAAGGTTCTCAAGAACCACTTCTATCAGAAGCATCCGTGTTAGCCCACACCTCCAGAGCCAGAGCTGCGCCAGGTGGTGGAGGCTGAGAGCCAGAATCTTATACGAGCACTTCCCAGCCTAGACTATCGTCGTCTGGTTAACTATCCAAATTCTGTTCCAGACCTCAGAAATGAGGGAGGGGAGGAAGCAAGAAGGGGCAAGAAAAAGGCTGGAGAAGAGGCAGGAGAAGTGACTTCGCTTATTCAGGAAGGGGCATTGGAGGAATCTTGACTTATTCACTTACTCAGCATCTGCTTTACAGACATGAAAATTGAGACCAGAGGGGATGTCATCTCTTCGAGTTTCATTTAGGGCATGTAAAACTGTGAGGCTAGTCGGCTGGTCCCCAGGTGAGATTGGGAGGGAGGCAGGGGAGCCTCAGAGGTGAGGAGGTAGCTGAGGACCGAAGCAGCTTGGGTTGAGTTAATGTTCAGGAGGTGACATGTGAAGTGGGGAGGGTCCACCTACTGAGCTCTCACAGAGACTGTGGACCTTTCTAAACACTCTATGAGGAGTTGATTTTGTTTTCACCATACTTCCTCTGAAGTGGGAGTTACCATTCTTCTTTTAGAGGTGTGAGAACTGAGGCTTGGAGGTTTTAAACAACTTCCCCAATGTCTTGCAATTAGAAAGTGTCAGATGGCCATTCAAATTCAGGTCTGTGGATGCCACGATCTTTGCTCTTAACATACATACAACACAGAGCCAAAGAGAGGGTCTCAAGGAGAGTGCGGTTAATAGGGCCTAATGCTGAAGTGAGGTCAAGGAGAGTGAGGAGAGGAAGTGGTTTCAGAAATTGTGGTCTTAGGTGGAAAAAGTCATTCACCAGTTTCCTGCCTAAGGTGGGGAGGGGGTGATGAAAGGTCATCTCTGCTGATCTGGGGAACCTTGAAGAAAAGTTGAAATACTGAAATCATTTGGAACCACAGGTAAGTAGAAATACACAGTTGGATCTTGAAGCCTTAAATTAGATGCAGTTTTAAACAGAATTTTTCTTGCTTGATTGAGATTAAGGAAACCATAAGTGACCAATCGGAAAATGGCTTTTGCTCAAGTCCATAAAAATCCAGAGATGATAAAACAGAGACTATTTAAATGGTATTAATGATAACTTCATCACAAAGATAAGAAAGCCATAAATGACTGGACTGAAAATGGCTTTTGCTCAAGTCCAGACAATAAAGTGGAGAATATTCAAATGGTATAGGATAGAGCTGCTAGGCCAGAGGATGTAGAAAGGTCATTAAAGCATCCTCTCTGAGTGCCTGTGTCAGCGGAATGTAAGAGGGTGGAAGGAGCATTTGGTCTAACTTGAAAGTCCACTGAATAATTAATGTGTCAGGGATCAAGATGGGGGTCGGGGGTGGTGGGAAATGAATGATCAGTGTGCTTTTCTACCTGCGTCTTCTTCTTTGGAAAAGGCATTTCAATTGGGGCATCTTAAATAGCAGACCGTTTTTTTTCTCAAACATCATTTTAATAAGCAGAATGTCAATAAATCTACTGCTTCCAAAACATACAGAGTTTGTAATTCAAGGGGCTGAGTGCCAGACAAGTTGCCTTTTGGGTCTTAAAAAGCCCAGCATTTTGTGACTGATGTAAGACTGAGGCAGAGTTTGCATGGGGGGCTCTTTGTTGAAGCCAGATGTGAGCTGTCTCCTCTTCTGGTGGGGAGGCGTTTGGGGTCCTGGGGAGAATTTCCTGTGGTGGTCGTGCATTTCTGGCCCAAGTCCTTGGTGCCCCCGAGTCTTCTCCATCCCCACCATCTCTTGTTTCTTTTTCTCCCTTTCTCTTCCTCCTCCTTTTCCTCTTATGCTTTTCCTCCTGCTATGGACTGTTTGTTGGTGTCCCCTCAACAAATTCGTGTGCTGAAGCCCTTCTCCCCAGGTGGTGGTGTTTGGAGGTGGGGTTTGGGGAGGTAACTGGATTTGGACAAAGTCAGGGAGTAGAGCCCCAGTGATGGCACTGGTGCCCATTCACAGTGATGAAGAGAGCAGAACTCTTTCTTGGTCTTGTGAGGATACAGTGAGAAGGTGGCTGTCTACAAGCCAGGAAGTGAGTCCTCACTAGAACCCAACCACACAGGCTTTTAGCCTCCAGGACTGTGAGGAATAAACCTTGTTGTTTAAGCCTTGTAGTCTATGGTGTTTTGTTATGGCAGCCTGAAAAGGCTAGACATTTCCCTTCCCAAGTCTACTTCTGTGAGCAAATTCTACTTATCACACTCTACCCAAAATGTTTAAAAAATTATTCATAACTCCAGCTTTGGGCTCATGGCAATGGGCCAACAGGATCTAGTTATGTTCAATGTGGCTGCAGTAGAACTTCTTTGGCCCAAGAATGAGCATTCGTCAATGATTCTCAGCAAAAAAGAGGCAGGATCTGTACACTCTGGCTGCAGAGTTTCTTCTGCAAAATGGGATGACGGTGCCTGCCTCACCACAGGCTCGGAAAGAGTAAACTAACTCTGCTTTAATCTGTCCTCCATGTCTCTCATTTTCCTGTTCAGGTCTCCTATCCTTTTATCTCCTGTGCTGTACGCTAGGTGAATTCCTCAGCACTGTCCTCCATTTTCTAATTCTCTCATCACTTATGTTCAGTATTTATCCAGTCTATGAGGTTTTAATTTTAATGAATGTAGTTTTAATTTGTAGGATTTGTAACTGATTATTTTTCAGGACCAGGTGTTCTTCAGTCACGTGTGTGGTTTGCGTGTGCTCAGTCGTGTCCAACTCTTTGTGACTCCGTGGATGTAGCCTGCCAGGCTCCTCTGTCCATGGAGCTTTCCAGGCAAGAATACTGGATGGATTGCCATTTCCTTCTCCAGGGGAACTTCCCCACCCAGAGGTGGAAACTACATCTCTGGTGTCTCCTGCATTCGAAGGCAGATTCTTTACCATTGTGCCACCTGGGATGCCCCCTAAAATAAAGCCACAGCAGAGGCTTTAGCAGAATTAAGGAGAAAACTCCTAATAATATAATTTAAACACTTAGATCCAGCCTTACCTAAATCCATATCCCTTGGACTTTTCAGTCAAGTGTGCCAATAAAGTCTCCTTTTTTTTTTTTTTAGCTACTTTGATTTGAGTTTCTGTCATTTGAAAGTGGAACAGTCCTAATAAATTGTTTTGGGCTTTTTTGGTGTTTTTTTTTTTTTTTTTAAGAAATTTTGTTAACTTTCCCAATATCTCCTCTGAAAGGGAAGCTAATTTCTCTTTTTCACATGTCCTGATTATTTATCAGAAATCTAAGCTTAGTTCTTAAAGCCTTATTTAAAAACAACATTTTATATTAATTGCACACAAAAGAAAAGCCTTTCACTTTTGTTCTTCATGCATGCAATTGCTTTATCTCTTTGAAAGTTTCAAACACACTTATTTAAGATAGTTTTTGAGATCACTCAGGTTATTTCCATTTTTGAGAGAATATCGTTCTGGTTTTTCAGATTGTTAGCTGACTTCCTTAAGTTAGATTTCCTTTAAAATTTAGGTTAGCATGCTCATCTTGACTGGCTTATCCTTCCCTCTAGCTTTGGGTTATTTTCTTCCCTGCTTAGTGATTTTAATGTTACTCTATCTAGCTCCCAGAGGCCCTGTTCCAGAACCAGGTTGACTATTCACGGCTGGGCTTCCTCCCTGCCCATGTACTGGGAATGCATATATGCAGCCACCAAGCAGGGTGGTGGCTTCACTCAGAATGGGGCCCAGGGAGGGTGTGGAGAATGTAAATTGGTATAGTCACTATGGAAAACATCCAGGAAATGAGTCTAGAACCCAACCATGCTGGCACCTGGTCTTGGACTTCCAGCCTCCTGGACTACAAGAAATAAAACTCTTCTTTAAGCCTTACAGTCTATGGTATTTTGCTACAGCAGCCTGAGCAGACTGGACACAGTATGGAGGTTCTTTAAAACCTAAAAATAGAATTACCCACCATCAGTCAGTTCAGTTCAGTCGCTCAGTCGTGTCCGACTCTGCGACCCCATGAATCACAGCACGCCAGGCCTCCCTGTCCATCACCAACTCCCGAAGTTTACTCAAACTCATGCCCATTGAGTCGGTGATGCCATCCAGCCATCTCATCCTCTGTTGTCCCCTTCTCCTCTTGCCCTCAATCCCTCCCAGCATCAGGGTCTTTTCCAATGAGTCAACTCTTCGCATGAGGTGGCCAAGTACTGGAGTTTCAGCCTCAGCATCAATCCTTCCAATGAACACCCAGGACTGATCTCCTTCAGGATGGACTGGTTAAATCTCCTTGCAGTCCAAGGGACTCTCAAGAGTCTTCTCCAACCACAGTTCAAAAGCATCAATTTTTTGGCACTCAGCTTTCTTCACAGTCCAACTCTCATATCCATACATGACCACTGGAAAAACCATAGCCTTGACCAGACGGACCTTTGTTGGCAAATGATCCAGCAATTTCACTCCTTGGCATATATCCAGAGAAAATTCTAATTCAAAAAGATACATGCACACCAATGTTCATAGCAGCGCTATTTACAATAGCCAAGACATGAAGCAAGTTAACTTTCCTTCAACAGATGAATGGATAAATAAGATGTGGTATATTTATACAATGGAATAGGGATTTGAACCCTGGTCTGCATTGCTCTTCCCTGGTGGCTCAGTCAGTAAAGAGTCTGTCCGCTATGCAGGAGACCTGGGTTCTATCCCTGGGTTAGGAAGATCCCCTGGAGAAGGAAATGGCAACCCATTCCAGTATTCTTGCCTGGAGAATCCCATGGACAGAGTGGGCTACAGTCCATGGAGTCACAAAGAGTAGGACATGACTGAGTGACTAACTTTCATTCATAGCTCTTCATGCTAGCTAAACTCTAAATAATAATAAAATGTTCTACTGAAGGATTCATTTTCATGTTTTTTCTCCTGTACTGCAGGCAGATTCTTTACCATCTGAGCCACCAGGGAAGCCCTATATTTTTACAATGGAATACTACTCAGCCATACAAAGAATGAAATAATGCCACTTGCAATGACATGCATGGCCCTAGAGATTATTGTGGAGCTCCCCAGGTGGTGCTAGTGGTAAAGAACCCACTGGCCAATGCAGGAGACATGAGAGATGTGGGTTTGACCCCTGGGTTGGAAAGATCCCCTGGAGGAGGGCAAGGCAACCCACTCCAGCACTCTTGCATGGACAGAGGAGCCTACAGTCCATATAGGGTCACAAAGAATCTAACACAACTGAAGCGATTTAGCACATTCACATGCAAAGGTTATCATAGCAAATGAAGTAAGCCAGACAGAGAAAGACAAATATCATATGATATAATTTTTATGTGGAATCTAAAATAAAGACATAAATGAAATTATTTAGAAAATATAAATAGTCTCACAGACATAGAAAACAAACATATGGTTACCAGAGGGGGAAGGGGAGGGGAGGGATAAATTAGGGGTTTGAGATTAACATATACACACCACTATATATAAAATGGATAACCAACAAGGACCTACTGTGTAGCACAAGGAAGTATGCTCAATATCTTTAGCAGTCCATGGGGCCGCAAAGAATTCGACACGACTGAGCGACTAAGCACGCCATGGAAAAGAATCTGTAAAAATTATATACATATATAATTTAATTATATAGATATAATTGAATCATTATGCTGTATACCAGAAACTAACACAATTTTGTAAATCAACTCTACTTCAATTAAAAAAGAATGGGGTTCCATGCTGTCTCTGTTTCTTTTCATCGCTGGAGCTTCCTGGATTTTATAAAAAGGCCAGTGGTTTAGGGCAGTGGCTATGGTTTTCCTGCTGCTTTTTATAGCTGAGGAAGGTCAGCAGCACCTGTGGCTTCAGGCTCCATCCTTATTCAGGCCCTGTGCTGAGCCTGGAAGGCTTCATTCCCTATCAGCCCAGGGGAATATCAGCCCAGAGGAGTCAAACTTTGCCCCTCTCTTGCCTTCTTAACTGGGAAACTTTGAAGCTCATGGCTTTGACCTGTTTACAACTGTGTGTTTCTCTTCCATGGAAAATATTTATTTGATATCGCAGTGTGATTTTATTTTGAAAAGTGTTTCCTGTATCCTTGTTGTGTCTGGAGTTGTAGAGCTTGGAGCTTGAGCTCACAATGGCATCTCACCTAGAGGGGCCTCTTCCAGTTCATCTTTGGGTTCTCACTCTGGTCACATGGCAAGTCCTCTATGAGTTTTGAGAGCTTGTTTTTACTAAGACATGGATCTGTTAGGCAGAGGTTTGAGGGTGAGAAAAATTAACTTACCACAAAGTCAGGGAAAGTTCTTCTGGTTGAGCTGGGTTTTACAGAGTCTATAGGGTATCTGAGACCTTCTCCTCTGACTATAAAGCCTACCTACCTCAGAAATCCCTACTTACGGGCAGACCATCAGGGTGTTAAGAGCGTCCTTAGTGCTAGAGATAGTCTTGATCTTCTTATCATAAAAAGACATCATCACCCACTTAAGGCCTTCAGTATCAGTGTTTAATGAAAAAGTGTTGTCTTTTAAGTTGATCTTTGGCTCATCAGGGGGCTTCCCAGATGGCACTAGTAGTAAAAAACAAAACAAAACAAAATCTGCCTGCCAATGCAGGAGACTTAAGAGACACTGATTCCATCCCTGGGCTGGAAAGATCCCCTGGAGGAGGTATGTCAACCCACTCCAGTATTCTTGCCTGGAGAACCCTATGGACAGAGGAGGGCTACAGTCAATAGCATCTCAAAGAGTCAGACAGGACTGAAACGACTTAGCATGCATGCACGTGTCTCATTAGGTGATTTGGTAGTTTCACATTTGGACTCTTGGGTCGGGGAGTCACAGTTGAGTTTCAGCAGGCTGACTCAGTGGTAGAGGAAAGAGCTGTGTAGACTGCTGACAGGATGCCAACCTGGGCGTAAAGCTGATCTCAGATAATTCATAGATAATCTGCTTTAGGGTAGTCAAGCACCCTCCATGGAGAAAAATAAGTCAGTAGTGTGCTCTCAGTGGGAAACTTGATTCGTGGGTTGTCACAATTCAGGGACGTGATTACGATCTGACTTCAGTGTAAGTTTGACCTTTTTGTGTATTTTTCTCATTCATCCCATGAGTCATAGAAACATTTTGACAATTGCAGCAAAATCTATGGCTATTTGTATTTAATTTCACCAAACTGGAAGAGCCTTATCCAACTATAGAAAAGAGTAGAGTGCCACAGTTCAACCCTGAATTCTCATCGGAAGGCCCAATACTGAAGCTGAAGCTGCAATACTCTGGCCACCTGATGTGAAGAGCGAATTCATTGGAAAAGACCCTGATGCTGGGAAAAATTGAGGGCAGGAGGAGAAGGGGGTGACCAAGGATAAGATGGTTGGATGGCATCACCAACTCAACGGACATGAGTTTGAGCAAGCTCTAGGAGATAGGGAAGGACAGGGAAGCCTGGCGTGCTGCAGTCTATGGGGTCACAAAGAGTTGGACACAACCTAGCAAAAGAGTCAAATAGCAACAACAGTGTCGTGTTTCACATTGCTAAAGTGTGACCTCAATTCTTTCTTTAGACTTAATTGGAAAAATATAAGATTCAGAAGACTGGATCCTGGGTGCATGGGGCAACCCAGTTTGCTGTAGGTCTCTGTCGTTTTGGCTCCTCACTAGCTCAGGGTGGCGAAGAGACATTGCATGTTTTTGCCTGTCCAGCATTGATTGTCACCCTTCTAGGACGTGAATGCTTTTCTCAAGAGGTGAACACACTCCACTCCTTGAGCCAAGCCCACCCTGCCTCAGGAGGCCGTGTGTCCCATGAGTAGTTCAGGAATGGGCCAGGACCTAAGCAGAGTCTCCCTGGGACGTTTCTGCTAAGTGTTAGTCGCTCAGTCATGTCCGATTCTTTGCAACCCCATGGGCCATAGCCCATCAGGCTCCTCTGTACATTGGAATTCTCCAGGCAAGAATAACGATCACCAAATACTTTCCTTTTACTGGGCCTCTGAGCTGGCAACCATCTTCCAACTTTCTGGAGAGCACCTGTCCAGCAGAGGGAGACAGAGGCAGAGCTCTGAAGACATTTGAAATTTTGTGATAAAAAATGGTATGTATTTAAGTTGTATAACATGATGGTTTGACTATACATAGTGAAATGATTACTACTGTTAAGCTAATTAACATATACATCTCCTCACGTAGTTGCCCTTTATGTGTGTGTGTGTGTGTGGTAAGAGTACCTGAAATCTACTCTCTTAGCAATTTTCCAGTATTCAGTATTGTTTGTTGTTGTTTAGTCACTAAGTCATGTCCAGCTCTGTTTGTGACCCCATGGACTGTAGCCAGCCAGGCTCCTCTGTCCGTGGAATTCTCTAGGCGAGAATACTGGAGTGGGTAGCCATTCCCTTCTCCGGGGGATCTTCCTGACCCAGGCATCGAACCCAGGTCTCTTGCATTTCAGGCAGATTTTTTACTATCTGAGCCACCAGGGAAACCCCATATCCAGCTTTGCCTGAGGTCAAACATGCAAGGTATGTAAACCCATGGGTTTCTTTCTTGGCTTTAACTAATCTGAATTGCTGGCACTTGAGATTGAAAGTGTGTTGACATTTTATGTGCAGGAGTGGGGAGTGAGGTGTCATTCATCAAAATTCTTGATAGCGAACTCTGTATGTTACACCGATCCCAGGCCCAGGCTATTTAAAACGTACGCCCAGGGACTTCCCAGGCTGTCTAATGGTTAACACTTTGTCTTCCACTGCAGGGGGTGTGAGTTCGG
Organism: Cervus canadensis; assembly: GCF_019320065.1. Lineage (NCBI taxonomy): Eukaryota > Metazoa > Chordata > Mammalia > Artiodactyla > Cervidae > Cervus > Cervus canadensis. The sequence continues at coordinate 61,115,639 of NC_057394.1, forward strand.
TCTCTGGTAGGGAAGCTAAGATCCCACATGTCTCGTGGTCAGAAAACCAAAACACACAACAGAAGCAATACTGTTAAAAAAAAAAAAAAACTCAATAAAGACTTTAAAATGGTCCATATCAAAAAAATCTTAAAGAAATAAATAAAAATAAAATGGATGCCCGGCCTTTGGGTACACCTAGGGCAGCTATTCACTGAACTTATTGGGCAAGCACTAACTTTTTGGGTGTCTAAGGTTTGAGCTTCTTTGATCACCTGATGTTGAAGAAACCAAACAGTCAAAATTGGTGAAAGGGAGAGTAGGAGTAGGACCATGCAGAGGGCACCTACTCATGCTAGTTGCTATGGTAACGAACAGAAACAATCATGTGCCTTACTTTCAGGAAGGGCCAGCCATGGAGGATGCCCTTCTCTGAATCGCTTTCTATTTACTTACTCAAGACTGCTGAAGTATCAGTTTACCCAGAGAGTCAAAGTAATTTTCCCCTAGCGACACAGTAAGTCCGATTCAGATCTTTCTATTTCCATGCCAAGTTAGGCATTCATCAGACCACACTACTTTCCTGCCTTGGAGAAAAGAAATAAGCAGAAGTTAGAAAGCAGAAGCAGCCACAGTATTCTACAAACTGCAGGGGGAAATGTCCCGTAGATAAAAGATACCATGTGTGTGGTCTCTATGGCTGGGAACCTCTGCAGAGCAGGTGGGCTTTTGAGAAATTCAAAGGAAGGAGGACAGGGCAGGAAACCTCTGAGTTTAGCTTCTAACTCAGGGTGTGCAACTGTCGTGAGGCTGCGTGGGGTGGGTGGGAAGGATTGCAGGTGAAGAAGACACAGAAATGAGCACATAAGGCAAAGCAGATGTGAAGAAGAGGACTGACTCATGGTGAGAACCTTGTTTTTCCTCCTGTCCCTCATGTCAGAAAGGGACCCATAAATCTTAGTAGAGATTGGAACAGAAACATTGAAACTGTCAGCATGGGCAAGGCATGGGGAGGGGGCAGCGTTCACCAAGATGGGATGAGGGATGAAGCGTTTTGCCAGAAAGATAAAGGAGAGGTGGGTGAAGACTTTCTTAGCTAGAAGCTGCCTTCAATATGTGTAAGGAAGGCAAGAAATATGGGGCCTCAAAGTTTCCCTGGAGAAGAGATAGGCTACCCACTCCAGTACTCTTGGGCTTCCCTGGTGGTTCAGATGGTAAACAATCTGCATGCAATGTGGGAGACCTGGGTTCGATCCCTGGGTTGGGAAGATCTCCTGGAAGAGGGCATGGCAATCCACTCCAATATTCTTGTCTGGAGAATCCGCATGGACAGAGGAGCCTGGCAGACTACAGCCCATGGTGTTGCAAAGAGTCAGACATGACTGAGCAAGTAAGCACAGCATAAGGGAGACCCCAACCCTTAAGTCCTGACCTAGGTAGAACACAGAGGGCTGGGTTCAGAAGAAACCTGCTGAGACGTGTGGGATTTCCTACCTCAAGGAGGCCTCCCCATACTGACCCATCCCAACCACGGCTGACATTTAAACAGGAAAGATACACAGAGAACACGGGGATGTGGGCTACCCTCTGTGTCCAGACACCTGTGGTCGGGGAGGGTGGTACCCTCTGTCTCCCTGTAGCATACAGTCTTCCCTTAACCATCCCCATCCTCCAGTCCGCAAACTCAGCAACGTGTCACTGATTCAGCACCTACGTGCTGCATGCCAGCTCAGCGCCGAGACAAAACAGTCCAGCGACGGACGTGGCTTCAGCCCTCATCTTTCTGACTCCTCTGTGTCCTTGAACCGCTCTGTCAGACTCTGTCTTGCAGGGGCTGATGACTGAGGTGGTTAGGTGTATTCCTAACCCAGAAAAATCCCAAGCCCTGCCTGTGGTGCGTCAGCATCCTCCCCATCTCCTGTTCCCAGCCTTGGCCTTGGCCTTGGTCCTGCTGCCACGCGGTTCTTCTGGCTGAGCCTGGCAGGAAGCCTCTGCTTGCCTCCACACCTCCACAAGTTCAAGGCCTTCCCTCCACTCCCCCAGCCCCATTCCTGAAAAGGGAGGGTCTTTGGAGGTCAATCATCAATCCTTCATTTATCGAGCATGTAAAAAGAGAGGGAGGCGCTGCTCTACAATAGAGTTTTGTAAGGCATTTGAGATCCTGGCCGTGGTGTCAGCGATGGGAATAAACGGACAGTGACATCTGTATATTATGTGTTTCATCCATCCCATCTGAAGAGTGGATACATTTGTCTAAAGCCCTAAGCTCAGAAATATAGAATCAAAAGACCAGCTACGGTAGCCCACGAAGACCCTCTCCATCACAGATCTGATCACAAATCATTATGAGGATTAAAACTGCATGGGGACTTCCCTGGTGGTCCAGTGGTTAAGACTCTGTGCTTTGACTGCAAGGAGCTCTGGTTCGATCCCTCGTTGGGGAACTAAGATTCCCACATTCCCTGCAGTGCAGCCAAAACAAAACAAACAACAACAAAAAAACAAACAAAACTATATGAAGAAAATGCAGTTGCTATTGTTTTTGTTCAATCACTCAATCTTGTCTGATTCTTTGCAACCCCCATGGACTGCAGCATGCCAGGTTTCCCTGTCCTTCACCATCTCCCAGGGTTTATTCAAACTCATGTCCATTGGGTCAGTGCTGCCATCCAACCATCTCATCCTCTGTCACCCCCTTTTCCTCCTGCCTTCTATCTTTCCCAACATCAGAGTCTTTTCCAATGAGTCAGCTCTTCACATCGGGTGGCCAAGGTATTGGAGCTTCAGCTTCAGCACCAGTCCTTCCAGTGCACATTCAGGGTTGATTTCCTTTAGGATGGACTGGTTGGATCTCTTTACAGTCCAAGGGACTCTCAAGAGTCTTCTCCAGCACCACCACAGTTGCTATAGAGAGATCCTGAGACTCAATCTCTATCCTTCGGAAGTTCTCTAAAGACCTGTTGATGTTCAACAGAAGCTTCCAGCTCTGGGTTCTCGCATGCAGGTAGGTGCAGCTTCATCGTGGGTTCCCGCTGGGTACATGAAGTATATTAATGCAGGGGACCCCAACCGGACTCAGCTGGAGGGATAAAGGCTATCTTGGAGGGATGCATGCTTTGCTAGTTGCTTCATTTGGTGTCAGAGAAAAGCTTGGCAGCTCCTCCTCTGCATAGTAGCCTCTCCAAGAGCTCCGGGGTCCTGTCAGCAGCTTTTCCCACTCCTCGCATGGTGCCATCTTGCTTGGCCTGGCCACAGAGAGACTTCCTTTTGGGTACCTAGGGCAGACATGGCCACAACCACAGGAGTCCTGAGCTGAGTCCTTCCTGTGGTGGGCAGCCGGGCTGGCTGACACGGTGGAGTCAGTGCGCCAGGACAACGCTGGTTGACCAAGTTGGTTGGCCGAAAAATTCCTTAAAATACCCCAAGGGCATGTTTTTATTTTGTATTGTTTTTAAAAAGGATAAATATTCCAAAACCCTGATGCCAGGGGGAAAAAAAAGCTCTATAACTTTTACAAAACTGGCCATGCTGCAAGTTAAAAAAAATTAGTTAAAAGACTAGAAATTATGGTTGCAAAAATATCTCTACTAATAGTTTACTGTCTGGCTTGAGTGAGTTTAACTTTAAGGTGTGGTAGCTCTGGAAATTTCTCGTGAGTCACTACATAATAACCGGCTGCACTATCAGACATCAGCCCACACACCATTTTCCAGCCCTGAACTTTGAATGTTTCACACAAAATGAAAATAATACCGTCTTATGTTTTATTCTAGGGGTAAGGTGGTTGGCAGCACTTTAGACTTTGCTGAAGAGCTGTGAATTTGATGTTTCCTACCAAATTAAAATGCTTTGAGGCAGTGTCTTGTTTTTAGTTGGCAAACACAAATCTTCTTTAAGAGAAAAGCCCGGTCCATACAGTCCATGGTCTGTAGGTTGTTTTCCTCATTTGTGGGTTATTTGCTTGACCTGCCTCATCGTCTCTCCAAATGGCCAACTCAGCCCTTGGCAGGGTAATTACACATTGGAAGGAAGACTAAACCAGCAAACACAGATGGTCATCCCTCTGCATGCTTTAGTTTCTCTTGTCTTTTTCTTGCCTTTGGTTCTCTTTCTGAGATTGGAAAACCATGTGTTACTCGCTCAGTAATGTCCAACTCTTTGAGACCCCATGGACTGTAGCCCACCAGGCTCCTCTGTCCGTGAAATTCTCTGGGCAAGAATTCTGGTGTGGGTTGTCATTCCCTTCTCCAGGGGATCTTCCCGACCCAGGGATTGAACCTGCGTCTCCTGCATTGCAGGCACATTTTTTACTGTCTGAGCTGCAAACCATAGTTCCTGTTTTGAATCTAAGACAGTCTCATGGAGGAGGCAGTAAGTATGCCCTTCTTTCTTTTATACACTAGAATTGGGCTTGAGTTTTCATAATTATTCAAGGGCAATTGGGCCCTTGAAAGATCAACTTTGATGGTGGAAATTCACACTAACATTTCCTTGAAAGCCTTCCTTCCTGGGGGATGGATGTCTTCTGGGCTTGTCAAAGTCCTCCTCAGCCTTAGAGGTTCAGCTAAAACCTCTCCTTCCTTGACTTTCCTGTCTTGCTTTTATTGCTCCTTCTTTGAGATTTCCATGGCACATACAGAGTACATTTATTGTGGATGCCTGTTCACTGCTTTTAAATTTGTTATGGCCCATGCTTACATCACTTCCTCAACTAGGCTATAAGTTCCTTGGGGGGAAAAAATACTTGGTCCATTTTTGTCATCTTCATCGCATGCATGCTTAGTCCCTTCAGTCATGTCCAACTCTTTGCCACCCCATGGACTGTAACCCACCAGGCTCCTCTGTCCATGGGATTTTCCAGGCAAGAAAACTGCCATGGATTGCCATTTCCTACTCCAGGGAATTTTCTGACCCAGGGATTGAACCTGCATCTCCTGAGCCTCCTGTACTGCAGACAAATTCTTTACTGCTGAACCATAGGGGAAGCCTTGAGCATACATGCAGGCTCCCTGGAAGTGCTTCTTGATTGATTCGTTAAGGTAGTTTGTGGGGCCATTTACTTTCATTCGTGACAAACCATAGGATAGGTAGTCATTTTTACCTCCACGGTCTTATTGAGTCTTCCCCGGAACCCTAGGTGATGAATATTATTATAATTTCTCAGGTGATGGAAGAGAGAGCTTCCTGAGGTCTGCCAGTCCAAAAGATAGCAGACACAAAGTCAGTATGGCCTCCCAATCTAATACTATTGCTGTCATGCCATCTTGACAATGAGAAATAGGATTGTTAAGGCCAATAGGCAAGGATGCTCCTCTGGGAGGGAAGCCAGCATGGGAAGTCAGCTGGAGGAGTCCTGGGATCTTGTTGGAGGTACCCTTGGGGAATGACCATGGAGGAAGCTGATGAGCTCCCACTAGCTGGTCTGGACCTGCCACTCTGGCTGAGGCTGGAGATTTGCCACGTAAGTGTCTCTCTAAGCTCTTCACTCAGTTCTGATTACATCCTCGTGATGCTGGCAGTCATCACAGGGTCCTGATGGCTGCGGGCAGGGAGAACGTCTCTGACAGCCCTGTGTTTTACTTCCATGAGGCTGGGGATCTTTTTTTCCCACTTGCTGGATTGGTGTCCTTTGCCCAGTCATGCCTGCCAGCATTCTTGGAGACAGAGGTTGCCACAGGCAGAAAGGAACAAAGGAGGACATCTCCTCAGGGGATAAGGAGGTTCTGTGCAGGAACTGAGCAAGGCTATGAAGACTTTGGAGCCCACGGTGGGTGAGAAAGTGTTAGTTGCTCAGTCGTGTCTGACTCTTCGAGACGCCATGGACTGTAGCCTGACAGGCTCCTCTGTCTGTAGAATTTTCCAGGAGTGGGCTGCCATTCCCCTCTCCGGGGGAATCTTCCTGACCCAGGGATCAAACCTGGTCTCCTGCATTGCAGGTAGGGGTCTCTGCAAATCCACACTTTCGAGCTCAAGAAGCAACACCCTTGAACTGATGGTGCTGCTGGGCTGCCAAGGTCACCCGGGCCATGAACTTGACCGGGCTTGCCTGGAAGGGAATCCGTGTGCCTGTAACCATGAGAAATCTTGATGCCCAGCACAAAGAGCATTACGACAGAAGGGAAGACTTGGCTAACGTCCTCCAGCGGTTTTAGATAATTTTCCTTTGTTAGTCAACAAACCAGTCTGGGGGGAGGGGAGAGGTTGAGGATGTGAAAAGTTTCACCCAGTACATGGCAGTTTCTCAGTGTCAAATGTCTGTCACAAATTTTGCTTGTGGTCACCTCCAGAGCCTACAATTTAAAAAAAAAAAAAACAACACATACACAAAAAAACGCAGCAATTATCTCAACCAAAGTGCAATTGAGTGCACTTTCCAGTGGTTGGTCCTCAGGCTCCTTTCCCAACAATGTTTTCCCCGTGCAAACAGCCCAAAGGAGCGTGTGCGTGGCTCTCGAAGACCAAGAAGTCAACTCCGCGGAAAATTTGCATCCGTAATTGAGTTGCCGGGAACACTCAAGACATCATGCTTCAGGCGTGCAAGGATAATGACTCCCTGCAGCCCTTCAGGCTGGCAGTGGAAATGACAGCCAGGCTCCTCTGTTCTCTTGCGACCCATGCTCAGACTGAGCCTTCATCATCCAGTTCACCTCCCCTGCTTTTCAGGAAGTTGTAATCTGCCAATCCTTCACCTTCCCTTCCCCTAACCTCCTATGATGTGTTATGCTTTTGCAACTTATTTACCCAGTACAGTATTGTATTGACTTCCCAGGTGACTCGGTAAAGAATCTGAACCTGCAGGAGGCCCAGGTTCAATCCCTGGGTTGAGAAGATCCTCCGGAAGAGAAAATGGCAACCCACTCAAGTATTCTTGCCTGGGAAATCCCATGGACAGAGGAGACTGGCAGGCTAGAGTCCATGGGGTGGCAAAAATGTTGGACATGACTGAGCATGCATCCACCGTTGTATTGAGCGACTGGTAGAGACATAATCTTGTGACTCTTCCCTCCAGGGTAAGCCCCTGAAGGGAAAGCTCTTGGAAGGAAAGCTCTTGGCAGATGCTGGGTAATTTTGAATGAATGCACAAAGAGATGGATAGAGCATTCTTTGGAATGTCTTGAGTGGGGGACGCGCTCTGATGGGGCGTTGTGTACACACATGACATGGAGTGAAGTGTGGGAAGAAGCGCCTGTAGAATCCTTGAGAGTATTTTTAAGAATATCATCTGGTCAATCATCCCAGGTTGATAGGTTTTGTCTAATGTGGGAATCATCAATCTCTAGAAGTTCCTTGTTTGTCCTGATGCTTAAGACACAATTTGAAATATGAATATGTGTATGTGAGTGTGTGGGGGGGTAGGCGGGTGGGTGGTGGGCTGCTAAGTTGGAGTCTGTCATTGTATTGCAGTGAAGCAGCTCACAGCTGACTTGAAGGAGCTCTCTTCACTCAACATTCCACTGTGCCTTGCCCTGGGACACATTCTTGTGTATTACGGCACCCTTTACTCTGATTCTTTTTTTCAAAACCGTAAAATGCTTTCACAGTGGAATCTTTGGATGTCTAGGTTTCAGGTGTGCTCAGATGGTAAACTTGGAAGTGTGGATAGGGAAGACTCTTTGGGGGGAAGTTCCTTGACATAATCTAGGCTGAAGGCAGGTGAAAACATTGTTCTGGAGGTTTGGGGTTGGCTGTCTCCGTGGTGCTGAATTCCTGCGGTCAATCAGGTTCTCAGATGCTCAGTCATGTCTGACTCCTTGCGGACCCCAGAGACTGTAGCCCGCCAGGCTCCTCTGTCCATGGGATTCTCCTGGCAAGAATACTGGAGTGGGGTGCCATTTCCTCCTCCAGGGGATCTCCCCGATCCAGGGATCAAACCAGCATCTCTTAGGTCTCCAGCATTGGCAGGTGGGTTCTTTACCACCAGTGCCACCTGGCAAGCCCAAGGGTCAATCAGAGGAAACTGCAAAAGGGAAACTTACCTCTGGAATTGTCTCGCTTCCCTTCCTACCTGCTGGCTGTGCTTCCCCAAGGTGATGATGTCTTTCCAAAAGGCAGTGGGTTTGCACACCATTGAGCACATGCCCTCCTTTCCAGCCTCCTAATCAAAATTTGTGTCCAGGTTGCTACTACTCGGGACAGTTGGGGTGACCCCAGGTTCAGCTGGAGCCATTGCAGAGGCATCATTTCAATGTTAGGGTGTACTCTCCTTGGAAGGGAAGGCAGACAAGAGAAGTGGCAGGGCATTTTCTTTTCTGGTCAGATCACATTTGGCTGGTTCTGAGGGTCACTCTTGAAGAAGGACATTAGCAAACGGGAGCTCGTCTAAATGAGGTGAGAACATAGGAAGATGTTTGCAGGGGAATGGTGGAAGATTGGGCACTTGCAGTCTGACAAAAGAGGCTTCCCAGGTGGTGTCAATGGTAAAGAACCCGAGACATAGGAGACATGGGTTCAATCCCTGGGTCAGGAAGATTCTCTGGAGCAGGAAATGGCAACCCACTCCAGTATTTTCACCTGGGACATTCCATTGACAGAGGACCCTGGCAGTGGGTTATGATCCATGGGATCGGAGAGCTCGGCATGACTGAGCATAAGCATGCATGCTGTCTGACCAGAGAGGCCAGGGCGACCCTAGAAACTGAAGGTTATGAGTAGAGGTGATCTAGTTTAAACACCTCTTGGGTATTTCCATTTGTCTCCTATACATCTCCTCCAGATGATCAATTAACCTCGTTCTGAACATTTCTTATGACAGAAAACTCACTACCCAGAACTCCAGAGCATGGAAGCCTCCTTTAAATATTTCAAGTGAGATGATACAAAAGCTTCTGGAAGGCAGACCATCTGTCACTGGGGAGGAATGAAAAGAAAGCATTCTTTTGCTTTGATATGGTCAGATAATTCTTATAAGAAGTATTGTGAGGACATAGGAGTTGGCTTTGGTGCCAGGTGTGAGTTCCCCACCAATGTCAATATCTGGTACATTGATCCTTTGGTGACAAGGAATTAAAACAAAGCAAAAACCCATGAGATAAGCTCAACTAGCTTCCCTGGTGGCTCAGCTGGTAAAGAATTCGCCTGCAATGCAGGAGACCTGGGTTTATTCCCTGGGTTGGGGTAACCCTAACCCTGGAGAAGGGAAAGGCTACCCACTCCAGTATTCTGGCCTGGAGAAGTCCATTGACTGTATAGTCCATGGTGTCCCAAAGGGTCGGACACAGCTGAGCGACTTTCACTTTCACTTTCATGCTCAAATAAAAGAGATGTAGAAGAAGAATGCAATAGTCCTTCTCACTGACCCTCAAGAACCAGAAATAAATTATAAGCAGGTTACTGAAGCTGAATCCACAAATTCCAGAACGAGAATTATCAGGGCACATGGTCTGTTCCTCTGCTTGTCTCTACTGACCTCCTCTTTCTTCAGATTGACTTTCCCTCCCTGCTCACATATCTCCCCCATCGTTTTTGGCTGGTCATGTCACCATCTTTAATCCTGGCTCTAGTCGAACTTACCACTCAACTCTCTACTAAAGAATGATCTGCTCCATGCTTCTTAGTCCTAAGTCTAGAGAAAGAGCATCAGCTTGGCTCAACCCAGCCTTTGCATCAATTTTCTCTGGGTCATGTGGACTGCCCTCATCCAGTCAGCTACAGCTTAGGGGGCACAGGTCATGTAAATAGGTGAGGATAGATTCTCTACACAAAGAAAGACAAAGATTAGATTATGCCAGCTACAGATTATTATGCCAGCTATCACTGGCATATAGCTCAAAGCCAAAGAAAGGATTATCTAGTTGTGAAATTTTAGTCTTTTAAAAAGGGAAGGATCCTTCAAATCTTACCTGCCATCTCTAATTAATTTTCCTCTGGAACCATTTTCTTCTTTGTGGCAATGAAATGGAGCAGGACCCTATGGTCCTTGCCCTTCCATGTTCTCTGCCTGCCTTTTGTCTGTGAAAAACTTCAGCCAAAGGATAAGCTTAATCAGAGAAGTGAGAAAATGCAGAAACAAAGAAAAATAGTCAAAGGAGACCAAATAATAATAATGGCAACATTAAGCATTGTCAGGAACATTTAGTTCCTTCTCAAGAGCTATAGATAATATTCTGAGCCATATCCTGTGATCCGTCTTATAGATACTGAAACCCCCACCAGGTAGAAGAAGTTATCTACATGATGACCAGTTTGTAGCCATGACATAAGCTGTTATAATTCTAATTATGGAATTGACCTCAAGGAGAGGGGAACACACTGACCAGAGAACTGAAGATTAACTGTACATAAAACAATCAAAATGACACTGGTCAGATCACTGATGACTGATTTCAAGATGACTGTCAGAGCTGACTGTACTGTTTCTGAATGGAGCCCTCTCCTTCAGCCTATAAAAGCTCTTTCCCGCTGATTGTCAGCACAGAGGTGGGGGTGGGGCAGAGAGTTGACTTTTGGACAGGTGTCCACACTCCCCCATGGGTGCTGGCCTCCAAAGTAAAACGGACTTTCCTTTCCACCAAGCTGGCCTCTTAATTGGCTTTTGAGTGGCAAGCAGTCGGACCCCACTTTTGGTTATGGTAACACAGAAGCTTTCTAAAAATATATGATTTTGCTCATCCCCACTTTTCTTTGCTTGAATAAGCCTGTATTTCTTTTATCCACAGATTGGCCATTGTCTTTCTTCTCTTTTTGTTTATTCTCAGAATTTTGAGTAGGAATTTTAAAAAACAGCCCCCAATAGACTCTGTCTTCTGCAATATATATACATATATGCACTTTAAACAGAAAATTCAGAATTAGTCTCTGGTGTCAAGTCCTGTCTTTCAGGATGCATCTTCCCTCCAACCCAGAGTGCAGTGCATGATGACAAATGAGAAACAATCACTTCACACATCCTGGTAAAATAAAAATGCATTGTCGGAACAATGGGTGATTAGATCTTCATTTTGATGTATGCCGCTGTGTCTTCAGAAATGAACTCATAAGACTTGATTTTGGGGAGAATGCAAATTTCCAGCCAAGGAATATGTTGAGGAGACTCTGTTTGTAAAGCAGAGTAGGGGTGAACCCACTTGGGGCAGGTGGTTTCACATGGTGAATTCTGTTAGCTCAGACCTACACTTAGACACACAGTGTAGGTAATAGGTGTGGGGGAAGTACTTGGTACCTTACTGAATATTCATTTCTACCACCTGTGGTATCATTATTAGCTGTGAAGTTTGTTGAGTTATTAATATGCCTGAGCCATCTCCCAGGTGGAGTCATGGCTTGATTCCTATAAATTATTAATATTAATCTTGGGAAAGAAAAGTTTGATTCAAAATTAATTTGCGTGAACTGTGCTTATTTACAGAGTAACTTATGTAAGTGGGAACATCAAGTTATCATCTGATGTGAATAAGAATTAATGTAAATTGCCTGGTCTACCCTCTGTGGGTCTCAGTGCTCTTTTCTGGGAGGAGAGGCAGAACATGGTTGGGCTTAAGAGCATGACGCCTGGAGCAGGTGGCTTCTGGTTTATTTATTTTTTAGAATTTTTATTTATCTATTTGGCTGCACCAGGTCTTAGTTGTTGCACAAATGATCTTCAGTCGCAGCATGTGGGATCTAGTTTCCTGACCAGAAATTGAACCTGAGACCCTGTACCGGGAATGCAGAGTCTTAGCCACTGTACCACCTGTGCCTTCTGGTTTGATATCAGCTCTGCCATTTACCTGGTGGTTCAGAGGGTAAAGAGTCTGACGGCAATGTGGGAGTCCTGAGTTCTGTCTCTGGGTCAGGAAGATCCCCTGGAGAAGGGAATGACAACCCACTCCAGTATTCTTGCCTGGAAAATCCCATGGATGGAAGAGTTTGGCAGGCTACAGCCCATAGGGTTGCAAAGAGTTGGACACGGCTGAGCGACTTACTCACTCACTCACTCACTCTCTGCCATTTACCAGCAGTGTGATTTGGGGCAAAGTACTTAATCTCAAGGTACTTAATCACTCGTGTCTTGGGCATGATGATAATAATACCTATTGTGGGGGAGTGCCACTGGGCATAAATACATTTTTACTTTTGCAGATGAGAAAACCAAGGCTCAGAGAGTCAAGGAAAGAGAGTCTTTTCCAAGTTCACAGGGCTGGTGGATTGAGGAGTCAGGATCCAAATTCAAGGTTAATAGCCTTCCATTAATGCCCTTCTTCACAGGCTGAGCTTCCCAAACTCATCTGTCATGAGAATTACCTGGGGGTGCTTGTTAAAAACACAGATTCCCAATCTTTGGAGTGGGATGGGGCATTGTGATATTAACCAGTGTCCCAGGTGGTAGGCTTGGCAGTGCATCCCCAGTTTCCATAGTCCCCCTGAGCTTCTGCAGCTGGATGGATTTGTCCCCAGACCTGCTTGTTCCCCTCTTCCCACTCAACCCTCCTTAATCAGCCTTATCCTTCCTCACAACCCTCTCTGTATCCACCCCTGTGCCTTTGAGAGTCTGGTCACTTAATCATCTCTTTAATCATCTCCAAGATTCTCCAGGCCCTCATGTGGTTGGTCACTTTGTACAAGGTTTCCTCCTGATGACCCAGATTTAACCTCTGACCCGTTTTTTATCTTCCTCTAGCCGACCCTCTATTCTGCATTCGTTGCGTTTACTCCCCACCCCTTCCTTTCCTTTAGGTTTCTCATGACCGTTGAGATGACCAAGCGTGGCATAATTGCATGCGGTACTGTAATGAACACTCAACTGTGGTATACATTTTTTCCAGTGCATGTCATAATAAAGTTCGCTATTACTTAAGCTGAAGAATTGATGCTTTCAAATTGTGGTGCTGGAGAAGACACTTGAGAATCCCCTGGACATCGAGGAGATCAAACTAGTCAATCCTACAGGAAGTAAACCTTGAATATTCATTGGAAGAAGTAATGCTGAAGCTGAAGCTCCAATACTTTGGCCACAGGATGGGAAGGGTGGACTCACTGGAAAAGACCCTGATGCTGGGAAGGATTGAGGGCAGAAGGAGAAGGCAGTGACAGGGGATGAGATGGTTGGATTGCATCACCAACTCAATGGACACAAGTTTGAGCAAACTTCAGGAGACAGTGACAGGCAGAGGATCCTGGCATGCTGCAGTCTATGGGGTCACAAAGAGCTGGACACATTTAGTGATGAAAACAACAATAACATTGTGTATACAGATTTATTTCAGATAAAGTGGTGATTGCCATGTATTTGATTGAAAGTGAATATATTTTAATCTAAAGGGCCAAACTGAGTACAGCGAGTTTCATTAGTAGCTGGCAAGCCCTGTGTAATTTGCAGAGTATCACCTCATTGACATGCTTCAGGGACTGCCTTGGCTTCTTCGGGTAATGCCTGGATGTGGAACTCTGAGCCAGAGAGTAACTTCAGTTTCCAGTCAATTTCCCACAAGGCCAAATGATGTTTCAAGAAACAATACCTTGTTGAAAAAACTTGATTTCTAAAATTGTGTAGGTCACAGTCAAATGCACTCACATCTGATGTGATGACAAATTGATTCAAGGACTTTGGCCCACAGGCAGTCACGAGAGGAACCAAGCCTGAATTAGATGCAAAAATGAGCAGTTGTGTGTGTGACTGTGGTCCAGATAAATGACACTTAGAAGCACCAAATTGATTGCATACTCAGGAAAGGACAAATAATTGGGTGAGTGAAGTTTGGAGCTGCTTATTTACACACCAATATGGATTTTCAGTTGAGAGGCATATGATTATTCCAGGTCCAGGGAAGGGTTTCTTTGAGGAAAGGATTTATACACATTTGTAAAATCATATTGGGTTCTTTCATTCCATGATCGGTAAACATTCTTTGCATTTATCATAATTCGCAAGAAATATATGAACAAGCCTTGTAAAACAAACTGTTCTACTCAGGCAAGTATAAATTTTTGGTATTTTAAGAATGTACTAATTAAACATTTTTTATGGGTCCTAGACATTTGGAGGAAAGATTCAACTCAAAATATTGTTAGAGGGGACTTCCCTGGTGGTCCAGTGGCTAAAACTTTGTGCTTTGAATGCAGGGGCCCAGGTTCATTCCCTGGTCAGGGAACTAGATCTCACATGCTTCAACTAAGACCCAGCTCAGCCAGGTAAATAAATATAAAAAATTTGGTTAGAATGCTTTACAGGATACATGCAAAGATGGAGGTCAAGTATTGGTAACCAGACAAGTGACCTTGAGCAACTAAGTCCCTTCATCTGTCTGAGCCTCACGTTTCTCACCTATAAAATGGAATGCCGCTATCTCAATGACTGTTCAGATAATGATGTATCCCGGTGTAGGCCAGAGTGCCTGGGACAGCCCAGAAGCAAGACTGACATTGTTTCAGGCTTGGTGGAAAGGAGCAGCCAGTTTTAGGTAGAATTCTGCAGACTGGACCTGCAATGGGATGCAAAGGATGTCTTTCAGGACTTGGGAAATTTTGATGTGATTGAATTGTGAGGTGATGTTAGAATATATAGCCTGGTCCATATCACAGAGTGATGATGGATGCCCTTGATGGCTAAGTTAGCTTGTTGAAGCTAGAATGGTCTCCTGGGGCTTCAACCACTCCACTCACCAATGGCTCAAAGCCTAATCCTTCCTAAATGATTTTGCTAGGTATTTCAGTCCTTTAAAAACACCGTGCTACTGCCCAACAAGTTTGGGAGATGCTCCATGCGTTATATCCCTCTTGGGCTAAACTTGTTAATGTGTACGGTATCAGCTCTACATGGATTAGTAGCCCCATGTGGCTATTTAACTAGAAATGAATATTTATTAATATTTAATCAAGTTAAAAAGAGTTCCTGGGACTTTCCTGGGGGTCCAGTGGTTAAGACTTCACATTCCAAGGCAGGGGGTTGTGAGTTCGATCCCTGGTTGAAGAGCTAAGATCAAACATGCCTTACAGTCAAAAAACCAAAACATTAGACAGAAACAATATTGTAATAAACTTTATAAAGACTTTAAAAATAGTCCACATTAAAAAAAAACCTTTAAAAAATAAACAAAGTAAAAACAAAACCAGCTCCTCAGTGGCGCTAGCTACATTTCCAGCGCTGAACAGCCATGTGTGGCTGGCGGCCACAATATTGGAAAGTGCGCATACAGAGCATTTTCATCACTGCAGGAAGATTCTATCGGATAAGGGCTTCCCAGGTTGCTCAGTGGTAAAGAATCCGCCTGCCAATGAAGGAGACTCGGGTTCCATCCTGGGTCAGGAAGATCCCTTGGAGAAGGGAATGACAACTCACTCCAGTATTCTTGCCTGGAGAATCCCATGGACAGAGAAGCCTGGCGGGCTACAGTCCCTGGGGTCGCAAAGAGTCAGGCACGACTAAATGACTAACACTTTCACACTTTTTTCTACTGGATAGTGCAGGAAAGGCTCTGAGGCCTCTGGCAATAAAATAACTTATTTCATTTTGCTCATTTATCAGACTTTTAAATAACCAGCAGGGCTTGTCTTCCCTGAGATGCTGTTTAGAAAGTAATTTGGCATTCTTGGAGAGGTGGATTCACTGGATCTGGTATTCCAGGACCAGCTTAACAGCTCCGATATCCTTACAATGCTTTAATCTGTTCTTGCTGCTACATGTGTATCTGACTTCCTGTCTTTGTTGAAAGATTAATTATTTTGATACTCTTAAGATCCACCTCACCATGCTTAATGTCTCAGCTAAACTTGTCAATAGCCAAAGGTCCCTGTTATAGATGCAGAACTTCAGAGATGAACGGGACCTTAGAGAATATGTAAATCAACTTCCTTATTTTATTTATGAGTAAACTGAAGCCCAGAAATGTTGCGTGATTTTCCCAAGGTCACTAAGTTAATAGTAATTTTTCATGCTCCTGATACCTACTTCTTACTATGGCTACTGGTTAATCTCTTCACAGATTGAAGGGAAAAGATCAATTATTATTGGATTAGGGTCATATCAATGATAATATGGGTCGTATCTCTAGTTTGAGATCTTGCCTATCTTTGTGAGAGTGGTCTCTGAGTAAATTTATTCTGTATTTCTTAACCCAACTTTGTTTTTACAAGCTCTGACTAGATAGGGCTTATCAGCGAAGAAATCACCCATCACTCAATTTCTTCCTTTTACTTTATGGGCTTCCCTGGTGGTTCAGTGGAAAAGAGTCCATCTGCAGTGCAGGAGACGCAGTTTCGATCCCTGGGTCAGGAAGATCCCCTGGAGGAGGGCATGGCAGCCCATTCCAGTAATCTTGCTGGGAAAAACCCATAGACAGAGAGGATTCTGGTGGGCTACAGTGCATCAGGTCGCAAAGAGTCGGATGCGACTGAAGTGACCGAGTATGCACACACTTTATACAAAAGTCTTTGATGATTTTTCTGCAATCGACTGATAGCAATCAGCCAATAATGACTTCACGAGTTTGCATTTGCTTTCATACTCACTTGGTGCTTCTTTGATTGCAATTTTAGCTAGATCTAGCTGCTTTTCACTTTTTTTTGGGCCATTGGATATAAAAGCCAGTAAAAATTGCAGGCTGCCTAGTGGGAGAAAAACGACCTCTCCCTAGTTTATAGCAAGGTTGGCATTTGCTGGGAAAGATTTAGTTCTGAGATGCAGGCCAGATATGCATTTCTGTGCCCCCCAGTCTGGAGAGGAAGGTTACTCAGGTGGGTGGCACGTAGGCTGTAAAAGGAAGCCAGGTCATCGGTCAGGGTAATGTCTTGGGAGGAACTGCTCTATGAAGGCTGTGATCTGGAACGAATATACTTTTGGCACCTTTGCTAGGATGTCAGTGGGAAAGCCCCATTAGTCATCTCTGCCAGATGGGGGCTTCTGGAAACCTCTGTGCCTCTGTATATGTCTCTATTGATGAAAACGCTGAAGCCACAAGGGCTGTGACCGCAAATGTCTCATCCTACAGATCCTTGGGCCCTGCAAGGATCATGCAGAGGGCATGAGCTGAGAAGCCTGATCTTTGAAAGCTTTGAGTTTTGAAATGTGGGAAATGTTATGTTCACTGTGTCTCCTGGAATAAATTTTCAGAGAATCTCAAACTTCAGTGGCTGAGCCCACTTAGGCTACGCCAGAATCTTTGAAAGAGGGACCCTCTCGGGGTCATTGCTGAGCTCTCTGGTCCTTGAGAATCACTGCTCTTGAGAAAAAAATTTGTTTTTTCAGGATGTCATCAGCTGCAAGAGGAGTACTGTAACTCTTTTTCTTTTCTCCTTTTTTTTTTTTTTGCCTTTTCATACTTTTCATGCGGTTCTCAAGTCAAGAATACTGAAGTGGTTTGCCTTTCTCTTCTTCAGTGAACCATGTTTTGTCTGACTCAGTGGACATGAGTTTGAGCAAACTCCAGGAGATGATGAAAGACAGAGAAACCTGGAGTGTTGCAATTCATGGGGTTGCAAGAAGTTGGACACAACTTAGCAACTAAACAACAACGAGTACAACTTAATTATTATTAAAGAGAATGATGTCAGTTTGTTTTGACTTTACTGAGGTCAAATTTTGCTCATCTACATGAGTTTGAGCAAGCTCTGGGAAATGGTGAAGGACAGGGAAGCCTGGTGTGCTATAGCCCATGGTGTCGCAAAGAGTCAGGCACGACTGAGCAACTGAATAACAGCAACATATAAAATCTGGAATGAGTTTCCTTTTTAAAGACCCAATATCACAGTGGAGAAGCTTGCTCTGTTTTAGTTTGGCCTGCTTGCAGTGTCTCTTCCCATCTTGTTACATGTAGCAAGAGTTACAGAAATTTCTGGCTCAAGTTATGACCCAGAAGTTCAAGTCATCTGCATTTTTTCTTTTGTGGAGAGCTCTACACCCAATGTCCAGTTGTTAGAGCAAGACCTGAGTGACTGTCTGACAGCAGACCCTTTGCTGTTCTCTCTAGCCCTCTTCTGCTCTGTGGAGTGAGGTGGCTGTGTTAGCAGAGCTCATTCTAATGGGTGGATTTTTTTTTAGATTCAAGTATACCTGATTTACAATGTCATGTGAGTTTCAGATGGACAGCACAGTGATTCAATTATCCATATATGCGTGCACTTGCTAAGTCGCTTCAGTCGTGTCCAACTCTTTCTGTGATCCCATGGACCATAACCCACCAGGCTCCTCTGTCCATGGGATTCTTCCTCTGGAGAATACTGGAGTGGGTTGCTGTGCCCTCCACCATGAGATTTTCCCACCTAGGAATTGAACCCGAGTCTCTTACGTCTCCTGCATTGGCAGGCGACTTCTTTACCACTAGTGCCACCTGGGATGCCCCTTATACATACATATGTGTATATATATTCTTTTTCAGACTCTTCTCTGTTACAAAATATTACAGAATGTTGAGTGTGGTGCCCTGTGCTGTACTGTAGGTCCACACTGATCATCTGTTTGATGCATAGAAGCATGTATATGTTAACCCCAACCTCCTGATTTAATTCTCTGCCACTCCTTTCCCCTCTGGTAACCATAAGTCTGTTTTCTATCTTTAAGTCTATTTATGTTTTGTGAATAAGTTCATTTGTGTCTTTTTTTTTTAGCGTCCACATACAAATGATGTTTGTCTTTCTCTATTTGACCTCCTTCACTTATTACGACAATCTCTAGGTTTACCCATGTTGCTGCAAATGGCATTGTTTCATTCTTTTTAATGGCTGAGTAGTATTCCACATCTTTATCCATTAATCTGTCAATAGACATTTAGGTGGCTTCCATATCTTGACTTTCGTAATTAATGCTGCTATGAACATAGGGGTGTATGTATCTTTTTGAATTAGAGTTTTTCTCTGGATATATGCCCAGGAGTAAGATTGCTGGATCATATAGCAACTCTATGTTTAGTTTCTTAAGGCACCCCCATACTGTTTTCCATAGTGACTGAACCAATTTACATTCCCACCAATAGCACAGGAGGTTCCTTTTTCTCCAAATCCTCTCCAGTATTTGTTATTTGTAGACTTATAGATGATGGCCATTCTGACCAGAGTGAGATGATCTCTCATGATAGTTTTGATTTGCATTTCTCTGATAATCATGGATGTATCTGAGCCTCTCTGAGGTTGCTTGAATCCACAGGTTTATCAGCAGTGGGAATAATCCATCTTTGAGACGAAAAGCTCAGTGTAGAAGAAATAGCCCCAGGACAAGAGTGAAGAGACAAGTGTCCTGCTTTTGCTCACCCACCAGCTACCTTTTGACCTTGGGCATGTCTATTCTTGTTTCTTTCTTTAGCTGTAAAATGAGGTGATAATGCTGGAAATGAAACTAGATTCACTAAATTTAGCAGCCCTTTGATCTAAAAGGATCAACTGTCACATTTGGTATTACTGGCCAAGTCCTCCCTAAAAAGGTTTACCTTTTAGGCCCTTGAGCCACCTTTTTCATTACTGGGTTAAGGAAAACTCTGGCAACTCAGACTAGAAACAAGACAGCTTTGTCTTCGAGGAGCTCCCAAAATATGTAGACATCATCTAACAAGTTTTTCTCTGGATGCTCCTTCTTATTTCTATCCAAGTCTTCAATTTTGTTTTTGTTCTGCCACCAATTCACTTCAAGTTTTCCACATAGTCACCGTGGAAGAGTTCTCAACCCCCTGGTTTCAACTACCATTTAAATGCTACTGATTAAAAATTATGTATCTTTCACCATGAACCCCCAGCGCTTGAGTTTATAAATTTGTATTCACAGGTACATCCTCATCATCTCTACCTGGCTATCCTTCAAGATCTTCAAACTTGAAAAAGTTTGGAACTGAACTCATTTTACTCTTACCCACTTTTCCCTTCTGCTCTAAAATCTACTCCTTCTCTTGAATTTCTTATTTATGTTAAGGGCATGCCACCCAGTTACTCAGATTAGAATTGAAGAGTCATCTGCCTTCCTCTCCCCCAGTATCTAATTGGCCCCATAGGCTTTAGAATCCACCCATGAAACGTCGCTGGTCTCTGCCTCCTCTTTCCTCTCACTCCTGTTCCTGCCCCTTAAGGCTTGGATTAGCTTTCACTGGGAATTCATCAATTTTAAGAGGCCCATCACCTCCCACTCTTTGTTGTTTAGTCCCTCAGTATGTGACCCATGAACTGCAGCATGCCAGGTTCCTCTGTCCTTCTCGAGCCCCTGGAGTTGGCTCAAACTCATGTCCTTTGAGTCAGTGACACTACTTCCCAGTCGTTAACATTTCCCAAGTCAGGATGCATCGTCGAGTTTCTGTTGGCTGAGCAGCAGTCACGAGGTAGATACTCCTGCACCTAGACTTGCAGAGAGGGCCTCAGCTGCTCCACACCCCAGAGACAACACTGCTGCTGCTGCTGCTAAGTCGCTTCAGTCGTGGCCAACTCTGTGCGACCCCATAGATGGCAGCCCACCAGGCTCCTCCGTCCCTGGGATTCTCCAGGCAAGAACACTGGAGTGGGTTGCCGTTTCCCTCTCCAAAGCATGCATGCATGCTAAGTCGCCTCAGTCATGTCTGACTCTGTGCGACCCTATGGACAGTAGCCCACCAGGCTCCTCCATCCACAGGATTCTCCAGGCAAGAATACTGGAGTGGGCTGCCATTTCCTTCTCCAAGAGACAATACTGGAGCACTTCTAAAGAGTTTTTTGATGTGGACCATTTTTAAAGTATTTATTGAATTTGTTACAATATTGTTTCTGTTTTATGGTTTGGGTTTTATGGCCATGAGTCATGTGGGATCTTTAGATTCTTGACCTGGGATCAAACCCCCACTCCCTGTGCTGGAAGGTGAAGTCTTAACCAAAGAAGTCCCTGATAGTGGAGTACTTTTAAAAGAAAGGAAGCATCATTAAACCCCCAGATGGCTCTTGAGTGGAAAAATACTCCAGAAGAGTCAGACATTGAATGGGAAAAAGTGCTAGGAACACCTTAAATAAATTATTTTGCTTTTATTTTCCTTTCCATATATGCCCATGGGTGATGTACAGTAAAATTCTGTCAGGATAAATCTAACAGAACCCTTTCAATAAATATAAAACAAAAATTCCAAATGATAAGAGACATTGTGTTAACATTAAATTGGCAGACATTTTCTTCCTAGAGATAAATAAAATAATGGTGTGACTAATAGTTGATTACATCTTAGACTTGCTAAAACATAGATAAAATACAGAACTCCCTAATGAACCAATGCTTTCACTATTCTTTTCCAGGCCTCCCCACCTTCAAGTCCTTCCCCTCTTGTCTGTTTCCCACACACCCAGATCTGATCATATCATTCCCCACGGCAGTGGTTCTCACACTCAGGGAGCATCAGAGTTCCCTGGTTGGGGGGGTTGTTAAAACACAGGTAACTATGCCCCAGCCCTTGAGTTTCTTATTCAGTAGGTCTGGGTTGGGGCTGGAGAAGTTGCATTAAAAAAAAAAAATTATTTATTTATTTTTTACAGTATGCCCTTGTTGGTTATCTCTTTTAAATATAGCAGTGTGTACATGTTAATCCCAAACTCCAAGTCTACCCTTGCTCCTGATCCTTCCCCCTGGTAACCATAAGTTCCTTCTCTAAGGCTGCCTCTGAGTCTGCCTCTGTTTTCTAAATTAATTTGTATCATTTTTTTTTCTTCTTGGATTCCATATATAAGCACTATCATATATTTGTCTTTGTCTGACTTGCTTCACTCAGTTTGCTGATCCATCCATGTTGTTGCAAATAGCACTATTTCATTTTTTTAATGGCTGAGTTATACTCTGTTGTGTATGCTTTCCTGGTGGCTCAGATGGTAAAGAATCTGCCTGCAATGCTGGAGACCCAGGTTCTAACCCTGGGTCAGGAAGTTCCCCCGGAGAAGGGAATGGCAACCCAATCCGGTATTCTTGCCTGGAAAATTCCATGGACAGAGGAGCCTGGCGGGTTGCAGTCCAAAGAGTTGCAAAAAGTTGAACACGACTGAGCAACTAACACACACATGCACAATAGTCCATCGTACGTATATACCACATCTTCTTTATTCATTCATCTGTCTATGGACATTTAGATTGCTTCATGTCTTGACTGGAGAAGGAAATGCAACCCACTCCAGTACTCTTGCCTGGAAAATCCCGTGGATGGAGGAGCCTGGTAGGCTACAGTCCATGGGGTTGCAAAGAATCAGACACAACTGGACGACTTCACTTCACTCACTTCACTTCATACTTTATCACTGGAGGAGGAAATGGCAACCCACTCCAGTTTTCTTGCCTGGAGAATCCCATGGGCAGAGGAGCCTGATGGGCCATGGTCCATGGGGTCACAGAGAGTTGGATATGACTGAAGTGACTGAGCACATGTCTTCACTATTGTCAATAGTGCAACAATGAACATTGGGGTGTATGTATCCTTTTGAAACATGTTTTTCTGTGGATCCATGCCCAGAAGTGGGATTGCTAGATCAAGTGGTAGTTCTGTTTTTAGTTTTTTAAGCAACCTCCACACTGTTCTCAGTAGTGGCTATACCAATTTACATTCCCGCCAACAGTGTAGGAAGGTTCCCTTTTCTCCACACCCTCTCCAGCATTTATTAGTTGGTAGATATTTTGATGATGGCTATTCTGACCAATGTGAGGTGATATCTCATTGAATGTAAACTGGTACAGCCACTACTGAGAACAGTGTGGATGTTGCCTAAAAAACTAAAAACAGAGCTATCATGTGGTCTAGCAATCCCACTCCTGGACACGTATTCACAGAAAAACATGTTTCAAGAGGGTACATACACCTCAGTGTTCATTGATTTGCATTTCTCTAATAATTAGTGATGCTGAGCATCTTTCCAACATTTTTAGTGATGCTGTGTCTCTTGGCCATCTGTATGTGGAAGTTGCATTTTTTTTCTTACCTTTCTTTAAAAAAACCTTTTCTAATTGAAGTGCAGTTGCTTTATCCTGACTGCCATGTCAGTTTCTGCTGTATAGCCAAGTGAATCACTTGTGCGTAGATATGTAAGAAGTTGCATTTTTTAAGTTCCCAGGTGATAGTAATGCTGCTGGTCCAGGGACCACACTGGAGAGCCGTTACGCTTTGGCATCAAGTCCAAGCTTCTTCTAGAGCAGTCCAGGCTCGTTCTTGAGAGCTGTGATCGTACATGGGCAGCATCATTTCCCGGTGTTTTCACTCACGGTTTCTCCATCCTCGTCCGGAACCCCATTCCCAAGCATGGTGGGCACTTCATGTTTCTGTGATTTTTTTAATACATGTCCTGAGAACTATTTGGCTTTTAAGATACAGTTCAATGAACACAGTCTTCAGTGGAAAATATTTCTTTTACTTATCTTTTCCAAAGAGGTAAATTTTGGGATGTTTATCTTTTCAGATCAACTTCCAAGACAGCTAAATTCAGTGCTCAGGCTCTTCCCGTAATTAGAAAGATACTCTTTTGGGACCAACAGGTCATGAAGTTTGACGGGGTTTTCCAATTTTCTAGATTATCAATTTGGCAATCGTCCCCACACAAAATACAGAACTTATTGTGAGTCAGCAGAGCCATTATTATGATAATTCTAAATATTTATAAGATGTTGTAAATATATAGTACTGAAAAGCCACTTAAATTGTACCCAACTGACAAAATCTTCCATGTTTCAAAGTATTTATAGTTCAGGCTCATAAATAATAGAACAAGATACAAACTGTGGGAAATGGGAGCACAAGCATAAGAGGAACACAGAAAGGTGATTTTAAGATGTGCTGTGAGGCAGAAAAACCATGGGTTATGGTTTCCACTGTATGGTGTTTTTTCCAGACTTGTGGCCTTTGACAAATGGACCTAAGTTTGAAATCATATAAGGATTTAGGCTGTATTTTGTAGGAATAGTTATTACTTTGTTGATGTATTTAAGCTATGGGCTATTTCCTGAGTAGGAGCTTGACCATATTTATATGTTATCCATGTATGTTCACATACACACATACATACACACACAGATAAGCGGACACACACATTGATTCCTAAAATGGAAGAGCTTCAGAAATACAGAATTAGTGAAGCTGTGAGATGGGCAGTGTTCCCTGGTCTGCTCAAGTCTCACAAATAGAACTTTCATTCTTCAATAACTCATTCAATGAACACTGGAGTGTATAGTATATGCGAACTTTATCATAACTCTGGAAATGAAACAAGGAATGGGTTTACACCATTGGGTTACACAATAATGAATGAATAAATGAACAAAAGCCTTTATAGAGTCTGAAATAAAGAAACAATGTAGAATACAAATATTGTGATAGTTTCTAAGTCTTTGGTATTTCTGGAAATCTTTCCAGGCTCATATTAGAGTTTCCATGCATTTTATCAGCTGACACAACTACCTAGAGTAAGTACAATTATTATTCCTGAGGAAATGGATGCTTAGAGATTCTAGGCTAAGAATTTCAACTATTACATAGCCAACAAGTTGTAGAGTTAGGTCTATAGTGAGTTTATCCTTATGCTCTGTGTGTAGTTTCTAGTCTGCAATGCTGTTGTCTAATCAGGGAGATAAGTCAATAAACAATTACAGTACAATGTGATATGAAAGGGGAAATTTGGGGCAGGGGGTGCAATTAGGAACACATTAAAGGAGCAAAAAAAGGTTTTCCAGGGGAAATGAAATCTAGCAGTTAGCAAGATTTGGGGGAAAGGTATCCGCAAAGATCTGGGGATGTGGGCGAGGTTGGCTGTGTCAGGGACTGGAAGGAGGTCAGCAGAGCTGGAATGTGAACATCCTCCCAGCGAACATCAGTAGTGTCCTGTGTGACTTCAGTTACCAGCTAGACATTAATGGTTCTCAACATACTGTCTCCTGGAGTTTAGCCATAGCTTGGTTTGAATTTCAACATAAGTGTTTCGGCCTCAACAGGGTTGCAAGCATCTTGTGCACTGGGCGTATGTCTCATAATATGTGTACTATTCAGTGTAGTATCGTTCTTTTTCTGGGAGCCATTAATGAAATTTGTAGAAAAAAGCATTCCATTAAATGGCATGGGAGATTGAGTACTCTGACACTATGGCGGCTTAGTGCTTCTCCGTATTCCTCCAAGCAAGATAAAGGAAGAATGTGAGCTGGTTGCTCCTAGTCCCGGCACAGCTCAGCAGATCCACCGGGCTCTCCAAGGCAGGGGTGATCTTTGCAAAGAGCTGGCTGCCTGTCTGCACAGACTTGGGGTACAACCCACCAGAAGGAGGCCTCATGTCCAGCACGTGAGTGGCTAGAGTGCACTCATGAAGAAAAAGAGGGAAGAAAATACCTTGAAGGAGCAGAGGCTTCTCCCATCTCTTTCTTCCTCTGGGAAGTTGAGTGCCTGATTTTCTAAGGTGCTTTCCCACCAGTCCTAGGAGATGGCCAGGTATTTTTTCGTATGTCAAATATTTGGTTTTCAAAGATTGTTGTCAGAACACAAAGGTCATGTAACAGTCAGGGCCAGTCCCCAGGAACCCAGCCTGGCACAAAATTTCTCAGGGCATTAGTCATGGCTTCAATCCTTCCCACCTATGTCTGATTCTTTCCAATGAGAAAAACACAAGTATAAATGTTGTACATTCTCTACCTGTAGACTTATGACTGGTTTGAGGCTGAAGACCAAGTCTCACCTGTATCATCACCTTCCCTCCTAGTTGCCACTGTTTTTCATATTAGTGCAATACACACATACACACATATACCCTACACCCTAGATTAAAATGGCATTTTTTAGACTCTTGGCTCCATGAACTACAAGCGATAATAGAATATTATCATTAAAAGTCAGGTCTTTTCTCTCCTATTTTGGCAGTAATTTACACAATGTTTTGGTTTTCTTCAAATCAGACTAAATAACCACACTGAATAACCATCTGTGATCAAAAGAATGATTTGATGTGTCCTAGATAGTTTTTCAAAATGTGACTGCATATGTTTCATATTAGTGAAATACACAGGCACACATATGATTGGAAGTCCTTTAATAACAATGAAAGATGCATGTATGAGCTAGAAACTCCCCAATGAATCAATACTTTCACTATGATTCAATTACAAAGAAATTTAGAATTAGCTCTGAGATCTGCTCATTTGCTAAAAAAAACCCAACAAGCAAGAACCCAACTTATTTTGTATTAATACAAGGAAATAAATATGCGCTAGGCAAGTTTGATGATGATTTGCGACTCTGTGTCAGCACCATAGATCTTTCAGGATGGTGTCCAGTGCAGTTCCCCTGGAGTCCACTATAGTGTTTGAATTTCATGAAAATATCAGTGGCTTTTTGGTTATAATCACTCTAGGCTATCATAGTGTCAGATTTTTCATTGCATTTTTCTACTGTTGAAAACCATGTAATGTGACAGGCTTCCCAGGTGACACAAGTGGTAAAGAACCTGCCTGCCAATGCAGGAGACAGACGAGAGGAAGGTTTGATCCCTGGGTCAGGAAGATCCCCTGGAGGAGGGCATGGCAACCCACTCCAGTATTCTTGCCTGGGGAATCCCATGCACAGAGGAGCCTGGAGGGCTACAGTCCTCAGGGTCACAAAGAGTTGGACCCTACTGAAGCGACTTAGCGTGCACACATGAAAGATCAGAAGACTGCAGTAGCAAAAATCTACCTAAAATCTTAGAGTAAGAAGGCAGTCTTTATTTCTCGGATCTGGAATATACATGATATGTAATTATATATATATATTTTAATCATCTTCTATAAAAGAAAACATTAACATATTGATGCTACAGTGGTGGGATGGGGAATAAACTGACAGTTTTGACAGATGAACAAAGTGTTCTGTTTGCTTGGTTCTCGACAGAGCAGATATCTGAAAAACTTTAAGAAAGCCTTTCTTCTGCTTGTCGTTGGATTTCATGAGCCATAATAAGCACCCTTGGGGATTTCTGAGTAGTGTGTGATATTCTGGCAATACTTCTGGAGCAGGTCCCAGCGAACTGGACACATTCCCAGTCTGTGATCATTGAAGAAGAGGCCCTTTTCTTGTATCAGATTTCTGTAACTTGCTTTGAGTTTATTTTTAAGGATTGGAAGCAGTCTTCTAGCTCTTGGATCAGTAGAGCTGACAAAAGCAGGACTCTTCATGAATGATAGCTGGGTTCTTCCCTTGGAGACCAGGTTTTGGAACTCCATCCAGAGGTCAGGGGCTCTTTGCCATCTGTCTAAGCCAGATGATGGTAGCCCGACAGACCACAACATGAACTCTTAGTCCTACTAAGCCCTCGAGAGCTCACTGCCAGCATGCATTCCAGTCTGATCTGCATGGTTCCAACTCTTTGGTTCTTTTCCATCAGCTTGGGTTACCTGTCTAAAGAGCCACTCTGTTCCAAAACTGAAGCCCTGCTCCCAGCCCTAGGACCCTTGCAGTAAAGCAAGGTGATCTAGTATTGTGGTTGAGAGTGTGACTTTCACCATTCAGGTTCAAATTCCAGTCTGGCAACTTACTCACTTGGCAAATCACATTTCTGTCATGCAGTCCCGCGTCAGGAAATGGGGAGATAATGCTATCTACTTTGTAAGATGCTAGAAGGTTAAATGACTAATACGTGCTAAGTATAGGATTGGCTAAAAAGTTTGATCGGGTTTTTCCTTAAGATATTATGGAAAACCTGAACACAATTTTTGGGCAGTCCAATACTTAGACCACTGCTTGGCATGCAGTAGGTTCTTAAAAAATCCTAGCTGTTCCTATCATTGTATCATCCACTTTCTTTCTTTCATGGCCATATATTGAAGCAGTGGGCATGGAAGCGGAGGTGGTGGGAAGATTGCTTTTCACACACAGAAGTGTATGCCGTGAGGCAGTGTACACTTCTCACCCTCTTGGGTTGTCCAAGTACCTGCAGGATGAACTGGATGGGGCTGGTCCTGACATGATTCTGATCCAGAATGAGCCTTCTCCAGTGGCTGAGCCAGAGAGTCTCTGCCTGGGGGTCCAGCACTGGTCAGGTGAACTTGGACTTCTGGCTGCTGTTTCTGTAGATTCTGTGTGCAACAGGAGTGTGGGAATATGTAAAACTCAACTAGGCTTTTAGGATAATGTCACAGATTCATCATTCTTAAAAAAACATCAGTTATGTCCATTGAGAGATGAATGGATAAAGAAGCTGTGGTGTACATATATATATACATATACATACATATATATATAGAATAGAACATTACTCATATATATATATATGTTCTATTCTATATATAGAATAGAACATTACTCAGCCATAAAACAATGTATTTGAGTCAGTTCTAATGGCACTCATCTCACATGCTGGCAAAGTAGTGCTCAAAATTCTCCAAGCCAGGCTTCAACAGTACATGAACTGTGAACTTCCAGATGTTCAAGCTGGATTTAGAAAAGGCAGAGGAACCAGAGATCAAATTGCCAACATCTGATGGATCACCAAAAAAGCAAGAGAGTTCCAGAAAAACATCTACTTCTGCTTTATTGACTATGCCAAAGCCTTTGACTGTGTGGATCACAACAAACTCGGGAAATTTTTCAAAAGATGGGAATACCAGACCACCTGACCTGCCTCCTGAGAAATCTGTATGCAAGTCAGGAAGCAACAGTTAGAACTGGACATGGAACAACAGACTGGTTCCAAATAGGGAAAGGAGTACATCAAGGCTGTATATTGCCACCCTGCTTGTTTGACTTACATGCAGAGTACATCATGCGAAATGCTGGACTGGATGAAGCACAAGCTGGAATCAAGATTTCTGGGAGAAATATCAATAACCTCAGATATGCAGATGACACCAGGATCATGGCAGAAAGTGAAGACGAACTAAAGAGCCTCTTTATGAAAGTGAAAGAGGAGAGAGTGAAAAAGATGGCTTAAAGCTCAACATTCAGAAAACTAAGATCATGGCATCTGGTCCCATCACTTCATGGCAAATAGATGGGGAAACAATGGAAACTATGACAGACTATTTTTTTGGGCTCCAAAATCACTGCAGATGGTGACTTAAACCATGATATTAAAAGACGCTTGCTCCTTGGAAGAAAAGTTATGACCAACCTAGACAGCATATTAAAAAGCAGAGACATTACTTTGCCAAAAAACTTCTGTCTAGTCAAAGCTACGGTTTTTCCAGTAGTCATGTATGGATGTGAGAGTTGGACTGTGAAGATAGCTGAGCGCTAAAGAATTAATGCTTTTGAACTGTGGTGTTGGAGAAGACTCTTGAGAGTCCCTTGGACTGCAAGGAGATCCAACCAGCCCATTCTAAAGGAAATCAGTCCTGAATATTCTTTGGAAGGACTGATGCTGAAGCTGAAACTCCAATACTTTGGCCACCTGATGTGAAGAACTGACTCATTCGAAAAGACCCTGGTGCTGGGAAAGATAGAAGGTGGGAGGACAAGGGGACAACAGAGGATGAGATGGTTGGATGGCACCACCGACTCAATGGACATGAGTTTGAGTAAATTTCAGGAGTTGGTGATGGACAGGGAGGCCTGGTGTGCTGCAGTTCATGGGGTCGCAAGGAGTTGGACACAACTGAGTGACTGAACTGAGTGGTAGATGAACTGAGGTAAATGAACCTACAGCCTATTATACAGAGTGAGGTTTAACTCAGAAAGACAAAAACAAATATTGTATATTAATGCATATATATGGAATCTAGCCCTGAAGGAGGGCATGCAAACCACTCCAGTGTTCTTGCCTGGAGAAACCCATGGACTGAGGAGCCTGGTGGGCTACAGTCCATGGGGTCACAAAGAGTCGGACATGACTAAGCAACTAACACATACATACGAAATCTAGAAAAATGGTACTGATGAACCTATTTGCAGGACAGCAACGGAGATGCAGATGCAGAGAACAGACTTATGACAAGTGCTGGGGAGAGGAAGGAGAGGTTGAGATGCATGAAGAGAGTAGCATGGAAGCATATACAGCACTGTATATAAAATAGACAACCAATGGGAATTTGTTGTATGACTCATGGGACTCAAACCAGGGATCTGTAACAACCTAGAGGGGTGGGAAAGGGTGAGAGGTGGGAGGGAGGTTCAAGGGGGAGGGACATAAGTATGCCTATGGCTAATTCATGCTGATGTATGACAGATATCAAACCAATATTGTAAAACCATCATCAATCAATTAAAAATAAATATTTAAAAGAAGATAAAATCAGCTCCCAAGAACAAAACCAGTATTTCCTGTTTAAAATAAAATTTAAAAAACCCAAACAACAAAAAATCATCAGTGGTTAAAAAATACCTCTTTGATGTTCATTTGGGTATAGCATTTAAAAAAAAAAAAAAAATCTCTTTGTGTGCCCTTCTTGCAGTACAGCCATGCAGAAGCATGGTCTATCTCTTTTTAAACCCATATTTTTGAAAATGTTTGGTCAGTAACTCTCATGTGTTTTGACTCCCTGTTACAGTAGCCAAAGCATTATTGCAGTTTCAAGGTGAATATAATGTGTGAATGTGTTCAGCTCTTGAATATCTACCATCAAAATGCTGGTGGGGATGTTTCTCTCACTTCAGGGTGCTATAGCTCTTCTGCCTGACTACAGCCAGGATAAAAAATGATAAAAACCAGACTCTGCATTCAAAATCAAACATAAAAAAAAAATCCCTTACCGTAGGGTTGTTCTCTGGTTCCTAGATGTCTTGCTGCTCTGACTTTACTGGAAGCCCTCAGAGAATTCTATTTTTATCTTTCTTTGCATTTCCATTGTGCTGAGCACATACAAAGTGCCCGGTGAGAACCTCTGTGCTTGTGGAATGCATGAACGTAAGCAGTCATCATTTGCTACCTTTACCTGCTTGAGCAGCTGTGAGACAGGTTGTCTCTGCTCTTTCTCTCATCTGAGTTCAGGCATGGGCTTCCCATGTGGCTCAGTTGGTTAAGAATCCACTTGCCAATTTAGGAGACGCAGTTTCGATCCCTGTGTCGGCAACTTACTGTGGAGAATGACAAGGCAACCCACTCCAGTATTCTTGCCTGGGAAATCCCATGGCCAGAGGAGCTTGGCGGGCTACATTCCATGAGATTGCAAAGAGTCGGACACAACTGAGTGACTGAGCACACACACACAAATTCAGGTTCAGCTCTTGGCTGGCTGGATGGTCACAACTGTATAACCCAGCTTTTGGTTTCACAGAGTAAAACTTAGGACAACAACAACACACACACTTCCAAGAAAAAAACAAAACACTGGGGTCTAACCTGTGCGTATGTGTGTGTTAGTTGCTCAGCTGTGTCTGATTCTGAGACCCCATGGACTGTAACCCACCAGGCTCTACTGTCCATGGAATTCTCCAGGCAAGAGTACTGGAATGGGTTGACATTCCCTTCTCCAGGGGCTCTTCCCGACCCAGGGATCAGACCTAGGTCTCCTCATTGCAGGCAAATTCTTTATCGTCTGAGCCTAAGGTTTCTAATTTGTCATTATGACAACAAAGTCCAGTAAAAATAACAAGTCATGTATTAGGGTAAGTAGTCCTTCCCCCAACTCTCCAGGAGACATCCATGTCCTTATCTTTAGAACATGTGAATATATTGCCCTTACATGATGAAAGGAACTTTGCAGCTATGATTAAGAATTGAGATAGGGACTTCCCTTGTGGTTGAGTGGTTTAGGAATTCACCTGCTAGAAGAGGGGACACGGGTTTAACCCCTGGTCTGGGAAGATCCCACATGCCTCGGGGCAAATAAGCCCATGCCCCACAACTGCTAAAGCCTGCTCACCTAGAGCCTGTGCCCCTAGACAAAAGAAGCAACTGCAATGAGAAGCCCCCCCGCCACTATGAAGACTAACCCCCACTCGCTGCAGCCAAAGAAAAAAGCCTGCATACAGCAACGAAGAGCCAGCACAGCCAAAATAGGAAAATAAAATAAAAATTTCAAAGAAAAAGAATCTTGAGATGGGAAGATTATTCTGGATTATTCAGGTGGGGCCGATGTAATCCCAAGAATCCTTATAAAAGAGGGTAGGAGGGTGAATGTCGAGCTGTTGACTTTGAACATGGAGGCACGGGCCCTGAACCAAGGCATGCAGGCAACCTATCTCAGACAGGAAAGACAAGGCAACAAGTTCTCCTCAGAGCCTCCAGTGGGAACCCAGTTCTGCCTATCCACTTTTGGATTTCTGAACTCCAGGGGTGTTAAAAAGTAAATCTGACACACCTACACCCATGGCTGATTCATGTCAATGTATGGCAAAAACCACCACAATATTGTAAAGTAATTAGCCTCCAATTAAAATAAATTAATTAATTGAAAAAAGAGTAAATCTGTGTTTTTCTAAGCTATTCTGGTTTTGGTAATTTGTTATAGCAGCAGTAAAAAATGAATACAAGTATGCATACATTCTATTGGGTTTCCTGGTGGCTCAGTTGGTGAAGAATACCCACCTGCAATTCAGGAGACCCAGGTTCTGTCCCTTGGAGGAGGAAATGGCAACCCACTTCAGTGTTCTTGCCTGGGAAATCCCATGGACAGAGGAACCTGGTAGGCTCCTTCGGTCTCAAAGAGTCCAACATGACTAAGCTACTAAAACCACCATACATTTCATCACTTCATAAAAGTTAATACTTTTCTAATGGCAAAAACGTAGGGAAGTTTGGATCCCAAAAGCACAATAGCAACTTTCCATGATATACAGACAGGGACATGTATATACATGTGTTTGCCAAGGGCATGATTCTTTTGTGATGACCTGTTTTAAAGGCAACAGGAAAAACCTAGTGTGGCTGGGTAAAGCCCAGAGGCTTGCCCCTTTGTTACCAGATGAATACCAAGCAAAATGACGAGCCAGCCAACCTTCTACAGAATGAGAGTCCCTGGGGTAAAGCCACCCCTGGCCTCCCAGCCCTAGAGGGCAGAGCTCGCCTCCTCTCCACTCTTCACTGGCTTCCAGTGAAACTGCTCAGTCCACTGGCTGGAGCATCCGACTTGATTTGTCAAAGTGAAATTGATCTAGATAAGTTCAGTAAGTTTAAGTCTAAGTGAAATCTATTAAGCATTATAGACTTTATTCCAATACCTTTTAGAGTTCACAAAAGATAGGGCTAAGTTGTGTCTTAGACTTGTCTAAGACTCTTGCAATCCCATAAACTGTAGCCTGCCACGTTCCTATGTCCATGTTATTCTCCAGGCAAGAATCCTGGAGTGAGTTGCCATTTCCTTCTCCATTAGAGTCCACAGACAAGGAGTAAATGTCTAGACTAGCTTTGTAGGAGCCCACAACTTTCAGCGTCTTTTTTAATTCTTTCTTTAAAGATCTGTATTTCTCCCTTCATTAATCTTTTTAAAAAAGGGATGAATAACAGGGCCTGACTTCTTTGCTATATTCATTGTGCAATAGCTCCATTCCTAACTGTGTGCTCAAATTGTAAGGCAGTAGGAATGTGATCAACTTAATGAGCCCAATTATCCCTCGTAGTTCTGCTTGGAGAAGAGGGAGGGAGGCTAGTTTTCAGGGTAAGAATGAGAAAAGGCTCATTCTTGTGGCCGGAAATAACCTCCTCTCAACCCAGCGTTGCCAGAGGCAGCCCTATACTGGTCTCCTCAGGATGGTAGTCAGGACAGCCCAGGAGCCACGATCCGAGCTGCAAAGTCATGGAGACAGCACCGTGGTTGTGATCTTAGGCTCTGAACCCAGACAGACCTGGCTTCAAATCCTGACTCTCTAGCTGTATGTTATGGGATAAATCACTTCACCCTTCTAAGCATTCATTTATTTGGGGTTACATTAAGTGGTACCTGCCTCATTGTGAGAGTTAAATGGGTTAATGAATGAAACACACTTCGCATAAAGCTTTATCACAGTACTTAACAATTATTCAATAGAAGTTGTTATAATATATTCTAGGTATCATTTACAGGAAATTTTAGAGTTTGTTGGATGATTAATATCCTCTGCTGAAACATCTTCCCTCCCTTGATTCCATTAAGATGTAGTTTTAATGCAAAAGATTTCCCTTCTAATGGATGTGCTCTGATAAGTGGAGTCTCTCTGGAATTGAACCTTAGATAAAAAGGATGATGGACGCTTCGCTGATTGTTCAAACTTTGCCTTAGAATCCATGGGCTCTTTCTGTGGAAATTCCCTTTCTGCCTGTGAAACCTCCACATATCAAAACATATTTCCTTCTACATTCTTTCCTGTTTCTCCTCCTGTCCTTCTGACCCCTCTATGGGACAGGAACCCCGTTATCTCTTTTCTCAAGCTCACTTGGGGGGCTTTTGTCTTTGCTAAGCTTGACGCCTGGACCATCTATAGTTTCTGAAAATGAAGGACAAATCCACAATGAAGTCATTGATTCCTCCCTGATCTCATGATTTTTCTGCATCAGTTGATATGGTCATGTGGTTTTTATCGTTCATTTTGTTATTGTGGTGCAATATATATATATATTTTCTTTTTTACTGAAGGATCACTGCTTTACCATCCACAACTGGGTGTTGTTTTTGCTTTGGAATCCAGGTTTCTGGGAGAAGTATCAATAACCTCAGATATGCAGATAACACCACCCTTATGGCAGAAAGTGAAGTGGAACTAAAAAGCCTCTTGATGAAAGTGAAAGAGGAGAGTGAAAAAGTTGACTTAAAGCTCAACATTCAGAAAACTAAGATCATGGCATCTGGTCCCATCACTTCATGGGAAATAGATGGGGAGACAGTGGAAACAGTGTCAGACTTTATTTTTTTGGGCTCCAAAATCACTGCAGATGGTGATTGCAGCCATGAAATTAAAAGACGCTTACTCCTTGGAAGGAAAGTCATGACCAACCTAGACAGCATATTAAAAAGCAGAGACATTACTTTGCCCACAAAGGTCCATCTAGTCAAGGCTATGGTTTTTCCAGTGGTCATGTATGAATGTGAGAGTTGGACTGTGAAGAAAGCTGAGCGCTGAAAAATTGATGCTTCTGAACTGTGGTGTTGGAGAAGACTCTTGAGAGTGTCTTGGACTGCAAGGAGATCCAACCGGTCCATCCTAGAGGAGATCAGTCCTGGGTGTTCCTTGGAAGGACTGATGCTGAAGTTGAAACTCCAATCCTTTGGCCACCTCACGCAAAGAGTCGACACATTGGAAAAGACCCTGCTGCTGGGAGGGATTGGGGGCAGGAGGAGAAGGGGATGACAGAGGATGAGATGGCTGAATGGCATCACTGACTCGATGGACATGAGTTTGGGTGGACTCCAGGAGTTGGTAATGGACAGGGAGGCCTCGCGTGCTGCGGTTCATGGGGTCACAAAGAGTCGGACACGACTGAGTGACTGAACTGAACTGAATTGCTTTACCATATTGTGTTGGTTTCTGCCATACATCAACATGAATCAGTCACAAGTTTACATATATCCCCTCCCTCCTGAATCCCCCTCCCATCTCCTAGCCCATCCTGCCCCTCTAGGTTGTCACAGAGCACTGGGTTGAGCTCCCTGTGTCATATAGCAAATTTGCACTTGCTATCTATTTTACATATGAAATGTATATGTTTCTATACTGCTCTCTCTCAACTCGTCCCACCCTCTCCTTATTCTACTGTGTCCACAAATCTGTCCTCTATGTCTGTGTCTCCATTGCTGCCCCACAAATAGGCTCATCAATGCCACCTTTCTAGATTCCACATGCATGTGCTAATATACAATATTTGTCCCTCTCTTTCTGACTGACTTCACTCTGTATAATAGACTCTGACCTCATTAGGAGTGACTCAGATGTGTTGTGTATGTTGAAGCATCCTTGAACTCCAAGAATAAGTTATATCAAGATGTATAGTCTTTGGACAGGCTGTTGAATTCTGTTTACTAGAATTTTTAAAGGATTTTTGCATCAGGAATACTGATTTGTTGTTTTCTTGTAGTGTCTCTGATTTCCCTGGTGGCTCAGACAGGAAAGCGTCTGCCTACAATGTGGGATACCCGGATTTGATCCCTGGGTTGGGAAGATACTCTGGAGAAGGAAATGGCAACCCACTCCATACTCTTGCCTGGAAAATCCCATGGACAGAGAGCATGGTAGGCTCCTACAGTCCATGGGGTCGCAAAGAGTCGGACACAACTGAGCAACTTCACTCACTCACTGTCTTTGCCTGGTTTTGATAGCAGGGTATCCTGGCCTCGTAGAATGAGCTTGAAAGGGCTCCTTCCTCCTCAATTTTTGGGAAGACTTTGAGCAGGATTGGTGTTAATTCTTTGAATGTTTGTTAATATTCTCTAGTGAAACCATCTGATCCTGGTTTTTCCTATTTTGATGACTGATTCAATCTTTTACTAGTTATTGGTTTGTTAAGGTTTTATATTTCTTCATGATTAAGTCTTGATAGGTTATGTGTTTCTAGAAATTTAAACATTTCTTCTAGGTTATCCAGTTTGTTGCATAAAATTTTTCATAGTAATCTCTTATAATCCTTTTTATTTCAATGGCATTAACTGTAAGGTTCTCTCTATAATTTTTAATTTTAGGTGAGTCTTTTCTCTTTTTTAAAAAATAGTTAATCTAGCTAGTATTTGTTTGTTGTTGTTGTTGTTGATTAAAATACCCTCAGTTTCTGTTGCTTTATTTTTGTTTTTCTATTGTCTTTCTGTTCTCTATTTCATTATCCCTGCTCTGTACTGTGCTGTGAGCTAAGTCACTTCAGTGGTGTCCAACTCTTTGTGACTCCATGAACTGTAGCCTGCCAGGCTCCTCTGTCCATGGGATTCTCCAGCCAGCAATATTGGAGTGGGTTGCCATGCCCTCCTCCAGGGAATCTTCCTGACCCAGGGATCAAACTGGCATCTTATATGTCTCCTGCTTTGACAGGCAGGTTCCTTACCACTAGCACCACCTGGGAATGTCTCTGCTCTAATCTTTATTATTTCCTTTCTTCTGCTAACTTTAGATTTAGTTAGTTCTTTTTCTAGTTTGTTGAGATATAAAGTCAGTTAATTTAAGATAGATTTTTCTCCTTTTTTAATGTGTGCATTTATAGCTATAAAATTCCCTTTTCACAGTGCTTTTGCTGCATTTAACAGGTTCATTTTCATTTGGGGCTTCCCAGGTGGCTCAGTAGTAAAGAATCTGCCTGCTAATTCAGGAAACATAATGAGACACGAGTTTGATCCCTGGGTTGGGAAGATCTCCTGGAGGAGGAAATGGCAACTCACTCCAATATTCTTGCCTGGGAAATCCCATGGACAGAGGAGACTGGTTGGGCTAAAGTTCACAGGGTTGCAAAAGAGTTGGACACGATTGAGCTGCAAAAGCACAATTTTCATTTGTCCTAAGGTATTTTCTATTTTTCCTTATGACTTCTTGATATCCATTGGTTGTTTGAGTGTGTTATTCAATTCCTCCTATCATGAGTTTTTCAGCTTTCCTTCTGCTATTTATTTCTAGCTTTATTCCATTGTGACTGGAAATCATACTTTGTAATAATTTAAATCTTTTAAAAAAATTGTAGAGACTTATTTTGTTGCCGTAATTATTTTTAAATAAAGGCATCTGAATTACTTTTAGGTGCTACATATGAAAATTCAAGTTATAGTTAAGTGATATTTCACAGAAACAGTTTCTTTTTTTTTTTTTGCATCTCTAAATGGTGAATCTGGTATTATGTAAGCATGAATCACAAACACAAATCCCAAGTTAAGTCATCTATTTTACAACTTTTTACTCAATGAGATCACGTATAGGGCCCGTACTCACAGTCTCATAAAGCCATGCATTGGTCACACTGGCCTCAGTGGTCATTTACTGTGGCCTTTTACATTGCAGATGAAAAAACAGAGAGTTCTGCCTATTCCAAAGGAGTGATTCCCAAAGGAACATATTTGATCATAGGTTATAGGTTGTGTTACACCACATTGGTGATATTTTTGAGGTCATCCACTCACGTTCTCATTTGTGATACACCAAGCTAAGTCTTTCTGAAGGTACCATCGGATATTTAGAAAGTTTACATAGCCGAGAATTCAGGACTTAGGCACACTGATTTTTTTAGAGCAATTTTAGGTTCACAGAAAAATTGATCAGAAAGTACAGAGTTCCCATAACCCCCTGCCCCCGCCAACTATCAACATGCCCCATCAGAGCATTACATTTGTTAGAATCAATGAACCTGTACTGACACATGGCTTGGTTTTTTTTGCCTTTGCGTGCTCAGCCGTGTCCTACTCTTTGTAATGCCATGAACTATAGCCCCCCAGGTCCCTCTGTGGAACTTGCCAGGCAGGAATACTAGAGTGGGTTGCCATTTCCTACTCCAGAGGATCTTCCAGACCCAGGGATCAAAACGGGGTCTTTTGCACCTCCTGCATTGACAGGCAGATTCTCACCACTCATGCACCTCATCATCACCCAAATCATGTGGTTCATATTAGAATTAACTCTAGTATTTCACATTCTAGTCCTTTTTTAAAATTGTAGTAAAAAACATATGACATAAACTTTACCATCTTAATCATTTTAAGTGTACAGTTAAGTAGTATTTAGTATATTCACATGGCTATGATATAGATCTTCAGAACTGTGTTAGTTTCTGTATCTAGCAGAACAGAAACTCTATACCCATTAAACAACTCTCCTTTCTCCCTTTTCCCCAGCCCCTGGTATTTTAAATATCTCATATAGATGGAATCATCTAGTATTTGTCCTTTTCGTGACTGGTTTATTTCACTGAACACAGCATCCTCAAGGTTTCATGCTATAGCACATGTCAGAATTTCCTTCCTTTTAAAGGCTGAATATTATTCCATTATCTGTTTATACCACCTTTTGTTTATATAATTGCCAATCAATGGACATTTGAATTGCTTTCATACCTTGGCTATTGTGAATAGCACAGTTACAGAGGTGGGTGTGTAAATATCTCTTTTGAGATACTGCTTTCAATTCTTTTGGATATTTACCTAGAAATGGAATTGCTGGATTACCTGGTAGTTTCATTTGCTTCGAGGCTCCTCTTTAATGTTTCCCAAAGCAGTTGTACCATTTTACAATCTTCTTAATAGTGCACAAAAGTTCCAATTTCTCTATATCCTTCCTTACACTTGTTATTTTCTGTTCTTAGTCTTTTTATTTATAGTAGCCACCCTAATAGCTGTAAGGTCTACAATTCAGATCTTTTGACTCTCTCACAAACTTCTTTGAACTTTCATGTATTTTGACAGTCCATTGTGTTCAGGTTAACTGCCAACTTCCTCTTTAGGGTTGGAACAAAATTCTACAAAATATTGGGAAAAATGGACAGGCATCCTAAACAAGAGAAAGATATTTGGGACATATTATCCATCAATGTATTATCCTGGAAAGCCAAAATGAAACTGGGTTTGTATGAAAATGAATATTCAATGCAAAATGTAAAATTTAAGAATTGTTGATGTTTCATTTCAGATTATTATTAAAATGAGGAATCAATTAACTTTATAGAAAATTCTGCATAATGCAAAGTTTCTGAACCACACCTATTTCAAACAATAAAAATTCTTTTATACAAAGAATTGTATCTTATTATAGCATAGAGGGAATCAGAAAAGATACAAAATAAAAACAAGGAAATGTTTTTAAATAAGAAGACTATGGTAACTAAAACCATCGAAAAAGCAAGAGAGTTCCAAAAAAACATTTATTTCTGCTTTATTGACTATGCCAAAGCCTTTGACTGTGTGGATCACAATAAACTGTGGAAAATTCTGAAAGAGAGGGGAATACCAGACCACCTGACCTGCCTCTTGAGAAACCTATATGCAGGTCAGGAAGCAACAGTTAGAACTGGACATGGAACAACAGACTGGTTCCAAATAGGAAAAGGAGTACGTCAAGGCTGTATATTGTCACCCTGCTTATTTAACTTATATGCAGAGTACATCATGAGAAACGCTGGGCTGGAAGAAGCACAAGCTGAAATCAAGATTGCTGGGAGAAATATCAGTAACCTCAGATATGCAGATGACACCACCCTTATGGCAGAAAGTGAAGAAGAACTAAAGAGCCTCTTGATGAAAGTGAAAGAGGAGAGTGAAAAAGTTGGCTTAAAGCTCAACATTCAGAAAACTAAGATCATGGCATCTGGTCCCATCACTTCATGGGAAATAGATGGGGAAACAGTGGAAACAGTGTCAGACTTTTATTTTTGGGGGCTCCAAAATCACTGCAGATGGTGATTGCAGCCATGAAATTAAAAGACCTTACTCCTTGGAAGGAAAGTTATGACCAACCTAGACAGCATATTAAAAAGCAGAGACATTACTTTGCCAACAAAGGTCCGTCTGGTCAAGGCTATGGTTTTTCCAGTGGTCATGTATGGATGTGAGAGTTGGACTGTGAAGAAAGCTGAGTGCCGAAAAATTGGTGCTTTTGAACTGTGGTGTTGAAGAAGACTCCTGAGAGTCCCTTGGACTGCAAGGAGATCCAACCAGTCCATCCTAAAGGAGATCAGTCCTGGGTGTTCATTGGAAGGACTGATGCTGAAGCTGAAACTCCAGTACTCTGGCCACCTCATGCGAAGAGTTGACTCACTGGAAAAGACCCTGATGCTGGGAGGGATTGGGGGCAGGAGGAGAAGGGGACGACAGAGGATGAGATGGCTGGATGGCACCCCTGACTCGATGGACATGAGTTTCAGTAAACTCCAGGAGTTGGTGATGGACAGGGAGGCCTGGCGTGCTGTGATTCATGGGGTCGCAAAGAGTCAGACACGACTGAGGGACTGAACTGAACTGAACTGAATGTAACTAAGATTTATTGAGGACTTACCAGATCACATGCCACATAGAGTTTATATGCATTTTGTGATTAACAAAATCTCTATGAGGTGTTGGGGATGGGGGGTTGCTTCCTAGTTGGTGCTAGTGGTAAAGAACCTGCCTGCCAATGCAGAAGATCTAAGGGACATGGGTTCGATCCCTGGGTCAGGAAGATCCTCTGGAGAAGGGCATGGCAACCCACTCCAGTATTCTTGCTTGGAGAATTCATGGTCAGAGGAGCATGGTGGGATACAGTCCATAGGGTCACAAAGAGTCAGACATGACTTAGCACACACGCTATGAGACGGGAACTGATATACTTTCCATATTACAAATGAGTCTCAGAAAAGTTAAGCAAGTCTTCTGGGATCAAGAGCACTGAAGTGGTGGGCCAGCATTCAGATTCAGGCAGTCCAACACCTTTGAGGCACCTTGTCTAACCACAGTTAGATGCCGGGTTTCTGTGAAGAAATATTAAACGCGTGTGTTCCTTTATCAGGGGCAAAGACTAAAGGAGGACTGGAAAATAACTGTCTATAAAGACATGAAGAGGAATGATTTTCTTTTCTTAAGAGGACAGATTATATTTAAGTGGGAGGAACTCACATATAAACTTATTATTTTCGGAGAAGCGTTCTACGTGTAAGCGGTCCAAGACTCGGGATTTTCCTTAACATTCCCACCTCTATTACCCGCCACAGAGATGCTAGGTATTCTTTTAATCCTCTGTACTGAGGCTGAGCCCTGCACATGGACATATAAACATGCATGCATATCTCAGAGGAAATAGTGCTGTGTAATGGAGAAACGCTGAAATACTTTCCAAATTCCTTGCTTCCTGAGCAGAACTCAGTGGTTTAAAATTATTACTTATTTTTCAAGAGACTGGAGGGTAGTGTAGCAGCTGTGAAGCCAGACTGCCCAGGTTTGAGTCCAGATCTTCAATGCCCAACTGTACAACCTTGACAAGCTCTGTGCCTCTATGTGCCTTAGAGTCCTCATCTGTGAAACAAGGATAATTGGTTGCAGTGTACTTCATAGGGAAGTTTGAGAATTAAATAAGTCAATATATATATAAAGCCTATAGCACAGAGCCTGGAATATAATTAGTGCTATTTCAATTTGCCTAGTGACTCAGAAGGCAGAACTGAAAGCCACAGAGAATTATTTCCAGGCACTGAACTCTAATGGAGTTTGGCTGGCTGGATATTAATACTGCTTTGGACTAGTGACTTCTCTTTATCTGCCCCCCCTCTCTTTCTTTGAATAGGAATGTCTCTGTTATCCTGGGTCTGTCCTATCTTTGTATGTTAGATAGCAGATAATTGGTTTCTTGAGTTTCATAGGTGCACAGATGGAGAAAAACTGTGCCCCTCAAACAGTACTTAGTGGAATATACCCAGAGCCTAATTTAGATGATTTAGATGAAATTTGGGACTTCTGGACTGATGAGATTTAGGTGGAATTCTGTGCTACAGTGGGATGAAACTTCTGGAGACCTTAGGATGGGGTGAAGGTATTCTGTGTGTGATACGGTATGAATCTTAGGACCTGGGAGTGGACTGAAATAGAATTTTGGCCTTCTGGGATCTTTGACCCTGGTATTAGTATTGTGGTTATGGTGTTATGTGGCAAAAGGGACTTTGCAGATGTTATTAAGGTTACTAATCAGCTGACCTTAAAGTAGGGCAATAATCCTGGATTACAAGGGGGACCAATGTAATCACATGAAGCCTTGAAAGCGGAAGAGGAAGTGAGAGAGATTCAAAGCGTAAGAAGGGCTCAACCCACCATTACTGGCTTGAAGATAGAGGGGGCCACATGGGAACCATGAGTAAGAAACTGCCCAAGGCCCAAATGAATTGGAAGCAGATTCTCTAGGTAAGAGAGCCCAAGCCAAGACTTTGACCTTGGGAGACCCTAAGTAGAGTACCTGACCAAGCCAACTGAACTTCTGCCCTGCAAAACTGTGTCATAGTGAGTGAATGAATGCTGTCTTAACCTGCTGAGTTCATGGTATTTTTCACGGTAGCAATAGAAAACCAATACACCAGATATGAATTAATTGTGTTGATATATAGCAGAAACCAATGTGATATTCTAAAGCAATTATCCTTCAATTAAAAATAAATAATTTTTTTTAAAAAAGCTGTAGAATATGTTCTTCATATGAAATATTTGGATCACTGCAGATCTCCACTATACATTCCTCCTGGGCAGCCCCTAAAGGTACGTGCGCACAGATCCAGAAGTAGACGTCCCAATGCTTATTATGATTCACTTCTGTGCTCTGTTTTATGCCTCTGGCATTCCCAGTGGGTTCAAAGAAGGAAGGAACTATTTCTTCTTGATTTTTTTGCTCCCCCAGAGCAAAACCCAGTGTTGGTACAATGAAGCAGTTGATAACTAATTTTTCAAGGACTTTTTTGGTGTGGACCATTTTTAAGCCGTTATTAAGTTAGTTACAATATTGCTCCTGATTTCTGTTTTGGTTTTTTGGCAGAGAGGTATGTGGGATCTTAGCTTCCGGACCAGGGATTGAACCTGTACCCTCTGCACTGGAAGGCCAAATCTTAACTACTGAACCACCAGGGAAGTCCCGACAAGTATTTTTTTGATGGAAAGCTAAGTGTGTTTGACAACTAATGTCTCTAGAGAACAATATTGGATGTGGATGGAGGCAGAGCCAGGGGCAGGAGACACGGTAGGAGACAAATTGGGGAAAGAAACAATTTGCAAGGACAAAGGAATGTAGCGTTTAATACTTGTATAATTATTGTTGGTTTAGAAAAATTTCCTTGATATATCTTTCCTACCCGCACAGCCAGCAGGATAAATTTCGGGAAGTAGGCTGACCATTGCATAAGTGGCTTGTGAAATAGCACTTAGTAGCTCACATTCCCAACAAGTTGAATAAATATGTTTGTGTGTAGTTTACCCCCCAAGGATGCTTCTCCTGGCTCCCCGGCAGCTGGACCAGAGTTGGTGTTTAGTAATCGCATGGCAACGGGCTCCCTCTGGGATTGGAATGCTCCATCCCTGATGCTCTCCCTGAGGAGACAGACTGGAAACAGACTGGGGTGCAGACTGATAGAGTGTGGTCCCCTCAGACAGTGCAGGAAGCTTGGTGAAAACTCCCAGAACCTCGAGGTGTCTTGTGAGGCTCTGGCAGAAGGCTTGTCTAGTTGCACCCCAAAAGCAAGTCAGAGGCATGGGATTTGAAGACATCTTCTAGGAAAGCAAGTCCCAGGGGGCATAAGGAAACTGGCAGAAATCATTAAAAAGAAAAACAAAACAAATTTTTATGAAGATTCACTCTGTCTTGGAAACCAATTAAGTAAATGCCAGCCCAGTCTCTATTCCCAGGGCAGTTGCTATTCTGGTGAGTGTAATTGAAAGTAAAAATAATCACTGCCAGGCTTTGAAAAACAGCCACCAGCTATTCTATTTTAAATGATGTAAAAAAAGCAGGAGGTGAATGTGAAAACTGACCTTCTAAGGACGGCAATGTGCTCCATCCCCTTTCACTAGCGGTTCCAAGCAGTCTGTGATTTCTTGTTAGTAAAATAGATCACCACGTGTTTTCAGGGGTTTCGGTGCCCCCATTACTAGGGCCGAGAACAGTACTCTTATTATCGAATGCATTTTATGACTTCAGTTCAGGTTATAAATTTAGATTGGTCATTGTGCTGTTCAAGGTCTCAGCTTCTCGCTCTAAAAAAGCAGAACAAGCTGAATGGGAGATAAGAAGTAGGGAAAGTTGGAAGCGGTTGTTTTTTAAACAAGCTTCTGGACTTACTTGATCCCTTGGTGATTTTGTCTACTCTTCACAACTCTGATCAGTGGATTTGGCAAGAAATATGTTCTCTGTATAACACAAATTGAGATCTTGTGAAGTTTGAGCTTTAAACGATCTTGAGGGTCCTCTTTAAGAAAGGGAACATAAAAATGTCTATTTTGGCAAATTTTACGAAAAGATGTGATCATGTGAACACAGAA
Source organism: Cervus canadensis (assembly GCF_019320065.1). Taxonomy (NCBI): domain Eukaryota; kingdom Metazoa; phylum Chordata; class Mammalia; order Artiodactyla; family Cervidae; genus Cervus; species Cervus canadensis. Next base: position 61,160,232 of record NC_057394.1, read on the forward strand.
CCCCATTCCAAGCCCCAAGAAGGGCCCTGTAGAGGTAAGTGGCCCCAAATCTAAAGCTTCAGTTCATGAACTGTAGCCCACCAGGCTCCTCTGTCCATGGGCTTCTCCAGACAGGAATACTGGAGTGGGTTGCCATTTCCTTCTCCAGGGGATCTTTCCAAACCAAGGATTGAACCCAGGTCTCCTGCATTGCAGGCAGATTCTTTACCATTTAAGCCACCAGGGAAACCCACAAAGCTTCATTAATTCCTGATAAATCCACATATGCGTCGATGAAAGGTTAGAGTCACATTGCTTCTTTGAGGACAAAGGAAAGTAGCAGGAGCCATAGAATGTGGGACTCCAAAGGGGCCTTTTAAGATTAATCCAGATATTTTACAGATGAATAGCTGGGGAAACAAAGGCTCAGAGAGGTTAAGCATTGATGAGTATTTGCACAGATAACCAGCATTTGAGTCTGCTTCTCTTAACTTCATTTTTCAGACCGGTGTTTCTGTACTATTTCTCAGGATGACTTGTGAACCCAGAGAAGACAACAGGGGTAAACATGACGAAGTCTGTCTTATCCTTGCAGAGGCATGTAGACTGCCAACAAGGGACGGCATGACCCACCAGGGTCTCTGAGAGGGGAGGCTGGGGGAGTCTACGAGATGTCATCACACCCCCTCCCTCTGGCCTGTTTGCAGAGATGACAAGGTGTGGCTGCATGCCTCTGTTGTGCTTTTCTTTTTTAATTCAAATACAAAAGGACATTCATATCCAAATAAATATCGTCTTCTTGTCACTTTCCAAGTAGGCTCTTATCCCAAATTGGTGACACTGCTGAAGCCAGCTTTAGGAAGTCCTTCTTAAACTAACCTTTTATCAGTTCAGTCACCCAAGAAAGGGGTGACTTTCGTGGTAGCTCAGCTTAGTAGCTCAGGCATTTTTCTGTCTTCTTTCCTTCCCAGTCCTTCATTCCCTTCCTTCCTTTCTGTTTTCCTTCTGTCTGTCTTGTCAAACAAACCAAGAATTATCATCCATCTATCAGATTTTGTGCTGAATGATTTTTGAATGTCCCTCCAAATCAAAACTATGATTAAAGGTTTCAGAAACATGAAAATATTAAAAATAATTTGATACTGATTCTGAAGAGGACTCTAGTTTTCACCTAAACCCTATGGGAAGAAATTAAACAACTAGTCATAATTTAATGGCCAAAGTAGGGAGAATTGCTATCAGCTTATTAAAATGCCCTACTCAGATGAAGGGCTTCCCATGAGGCATTAGTGGTTAAGAAATCCTCCTGACAATGCAGGAGATGTAAGAGACTCGGGTTCGATCCTTGGGTCAGGGAGATTCTCCTGGAGGATATGGCAACCCTCTTCAGTATTCTTGTCTGGAGAAGTCCATGGACAGAGAATCCCACCTCCCCCAGAGGAGCCTGGCAAGCTATAGTCCATGGAGTCGCAAAGAGTCTGACATGACTAAACAATAAGCACACAGATGAAAGAACATAAATGTCTCTTGTGCCAGGCGTTGTGTGAGGCAGTTTTGTGTACATGATCACACTTACTCCTCCAACCTTAGGATATTGGCATGATGGGCTCATGTTACAATTAGGTAAACCGAGGCACCGCAGAGTTCAGCTTTCAATGTTAGCGCTAATACTGGAACCAAATCTGCTGGCCCCGAGATCCATGCTCTTTTACACCCTTCACCCTACGCGACCATCCCCATACATGTCTGTGTTGAATTTATGGAGGCTCCGTCGATACCTCTGTGCTCCCAGCCTGGGTTACAAAGTGGGTGGGGGGTCAGGGAAATGAGGTCATGAGTTCAACCTCAGCAAGTACAGGCCAAGGCCACCAGTCATCCTCAAGGAAACCCAGGCAGAAAGATAAACCCTTCTTGGTGTTTTCTCCTGTGATGGAATTGTCGGAAGCCTGCTTATGTCTCTGATTGTTTCTCCCTCTTTTCTCCAATCTCCTCTCAAGTTTGTTCTTTTCTCAACTGTCTGCCTCACTCCTGTTTTCACCAACCTCGTCCTCAGAATAATTTTGTATCACTGCCCCTAGATTCTGCTTTTCATTAAACACTTGTTCATATCTCATTTCTACCTTCCTCTCTCCTACTGTTCTTAATTCATCAGAATAAACAACTTGAGCATTTACCTGTAGCAATGCTCAGGTATATTCAGAGCCTTCCTTCAACAACTGGGTCCTTCCTCCTCCTATCCTGAAATGTGGTGATAATGAAATTGAGAAAAAGACATTTGGGAATCAGCATACAGTTATTCACATAAATAAGGCCCCAGACATTAAGTCAGCATTTTTTTTTTTTAAGGACAGGCCATTGTGCTTTCTCTACATATTTTTTTTATTTTCACCCACATCATTTATCTTGGAATTACCCATGTAATTTCAAGGTCTTTGGGAGGAAGGCATCTTCAGCTTCTGCCAAGGGTCACCAGGAGGGAACACGTGGGCTATATGCTCAAGTAGACTTGATTCTGAAGAAGCTGGGTCCCTTTCTGACTGGCTCTAAGACACCGAGCAAACCATTTAATTTCTCCTATCTCAGTTTCTCTATCTGAAAAATGGGACCTTATAGTTATCTTGAAGAGCTGTGTTAAGAGCACAAAGTTTGGAATTACATCAAACTTTGATTTCTACTTGGCCTCTGACTAGTTGTGTGGTACTAAGTTGACTACCCAACTCTTACTTCTCAGCAGGTAAAATGGGAGATAATACTTATATAGTATTTTACGATACTATAGGAATACTTACATAATTACTAGGAGGATTCAACTAAGCACTATATTTCAAACTCTTGATCCAGGATATGATACAGAGCAAGCACTTATCTATTCTTTGGATGAGTGAGATGAAATATGAAGTTCTTGGGACAATGGCTAGCCCATAGTTGAGTTTCAATATGTGTTCATTCCCTTTCTTTCTTCCAAGGCAAAAGCAGTAGATGAGATACCTACTGATTATCTTCCCCTTTGGCTTAATGTGCAGACGATTAACTGTCTACAGTTTCCTCCACTTTGCATCTGGTGACACTTCCCACCGTTGTAAGGATGGGCTTGCCCTTAGGAAGAATAAAGAGCTGCCTGCCTCCTATAATTTCAGAGGTGCTAAAAGTTTTATTTGTCTCAAACACCTGTCCTCCAGCAGTCTTCTTGGAGTTATAAAATTGCTCCTTTGGAAGTTTGCCTTTGGGTTACAACATTAACTCCAGAAAGCTTTTGTTAAGATGCAATTTTCTTCACTGGGTAGAATAATTGGTCCCTTTTCATTCACATATTAGCACGGATTGGTCAGGTCAAGTCTGCAGGAGGAGATGATGGGAACAGTAAATTCCAAGAAGGGAGAACTGTAATATCTTGAGGCAGACTCAAAGGAGCAACGATGGGCTTAAGCAGCCTGGAGGTGCCCCAGTGGGCCCAGGATAGACTTTGTCAGTTTCCCCAGTTTGCTCTGGGGCGTCCTCCAGTCAGCTTCTTCCCGGGGGGCTGCTAAGTACCCAGTGGGCAGTGAATTCCTGCAGTGTGGACGCCACTCACCTGGCCCAAGGCGGGAGCAGATGAGATAGTGCCGCCATTTTGTCTAATTAGATGTGAAGTGGAGATTTGTGTGATATCAACCCAAGAAAGAACAAACAGCGTGATAGAAACAAGAGGGAACTCAGGTAGGATCAAGTGCTTAAGTAACAGATAACCCGTCAAGACTGCAGTCCAAAGGGGGTGACTGAAGAAACTATGACAGCCCGTAAATCCCAAGTGGATGGAGAGTTGGAATGTCTTGAGGACTGGTTGATAGCAAATAAAAAAGAAATGGGAATATGAATAGTTTTTGTTTTTATTTTTTAACTTAGACACAAGGTTTGAAGAGTAGCAAACTAGGCAAACAGCTTTTTTCTGGGGGTGGGGATGGGGTGGGTATTTAAACAGTGGCATTTAAATACTGCAGTGGCAAAAGCAGCGCTATGTTTGTGAGTGAGGTGCCCACACTCCAGTACTTCTTCTGACGGCTTTTTACTCATTAGAGCTTAATTACTGTTATCTCGATCTTTCCAAAGTTGTTGTGTAAACAGGGATATGGTGAGTGGTTTGTAATGCCCAGGTCACAAATGGGATAATGAAGGCACAGCTAGACTGTAACTTTATATTAAATGGACACATTCCTTGTATGTCTGTAAGTCTGAAACGCAGTTTACTGTTCAGATGTATAAATCCAACATGCATATTATGATTAACCTTCCACAGCAAAGACCTGGTGAGGCTGCCAAAAAGTTCGCTTTTCAAGTACAATTACAGCCCATGGGAAGGCAAATTGTGATACATGAGAAATACATATAGAATAACTGACATGTACAAAACAGAGAAGTCGGGGGTCTTTTAGGAGCTACACAGCATAGAAATTGATCCTTTCTTGCCAAAATCAAGGAGAGGCTTTAAAACTCTTTCTCCTAACACAGTGAGACATTTGCAAGTCATTATTCTATGGCTTCTGTCTTTACAGCATTTGTATACATAATACTAACCAATAACAGCGTGACTACTGTGTGCCACACTGAGTGTTCTACACAGCTTATCTCACTAAGTAATTGCAACCTATAAAGTAGCAAGTGAAAACAGACATGGTTAGAACCAAGGAAAATAGTGTGGTTCAAACCAAGGAAGTAGCAAATAAAAATAGACATGGTTAGAACCAAGGAAATAAAGATTCTGTGCTTAAAAAAAAAAATCAACTTTGAGTAATTACAGAAAGGCTAGGAATTCTCTGAAATTTGTGGATAAATCCTGATATCATCTAATGATGCTCATTGTGATCTGTAGTCACAGATGGAGTACAATAGGGACCAGAAGATGATTTTAAAAATAGGTCAACAAAAAACCAGAACCAGGACAGAGATCCAACTCTTGGCCACATCTCTTAATGGGGGAGACATTGCCAGTGAACAAGAGAGTTGCATCTTTATTAAATGAGTTTTCCAGTTGTGGGCTGTTTAATGTAAATTCATACTTAAGTTCATCTGATAAAAAGCTGTATTTAATTCATGATGTAATTCTATGTTCTTTCATGGATTGTACAAAATCCCAATGTAAAAGAACTTTGAGAACTGCTAGCTAGGAAATGCAGCTATGGATGAGGTTCCAGATTTGGGCTCAAGGTCATAGCTCATGTTCATGGACTCAGATATTTACAGTGCATTGTGAGTGACTTAAACAGTATAGAAAGTACCATGTGTGATAGGATTCCATTTTGTAAAACTAAAGGACAAAACCCTAAACCGTTCTTTATTAATATTGAAAAATGGAAAACAAATATCTTACTGTGAGGCACTAGTTATATACATTTAGGCATAAAAACCTGCATGTGTTGCCATTAAAAATAAGGCTATAGGAAAATCTTTTTCAACACTATGTTCATGGTCTGTTAAGAACAATAAAACATAATTGAAAATAGTTTAATACCACTTTTTATGAAAGGAAATTTATGCATAGGCAAAACATTTGTAAACATAAATGTTAATATGCTAACATGTTTACTCTGGGTGGTGAAATTACAACTGATTTCTTTTCTTTTTTTTTACAAAATTTAATTAGACTTTATTTTTAGAATAGTTTCCAATTTGCAGAAAATTAAGATAGTACAGAGTTCCTTTATACCCCACATCCAGTTTCCTCCATGATTACCATCTTACATGAGTATACATGAGCTATTATTATCTCTTACATTTAGTATAGTTAATGAACAAATATTTAAATATTAACTCTAGTCCATATTTAGTTCGAGTTTCTTATTTTTTTGTTCCAGGATCCTACTCAGGAGACGGCATGATATTTAGTCATGATGTCTTTTTATTTTCCTATTGGCTGTGACAGTCTCTCAAGACATTTATAGTTTACATTGACCTTTGACAGTTTTGAGGAGTCCTGGCAGATATTTTGAAGAATGCTTCCTTGTTGGAATTTCTCTTAATTAGACTGGAATTATGGTTTTTAGGAGAAACTGTTGAAGTTTATGTTCTTTTAATTTATTGATATCTGTATCTTTCAAATTTTCTGAAATGAACATGTGTAATTTTTGTACCAAAACAGTTATTATAATAAAAATTATATGCACATGAGTATATGTAGACTTCCCAAGAAGCTCAGAAGTAAAGAATCTGCATGCCAGTGTAGGAGATGCAAGAGATGTGGGTTCGATCCCTGGGTCAGAAATATCCCCTGGAGGAGGAAATGGCCACCTACTCCAGTATTCTTGCCTGGGAAACCCCATGGGCAAAGGAGCATGGCAAACTACAGTCCATTAGGTCACAAAGGGTCCGACATGATTTGGTGACTAAACAACAGCAAGAGTGTATGTATCGTATCCACTGTTACCAGCGTCAGATTCAAAGATGGCTGCCCTAGTCGGCACGCGGTGAACCTGTGGTTGGCGGGTTCTCTTCGCTGTGTTTCAACTTCTCTTTCCAGCACCCTCTCACTCACTCCATTTCAAAGCCTTAGACACTTGGTAAAGGTTTAAGGTACTCTAATGGTGGAATTGCAGGGGCCTGGTAGGGATGTTTGGAGTGGGTACAGGAGGCGCCATGCTCCCCATTTCCATGCCCAGTTCTGCACTGTGGTTATTCTCTGGATGAGATACTCAAAGACTTATCAGAGGCATGTAACTTATAACTTGTCAAGAGGATAAAATCAGTTATTTTCCAGAAACTACCTAAGAATAGTTGTCCGCTGGACCCTGGAATCTGTTGTTTCTGTCTTCAAAATATCCTCCTCCCTTAGGTAGTAGTAGCCCAATTTTCCTCTCCTTCTCCCACTATTCCCGCAGTGGCTGTCTGACCACACTCCGAGTCAGACAACTCCCTCCTCTTCTACAGTGATTGGTGGATCACTTAGACATGTGACTCTAAGTGAGCCAATGGGAGCCTGTCCTGAGATTTTTACCAAAGTGTTCAGAAGAACTTTCCTTCTGTTATGGCTATTAATCTGATGGGACATAAGCTCAGAGTAGTGAGGGACCATGTGGACTCCTACAGAGAAACAACCTGTCTGAAAAGGAAGTCATCACAAAGGAAAGCACACCTAGGAAGTGAGGGGAAATGTTCTTGCAGCTAATGCATGAACATCCTGATTCTGACAAGCCAGATTTATCTCCTCAACTTTTCAGTTACAGGAACTGGTAAAGCAATTTTTTTTTTTTTTTTCAACTTGTCAGTTCGGCTTTTATTTTTGTTACTGCAACTAGAAGACTCTTGATTAAATGCTCTTTCAAGATCTTATTCAACATCTTATTTCCCTAAATAAATCTTTAGACCCAAGTGAGGGCTTCCCAGGTGGCACTAGTGGTAAAGAACCCGCCTGCCAATGAGGGAGACATAAGAGATGTGGGTTTAATTTGTGGGTTAGAAAGATGCCCTGGAGAAGGGCATGGCTACTTACTCCAGTATTCTTGCCTGGAGAATTCCAATGGACAGAGGAGCCTGGTGGTTTACAGTCCATGGGGTCGCAAAACACTGGACATGACTGAAGTGACTTAGTGTACATGCAGACCCCAGAAGTGAACATCAGCATCCTTTTCCTACATTTTAATGTTATTTAATTTGTCTTTGGACTCTTCTATCTTGTTTCTCATCCAAAAAGTAAAGACCACCAGTTAAAAATTTAGTCACACTGATTGTTTAGTTTCATTTTGCGTATACAGTTCATCTCCAGCAGTGATTAATCAAATTCAAAATACATTAAAACATCAACCATATTGAAAATAGTTTCTGTGACAAGGATGTAGCTTCAGCTTTGTGACTTTAAAATATCTTGCTTCATCTTAAGCAAGCCTGCTAACCTTTGAGGACCTCTTTCTCGTTCAAGCAGTTTCTTAACTATCAGGAAATTCTCCTGGTCAGTTGCTATGGCAGCAGCACCAACTCAACTTTCCCGATTTAAAAGTGTCATCTGTCAAATGAGCAACTGGCCTCTTTTCTACCGCATCCCAATCTCTGGGCCAAAGTGAGACAAATTAAAGAGAGTAACATGGTATTTTTTGTACCAGAAGACATGCGAGGGCAATTAAAGTGCTACCCAGAGGTCACATAGGGTTGGGGTGGAATGTTTGGACATCTCACAGCCACTTAAAAATGAGTCTCAATCCCCAGCTCTGCCATATACTTACTGTTAGGTTGTAGAATGCTTATTAAAACCTGTGACTCCATCATCTGTGAACAGAGACTAATAATCAAGTAACACAATATAACATATAATGCAATAATATACAAAATAATTGGACTGATTTGAGGTTTAAAGACATGGTCTGTAAAGTGCTGAATGTAATGGCTGACATAGAGGAAGCACTCAGTCAGCACCAGGTAGCTATTGAGATGTGCAGTTGTGATGACATCTGGAACTCACTACATCACAATGAAAATACCTTATAGAAAGCCTATGGATTAGAAGCATCTCAAAGTGGGAAGAATGAAGTGTGAAGCTGATTGGTCTTTATTTATTTATTTTTACTTAAAAAATCCACATTTTCTTTTACTCAAAACTATATTGTAAAGGTTTTTCCATATCTGTTCTTTTGCATTTTTTTAAAAAAAATTACTCATTTTAATTGAAGGATAATTGCTTTACAGTATTGTGTTGGTTTCTGCCATACATCAATATCAATCAGCCACAGGTATACATATGTCCACTCCCTCTTAAAGTTCCCTCCCACACCATCCCACCCCCCTTAGTGGTCACAGAGTCCCAGTTTGAAGTCCCTGAGTCATATAGCAAACTCCCATTGGTTATCTATTTTACATATGGTAGTGTATATGTTTCCATGTTACTCTCTCCATTCTTTTTAACTGGAGGATAATTGTTTTACTATGTTGGGTTGGCTTCTGCCACACAACAACCTGCATCAGCCATAAATGTACATATATCCTCTTCCTCTTGAGCCTCCCTTCCACCACCACCCCCATCCCACCCTTCTAGGTCATCACAAAACAGCAGGCTTAGGTCCCTGTGTTACACAGCAAACTGGTAGATCTTTTGAGAATCATAGATGTGTGGATAAAATGCAATAAAGGACTAATCCGGATAAATTATTCACTGTCTTACTATGGCATCATGTCTAGAAGTGTTAATAAAAGAATGAAACTATATATGACCCTTAGCAGGATTGTTATAAACTTTTGACCTCTACCACCATCTCTGTTGAAATGACTCATTGAACACTTATAAGTGTTGCACATTGCATGGTCATTCATTTTCCTATTGTACTTGAGTTAAAATTTGGGGGCTTCCCTTGTGGCTCAGATGATAAAACAATCTGCCTGCGATGCAGGAGAACTGGGTTTGATCCCTGGGTTAGGAACGTCCCCTGGAGAGGGGAATGGCTACCCATTGTGGTATTCATGACTTAAGAATTCCATGGACAGAAGAGCCTGGCAGGTTATAGTCCACAGGGCTGCAAAGAGTCAGACACAATTGAGCAACTAACACTTTCACTTTGAGTTAATGTTTGGGACAGATTGTAGCAAAATCATTTTGCTTTTGAATCTGTATCAGAAAATCATTGTTTGAAACAAATGCTACCACATGTGACTTTTACTTTTATTTTGGCTGCGCTGTTTCCATGTGATAACCGGGTTTCTCTTGTGGAGCACGGCCTGTAGAGCACTTGGGCTCAGTAGTTGTCGCAAGTGGGCTTAGTTGCCCGGTGGCCTGTGGGAGCTTAGTTTCCCAACCAGGGATCAAGCTTAAGTCCCCTGCATTGGAAGGCAGACTCTCAACTATGGGACTAGCAGGGAAGTTCCCGTGTGACTTTTCTGAACATAGGTTGTAGAAGTCTAATCAGCATTAGAACTATGGTAGCATTTCTCATACTTTTTCTGAAAAGACAACAAATAATTTCAAGATAGTGCTAACCTCCTATCCGAAATGTTCTCTGTAGCTGCATTATCAGAAAGTGTATAAGACTTCAGATGTTAAGTCAAGTGGACACGTTAAGGATCGCTTCCCTCTGGGTGACGGGGGTGTTAACGTGAAGGGATGTGTGTGTATGTGCTCAGTCATGTTCAACTCTGCGACACAATGGACTATAGCCCACTAGGCTCCTCTGTCCATGGAATCCTCCAGGCAGGAATGCTGGAGTGGGTTGCCATGCCCTCCTCCAGGGGATCTTCCAGACCCAGGCAACAAACCTGCATCTCTTGCCTTCACAGGCAGATTCTTTGCCACTAAGGCCACCTGGGAAGCCCAACACAAAGGGAACTGGGCCTTTAAACCTTGAAGCTGGTAAACCTTCTGATTTACTTCTTTTAAATAAGAATGTAAGACTAATGATACTTGAGGATAAATGCTGATTCTGGTTCATTAGCAGAAAAAAGTCATAAGGTAAAGCCACTCGCAAGTTGTGACCATAGTTCCTTTACAAACTATTGAACTGGCTAGATTGCTGAGTAACTTTATCCAAGTTCAAATACTACACCAGGGAAGACTATTTACAAATAGTGTTTCTTGTACAGCTGGGTAGCATTTAGTTTCATTCATTTATGTTCAGCATTTCCAAAGGTTAGCAATGTGAATCATGCAATGGACCCTGGCATCACATGGCTTCAGAATGTCACCACATCAAACACCCAGCTGGCGTCAGGGAAGGAGGCCTTGATGTCACTGTATGTTTGCCCTATATGTTTTCTTAACCCCAAGAACTAGCTGCCTGTGAAACTCACTAGCTCTGAGAGGAAGGTCTCTGTCAACTGTGGATTTTTCAGGATACTTCTACCATCTTAGTGATGCTAGTGAGACGCATACAGCTGGATACTCATTAGGAAAATGAATTCTGAATTATACAGAGGAAAGAACAAGGGGAGGGACTTCTCTGGCAGTCCAGTGACTACAATTTCCAATGCAGGGGGCCAGGGTTTGATCCCTGGTCAGAGAACTAAGAGTTCTCAGGCCGCAACTAAAGATCCCGTGTGCTGCAACTAAGACCCAGTGTAGCCAAATAAGTAATCTTTTAACACAAGGGAAAAAGATGTGCTGAATGGCATAATACAGGGATCATGTCAAGGATACTGTACCAGGCATCAGGGAACAGTTAGAATAAAAGTCGTTGATCAAGTTGAATCCCATCTGAGGTTTCCAGCACAATGACAAAGCCCAGTGTGAGGGCTTTACCTGCAGGGACAACTTTACAAGCTATAGCCTGCCTCGGGTTTATGATCAAGATTTGGCTCCCTATGTCAGGGTTCTATTTGCATATGCTATTCTTCCTTTGAGGGGCTTTATAATGTTTAATTACCCAATGAGTAACACCCTGCTATTGTTATGATGGCTAGCCCTTTTAATCTTCAGGAATTTCTAGCCAGACTTAAGGTGAGTGATCCAAAACAGGAAAATAGCTAAAGAGACGTGTGATTCAGATCAAAGTTTCCACTGAGTTCCCTAAGGCAAGTGCTGGGTTTCCTTGAGAGCTCATGTGGTCGTGGGGTCTGCCTTATCACTTTGTAAAAAATTTTGTTATTGGAGTATCATCGCTTTACCGTGTTGTACTGATTTCTGCCCTACAACAAAGTGAATCAGCCATGTGTATGCATATGTCCCCTTCCTCTTGGGCCTCCCTCCCACCCTCTTCCATCCCACCCCTCTGGCTCATCGCCGGGCTCCGAGCTGAGCTCCCTGTGCTAGACCGATGTCTATTTTACTCATGGTGAAACAGTGTCTATATGTTGATGCTACAGCTTCTACACCTTCCCCACATTCAGAGCTCATCGATTTGATGGCTGACGATCTCCTGCCAGACTCGCCAGTTTTCTGAGGGAAACTGCTGGCTTTTGTTCATCATAATAGAGCTGGTGCCCAGCATGGGGTCTGCTATGCACTAAATGCTTGGGTCTCCCCTAAATTCACATGTTGAAACCTAATCCCCAGCGAGATGGTGTTCGGAGGCGGGGCTTCGGAAGGTGCTGAGATCACGAGGGTGGAGCCCTGGTGGATGGGATTAGGGCTCCTATAGAAAGGGACGGCAGAGAGCTCCCCTGCCCTGTGTGCCATCTGAGGACACAACCCGAGGACGGCCGTCTACGAACCAGGAAGTGGGTTCCCACCAGACAGCAAATGTGCTGGCGCCTTAATCTTGGACTTCCCAACCTCTGGAACTGTGAGAAATGAATTTCTGTAGTTCATAAACCACCCAGTCTGTGGTCTTTCGTTACAGCAGTCCAAACAGACTTAGACAGTACCCCATATATTTTGAAAACAAGTTGGTCACATTGCTTTTATCCTTCAAATGATCGCATTATTTCCCCAGATCAGAATCCAGGCATGGGCATCATGAGAAAGAGGAATAAGTTCTGATTTGAAAAAAATAAAACAGTGCACCAAGTGGCAAAGTGGCTTGGGTGGTCATGGGTGGCGAATATAATTCTGATCTTTAGGATCCTGCCAGGAAGGTGAGATAGTTGGCCTTCGTGGACACATGCTCTGGCTGACTTTGTTCTGATACAACGGATAGGAGTGACTAACTCAGCAGAAAGACCGAGGCCACTGTGTGTGAGGGTCAGGATCCTGGAGGAGATGACCTTTATGGACGCTTGTGTTCCTGAAATGTTCTAAGTCCATAAAAACCACCCAAAGCAAACAAAATAGAAAATTGCTGCTCTCAGAATCAATATTTTCTATGAAAAAGACCAATTCATCAAGCTGTTTGTTACTTGGTATCTTGTCGAAAAGGTAACATTAAAAAAAAATTATGACGGACTTTTTGTTTACTTTTCCACCAGCGGCTTGGCTGTCTTTTAGATGTGATTCCAACCTGGCATTTTGCATATTACCGTGAGTCAGGAGGGTCTGTGCTTCTGCCCCCAGCTCTTGTCTGCTGGCAGATGCTGATGGCGAGGTTTTTGCATCTGCTTCCGTGTTGGCTGACCTCTGGGCTCAGGTCCTGCAGCTCGCGGTGTCCCTCACGGGGACAGGGCACGTCCTGGAAATGGCCTGGCAGTCGGCTCCCCTGGCTTTTTCTGCGGGTGAGCTCAGGCAACCAGCAACTCGGTGACTCCGACAGATGTTGTTGTCTCTAACCCTCGGGCACCTTGCCCTGCTGTCTCACACACAGAGGGTGATGCCTGGCAACCTGCCTGATGCCACCAGGAACCAGCCTGGCCCGAGGGAGTACTGCCAAGTCGTGCTGGCCAGACGCTCTCTGGGAGCCCGGTGGCTACCAGCTACACACGCTGGTCTGCGGGCTCGGAGCGCTGTTGGGGGGACACACTCGCTTCAGCATCTCAGTGCTGTCCATGGCTGTCACCGCTACAGCTACGTTCTGTGTTTTGAGCCATTTTGTTTACACGTTGCATTTGCTTCATTGTGCAATTGCGGTAACTGGAAGGGTTCGTTGGACAGAAGCCATAGGTTTTATGGCTGTGTCTGCAGCGAAATATTGGTGGGCAAACATGTGGCTCCCGGGGTGCTCTGGTGCAACCCTTAAGATTGAAGTCACCTAAACAATAAACAAGAAATAAATCTCTGCCAGTCAGCACGGATGACATACATCCACTTTGGGTAAGGAGCCTGGCTCAGTGGAAAAGCACCGACTTTGCAGTCAGAGAGCCTGGCTGCAGCTCCTGGGCCACCTCTTATAAGCTGAGTCCTTTACATGTTTTCAATTTGGTTTTAATTCTCTTTTATTCCTATTCAGCAGATTTAATTTGTATGAAAGTATTTCTCAAATTAAAAGGAAAATATGAGTCAACATGTGTATAGTTTAACTAAGTTAGCTGATTTCTGAGTCTTGATTTCCTCATCTGTATTTGAGTTCACTTAAATAATACCATTTGTAGCAAGACAGACGGACCTAGAGACTGTCATACTGAGTGAAGTAAGTCAGAGAGAGGAGAAATATCGTACGATATCCCTTATATGTGGAATCTAAAATGAAATTATTCAAATGAACTTATTTACAAAACAGAAACAGACTCATAGGCTTATAAAATGAACTTATGGTTGCCAGAGGGGAAGGATTAGGGTAAGGGATAGTTAGAGAGTTTGGGAGGGACGTGTCTGACAAGGACCTGCCGTGGAGCACAGGGAACTCTTCTCAATGTTATGTGGCAGCCTGGATGGGAGGGAGTTTGGGGGAGAATGGATGCATGTACATGTATGGCTGAGCCACTTTGCTGTCCCCATGAAACTATCACAACATTGTTAATCAGCTATATCCCAATACAAAATAAAAAGTGAAAAATAAAGAATTTATCAAACCATTTTTTTAATATTTAAAAAGTAATACATTTAAAGAATTCTAGAAGTTACAATCAGGTTTTCCAAAAAAAAAAAAAAATTAAAAAGCTGTTTATTAACAGTGAAAAAAAAGAAATAATTTTAAAAATAATTGAGTTCCTTTATTCATTCAGTTCAGTCAGTTCAGTTCAGTCGCTCAGTTGTGTCTGACTCTTTGCGACCTCATGGACTACAGCACACAAGGCATTCCTGTCCATCACCAACTCCCAGAGTTTACTCAAACTCATGTCAATAGAGTCGGTGATACCATCAAGCCACCTCATCCTCTGTCATCCCCTTCTCCTCCTGCCCTCAGTCTTTCTCAGCATCAGGGTCTTTTCAAATGAGTCAGTTCTTCACATCAGGTGGCCAAAGTATTGGAGTTTCAGCTTCAGCATCAGTCCTTCCAATGAACACTCAGGACTTATCTCCTTCAGGATGGACTGGTTGGATCTCCTTGCAGTCCAAGGGACTCTCAAGAGTCTTCTCCAACACCACAGTTCAAAAGCATCGATTCTTTGGTGCTCAGCTTTCTTTATAGTCCAACTCTCACATCCATACATGACCACTGGAAAAACCATAGCCTTGACCAGACGGAACTTTGTTGGCAAAGTAATGTCTCTGCTTTTTAATATGCTATCTAGGTTGGTCATAACTTTTTTTCCAAGGAACAAGCAACTTTTAATTTCATGTCTGCAATCACCATCTGCAATGATTGTGGAGCCCCCCAAAATAAAGTCTGTTTCCACTGTTTCCCCATTTATTTGCCATGAAGTGATGGAACTGGATGCCATGATCTCAGTTTTCTGAATGTTGAGTTGTAAGCCAACTTTTTCACTCTCCTCTTTCATTTTCATCAAGAGGTTCTTTAGTTCTTCACTTTCTGCCATAAGGGTGGTGTCATCTGCATATCTGAGGTTATTGATATTTCTCCTGGCAATCTTGATTCCAGCTTGTGTTTCATCCAGCCCAGTGTTCCTCATGATGTACTCTGCATATAAGGTAAATAAGCAGGTGACAATATATAGCCTTGACGTACTCCCTTTCCTATTTGGAACCAGTCTGTTATTCCATGTCTAGTTCCAACTGTTGCTTCCTGACCTGCATACAGATTTCTCAGGAGGCAGATCAGGTGGTCTGGTACTCGCATCTCTAAGAATTTTCCACAGTTTATTGTGATCCACACAGTCAAAGGCTTTGGCATAGTCAATAAAGCAGAAGTAGATATTTTTCTGGAACTCTCTTGCTTTTTTGATGATCCAACAGATGTTGACAATTTGATCTCTGGTTCCTCTCCTTTTTCTAAATCCAGCTTGAACATCTGGAGGTTCACAGTTCACCTACTGTTGAAAGCTGGCTTGAAGAATTTTGAGCATTATTTTATTGGCATGTGAGAGGAGTGCAATTGTGCAGTAGTTCAAGCATCCTTTGGCATTGCCTTTCTTTGGGATTGGAATGAAAACTGACCTTTTCCAGTCCTGTGGTCACTGCTGAGATTTCCAAATTTGCTGGCATATTGAGTGCAGCACTTTCACAGCATCATCTTTTATGATTTGAAATAGCTCAACTGGAATTCCTTCACCTCCACTAGCTTTGTTTGTAGTGAGGCTTCCTAAGGCCCACTTGACTTCACATTCCAGGATGTCTGGCTCTAGGTTGGTGATCACACCATAGTGATTATCTGGGTTGTGAAGATCTCTTTTGTGTAGATCTTCTGTGTATTCTTGCCACTTCTTAATATCTTCTGCTTCTGTTACGTCCATACCATTTCTGTCCTTTATTGTGTCCATCTTTACATGAAATGTTCCCTTGGTGTCTCTAATTTTCTTGAAGAGATCTCTAGACTATCCTCAGACAACCATTTTACCTTTTTGCATTTCTTTTCCTTGAGGATGGTCTTGATCCTTGCCTCCTGTACAATATCAGGAACCTCCGTCCGCAGTTCTTCAGGCACTCTGTCTATGAGATCTAATCTCTTGAGTCTATTTATCACTTCCAGTGCATAATCATAAGGGATTTGATTTAGGTCATATCTGAATGGTCTAGTGGTTTTCCCTACTTTCTTCAATTTAAGTCTGAATTTGGCAATAATTCATTCAACAAATGTTAATTGCCTATTGTCCCTCTGCTGGACACTGGTCTGGATCCTGGGGGTGCAATGGGAAAGAAGACAGCGTCCTGCTCTAGTGGGAGCTCCTGGGCCATTGGACAAGAGTCACTGTTCAGGGATAAACAGTGGATAAATCCCAAAGCAAAGTGTTAAGTGCACTAATTTAGATAACAACCCAAAGCCGTGGGAATACAGAGGCCAGAGAATCATTCCGCTCCATCTACAGGTGATGTTTTGAGCTGAGTCTGGAAAGATGGGTTGGGATTGTGTCAGGCAAAGATGAGGCTTGGAGCAGGGGCAGTGGGAATGCATTCTGAACAGAGGGGAGTTGAAAGGTTTGGGTCACGAAAGAGCAATGAAAGAGCATCTGGAAACAGATAACCTGCTTCTGGAGGAAAATAGTGAATTTTTAAAATTTTGTAGTATCTGCTAAATTTACCTCTGCATGGGTTAAAACAACTTACACTCTTTCCAGCAATGCGAGGAGGAAACTGTCCTCTCTGTTCTCAGCAATGGTGTGTCATCAGACATGGGATTCTTTTTTTTCCTTCACTGCCCTAGTCTTAGTTGCAGCATGCGGGATCTTCAATCTTTGCTATGACATGTGGGATCTTTTTGTTGTGGCATGCGGGATCCACTTCCCTGACCAGGGATCAAACCTGCAGCCCCTGCACTGGGAACACAGAGTCTTAGCCACTGGACCACCAGCGAAGTCCCCAGACATGGGGGACTGCAAGTGAAAGCTGATATTTCTGTGTAGTTTTTTTAAGGCATTCATATTTCCTTACTCTTTTCTGTATATTTTGCCTAGTTTGATACTATGTTGAATTTATTACTAAGTTAAAACTAAACCCTTTCCATGGTCTATAAGGCCGTACAATCTTGTACTTAGGAATGAGAGAATTTAACATGGACTAGGGGAAAGTTTATGAAATAAAGAGATGACAACAGTGGGAACATGATACCAAAGCATTCCAGGGACTGTGGACAGGCACTGCCTTTTCCTCTGAAGGCTTCCACTTGTTGGGAATACCTCCTTGGGAAATTATTTTGATTGGGAAATTGGGAAAAAATATTTACATTGAGAAAACTTGCATGCTATCTTCCACTTTGATAGATACCAACATGCTTTCCTCCACAAAGGAATACAAATTGTATTATGGAATCATACTAGCACTGGGGCACTGAAGCAATTTTCTGAATTTCTCTGGCTGCAAACTAACAACCTCATCTGATATATGCACATGGTCAAGTTAACAATTATTTCTAAAATTTAAAATAACTACAGCAGTTACAACATCTTAGACTGTATCCTGCCAAGTGCAATGTAATAAGCTTTCCCCAAACCTATGGCTTAAAACAACAATCATTCATTAGCTCAGATTACTGTGGCTTGTCCATTTGGGGCTGGGAAATCCTTAACAAGTTTACTTGGATTCACTCACATGACCACAGGTGGGTTCTGCAGGGGACAACTGGCCTTGATGGCCTTGCTCATCTGACTGGTGGTTATCTGAGATAATGAGTGTAGCTGGGCCACGGCACTCTAGCAGTTAGCAGAAAGTCCAGACTTCTTTGCATAATTCCTGGGATTCCAGAAGCAGCAAGAGATAGCAAACTGCAGTGAGCATTCACTTTTCGTACTTCTTGGGTCATCATGGATAATATCGAATTGGAAGAAGCAGATCACATGGTCAAACCCAAAATAGTTGAGAGAGAAGACTGACCAAGACAGTCTGTTTTCAGCGGGATTTGTCAGCAATGCCAATGGCACTGGGTTCTGGGTAATTCTTTGTGGCGGGGGCTACACTGTGTATTGTGGGGTGTTCCAGCGGTCTTGGCTCCTACCTAACATAGGTCAGCAGCAAGTCATGACAACCTTTCCATTCCCCCCAAGTCATGACAACCAAACAAGTCTAGACATGTGGCCAATGGCCTCTGGGTGGCAAAACTGCCTTTGGTTGAGAGCCACTGATTTACAGATGTTTATGTGTGTGTGTTAAGTTGCTTTAGTCGTGTTTGACCCTGTGTGACCTTATGGACTGTAACCTGCCAGGTTCCTCTGTCCATGGGATTCTCCAGGAAAAAATGCTGGAGGGGGGTGTCATGCCCTCCTCAAGGGGATCTTCCTGACCCAGGGGTCAAACCCACTTCTCTTATTTCTCCTGCATTGGCAGGCGTGTTCTTTACCACTAGTGCCACCTGGGAAGCCCCATAGGGATCTATGAACCTGGGGTAAAGCTTTGAGAGTTGTTAATGCAACAATTTCCACATACAACAACTGATACAATACTTCAGTTTGTTTTTCTTTGCTACATTGCTAACCTTACATTCTGAGGCTGTTCTGATTATCTACACTGACATATGTGTTTTTGAAAAGCTGTCTTTCGGTTCAGGGATTCAGCCCTTCTTTTCAGAGTTTGATACTCATTTGCAATTCTGACTTTTAAACTTTAGACTTTGGTAGCATAAAATGGACCTTATTTGTTAGAAACTATTATGTTGTGATAGATTGGGTTATTGGACCCAAATCTTCATTTTCTCCCTGTAATAGTAAATTTTTGCCATTATCGTGTGACTTCCCATGCCTCAAGAAAGTGAAAGTGAAGTGAAAGTCACTCCGTACTGTCCGAGTCTTTGCGACCTCATGGACTATACAGTCCATTGAATTCTCTAGGCCAGAATACTGTAGTGGGTAGCCATTCCCTTCTCCAGGGGATCTTTCCAACCAGGGGTTGAACCCAGGTCTCCCGCATTACAGGTGGGTTCTTTACCAGCTGAGCCACAAGGGAAGCCCAAGAATACTGGAGTGAGTAGCCTATCTCTTCTCCAGGGGACCTTCCTGAGTCGGAAGTCGAACCAGGGTCTCCTGCATTGCAGGTGGATTCTTCACCAACTGAGCTATCAGGGAAGCCCTGATGTATCAGGGAAGCTCCCATGTCTCATAGGAGGCAGATATACTTGCTTGCTCCATGACTTTGGGCTTGAACACATTACTTGTTTTGGCCACAGAAGGTGGGCATAAGGGGCAGTGTGAATCCTGGGCAGAGGTTTTAAAAGGCGTTGCGTTTCTGCTGGTCCCTCTTGGGCTTCTACCTTCTGCCGTGAGAACAGCACATCCAGGTAGGAACTAATCCTTTTGTTGGGTTCCCTGTAGGAGACAGGACCTGAACTTAACCTGGAGTCTAGAACACAGCTCCCATAGCCAACCTGCTGAGAGTGAGTGAGAAATGAAGACCTTATTGTTGTAATACTTTGACATTTTGAAATTGATTGAAGCACTGTCAGCCCAAAAGCCAATGAAAACAATTTCCAATTTTAAAATCCCATTAAGTCATCTTTATTTAAAAAAAAACAAACAACGTACATAACCAGTGTAGAAAAATTAGAAAATTAAGAAAGGAAAAATCACCCATAATCCCTCTCTCTACAGAAAAATCATTGTTAGCATTTTGATATATAGATTCCAGACTTTTTTCTGTGCATATTAATTGTTGTTGTTTAGTCACTAAGTTGTGTCTGAGTCTTCTGTGACCCCATGGACTGTAGCCCACTCCTCTGTTCATCAATAATTCTTTCATTCAACAGTTCAGCAGATTTTGAGCTATTTACTAAAACCTAGATGCGGTTAGATACAGCAGTGTATCAGATGGACATGTCCCTTCCCTCCAGCAGATTATATTCAAGTGGAGAGACAAAATCAATATGTAAGCAAGTAAACATTCATTTGCTATGAAAGAAAAATATAGGATGCTACAAGAGTGTTTAACAGGAGGCAGTGATGTTGTCTGAGGTCCAGAAAGGCACTACTGGAGAAATAATGCGTTGGGACTTGACTGGCAGGCCAGTGGTTAAGACACCGTGCTCCCAGAGAAAGGTCTTGAGTTTGAGTCCCTGGTCGAGGAACTAGATCCTCCACACCACTATTAACATCTGGTGAAGCCAAATAAATTTTTAAAAAGAGCCACACCCTTGCATCTTCCCATACATAGAAAGACACTAAAATCATTAACCTGAGAGGTATGTTCTTGTGATTAGCAAAGCAATAATGTTAGACAGCAAAGAATAATATGTTAGACAGTAAATCAGACAGTAAAGAATCTGTCTGTAATTCAGGAGACCCAGGTTTGATCCCTGAATCAGGAAGATCCCCTGGAGAAGAAAATGGCTACCCACTCCAGCATTCTTACCTGGAGAATTCCAAGGACAGAGGTATCTGGCAGGCTACAGTTCATCAGGTGGCAGAGTCAGACATGACTAATGTATTTCATACATTATAAAATGTGATGTCTGCTACATTATAATACATATATAATTCTCTATATTGCAACCATAATGCTATTTCTCTTATACATAGTATAGTATAAATTATTGCTTAATATGTTCTCTTCAGTAGACAATATGAAATGAACATCTTTCCACATTAATGAACTGTTTTTGACAGCATCATTTTAATGGCTACATCATATTCCATTGATAGGTACACACATCATGTTGTATTCAACCAGTCCCCTGGTGTTGGACATTCAGGTTGATTTTCATTTTTAGTTACTCTAAGCAATCCTGTAAGGAACATTCTGGCAAGAACTCTAATTTGTTTTGAAGAGAAATAATTGTGGTGAAAATTAGAAAATTATATGCTGTGAAGCAAAGTTGTATAACATATCCTGACTTCATGTATCCCCTAAGGAAGTATAATGGAAATATTTATTTTTGAAATAAAATTTCTCATGTATTGTCAACCACACCCAGTTAGTCATTCCTGAAGGCCCTTGGGGAAAACCTTGAACCATCTTTCTTGGATGAAGATTTATTGGTGGTAGATAGAGGCAGAATGGCAAGGGAAATGATATTGTATATACAAAACAAACAAACAAAAAAAGGCCAGAGTACTACCTCTGCTTTTTCAAATCAAGAGGCAATCTGTTGTCATAATACTGTATTGCTGGTTTAACTTTATTTTGTCAGTGCGGTTACTGTTACTTCATCTGTGGCCTGTTTCCAAAAACAATGAGTGAGCCTCTGCAAGATAATCACCATAGTATCTGATCCTTTTGTGAGTAAGAGGCCAGGAGAATGTAGTAAGAAACAGCTCATTATGGTTTTCTCAGGGTATATGCCCAGTAGTGGGATTGCTGGGTCATATGGTAGTTTTATTCCAAGTTTTTAAAGGAGTCTCCATACTGTTCTCCATAGTGGCTGGATCAATTTACATTCCCACCAACAGCTCAGGAGGGTTCTCTTTTCTCCACATCCACTCCAGCGTTTATTGTTTGTAGATTTTTTTGATGATGGCCATTCCGACCGGTAGTTTTGATTTGCATTTCTCTAATAATGAGTGCCGTTGAACATCTTTTCATGTGTTTATCAGCCATTTGTATGTCTCCTTTGGAGAAATATCTGTTTAGGTCTTCCACTCATTTTTTGATTGGTTTGCTTGCTTCTCTGATATCGAGCTGCATGAGCTGCTTGTATATTTTGGAGATTAGTCCTTTGTCAGTTGTTTCATTTGCATTATTTCCCCCCATTCTGAGGGTTGTCTTTTCATCTTATTTATAGTTTTGTTCATTGCAGCACTGTTTACAATAGCCAGAACATGGAAGCAACCTAGATGTCCTTGGATGGATAAATGGATAAAATTGTGGTACATATACTCAATGGAATATTACTCAGCCATAAAAAGGAACGAACTTGAGTCAGTTGAACTGAGTTGGACAAACCTAGAGCCTGTTATACAGAGTGAAGTAAGTCAGAAAGAGAAAAACAAATATTGTATATTAATGTGTATATATTGAATCTAGAAAACTGGTGATGATGCACCTATTTGTAGGCAGGAATAGAGACACAGACGTAGAGGACGGACTTGGGGACACAACAGGGGAAGGAGAGGTGGCAAGAACTGAGGGAGTAGCTTTGACATATATACACTACTATGTGTAAAATAGGCAGCTAGTGGGAACTTGCTATATAACACAGGGAGCTCAGCCTGGTGCTCTGCGATGACCCCGAGGAGTAAGATGGGGATGGGCGTTAGGCTCAAGGAGGAGGGGACATATATGCATACTTATAGCTGATACATGTTGTTGTATGGCAGAAACCAATACAATATTGTAAAGCAGTTATCCTCCAATTTAAAAAAAAGTTCAGCCTGAATGTGTCACAGAAGAGTGAAACTGAATCAAAACAAAATCTGATAAAATACTAGAATTCACACAATTTTTCTCAGGACGAACAAGTCTGCCATTCTTATTTTGCATAAGAAGTAGTGATTTAGGATCGTACATTAAGGAAGGGTATAAAATGTAATTTGGGCAAGTTTAATGGTGTAAAGTTATAACACAGCATTTGGGGTTTTTAATATGGACAAATCCATTTACCTTGTGGTTGACTGAGGTAACCTTGCAAGTATGTGTCCACGTTAAACTCATTGACTATGAGCAAATACTTTTGGATTGTGAACCCAAAGGAAGAAAGTGGTGAAAAGGCCTCATGCTTTATGGATAACATAAACATAGCAGAGTCACATTTGTAATTTGGGCAGCGCTGATCTAAGTGGCTACATTTAATCAAATGACCATCAAAACTGGGATGATTTGGGAAACAGCCCCTCTTCTTTTTGGTTAAACCTGGATTGACTCACATTTTAAAACATTTTTAAAGCTTTGGAATCTAACAACTATCTAAGTCAATGACTTTTAATCAGTCAGTAGAATGCATAAGTTTAATAAAGGGCAAGCCAGTTATTAACAAGAAATAATTCCTGTCTACGATATCAGATTCTTGCTTTCAGGTGACACAAGAAGGTACATTTCTTTTTTTTATAAGTATAGTTGATTTACAGTGTTGTGTTAATTTCTGCTGCATAGCATATTGATTGTTATATATGTATATATACTCATTTTTATGTATTCTTTATAAACTCTAGTTTATCACAGGACGTTAAATATAGTTCCCTGTGCTATAGTAGGACCCTGTTGTTTATCCTTTCTACATACACTAGACTGCATTTGCTAGCCCCAAACTCCCACTCATCTCACCCCCACCCTCCTCCCTCTTGGCTAGTCTGTTCTCTATGTCTGTGAGTCTATTTCTGTTTCATAGATAAGTTTGTTTATCTTATTTTTTAGATCCCATATAAAAGTGATATCAAACAGTATTTGTCTTTCTCCTTCTGACCTACTTCACTTCATGTGGTAATCTCTAGGTCCATCCATTTGTTGCAAATGGCATGATTTCATTCTTTTTTACATATACCACATTGTCTTTATCTGCTCATCTGTCAGTGGATATTTTGGTTGTTTACATGTCTTGGCTATTGTGAATAGTGCAGCTATGAATATTGGGGTGCATGTATCTTTTTGAATTATAGTTTTATCTGGATATATGTCCCAAGTGTGGGACTGCTGGATCATATAGTAGCTATATTTTTAGGTTTTTTCTTGAGGAACCTCCATAATGTTTTCCATGGTGGCCATACCAGCTTATATTCTCACTAACGGTGTCGGAGTGATCCCTTTTCTCCACACCCTCTCCAGTATTTGTTATCTGAAGATATTTTAATGGTAGTCATTCTGACTTGTGTGAGGTGATATCTCATTGTAGTTTTGATTTACATTTCTTTAATAATTAGCAACACTGAGCATGTTTTCATGTGCCTGTTGGCCATGAAAGGTACATTGTCAAGAAGGTACATTTCTTATCTGCCTATTTCTTTTGGGAAGGATTAGATCAAAAGACGAGAAAAAAAGAGTTTCAGGGTCCTCAGAAATTCTGTTTGGTTTTAACAGTGAAATTATAGTTACCATACTTTATTCCACACTTGGTGGCTTAGTCACTAAGTCATGTCCGACTCTTGTGACCCCATGGAGTGTAGCCCTCTAGGCTCCTCTGTCCATAGGATCTTCCAGACAAGAATACTGAAATGGATTGCCATTTCCTTCTCCAGGGGATCTTCCTGACCTCGGGATCGAACCCTGGTCTCCTGAGCTGCAGGCAGATTCTTTACTGACTCTTTAGCACAAGTTTATAATAATCTTCTATATGGTAATTCCAATCTACATCAATGTTCAGGACTCAGAAAAGTAACTGACCACTTTGTCCTCTAAAAAAGAGCCCTTGTTACTTAGCTCTACTGTCCTCTCAGAAAATTATCAACTAAACTCAGTTTATTCTTTCAAGAAATGTATACTGAGTACCGCCCCCTACCCAAAGTCTTCTGGGTCTCTGACTTTTTGTAGCTTTAAGTCTGGTGCAGGAGACTCATAATATACAGGTCAACAAAATGATGAAATAAGGTAAATCTATAATATGAATGCAGGAAAGCAGAGTATAGAGGTGGAGACTGGTGGGTAGGGGAAAAGCAGGATCAGTTTAGAGTGGGAACAAGGAAAGGCCTCTTAGCTAAAAAGCCAGGAGGGAGTCAGCATGAGTGTTTGTTAACTGCTGTATCTCCAGGGCCTATAACAGAGCCCAACACATAATAGAAATTCAGTGAACACGTACAGGATGAACAAAGGATGGATGTGTGAGTAAAGAGCACTTGGGGAAGAGGGACCAGCCTGGGGAGCAAAAAGAAATCTATGTGACTGGAGCATCATGGATGAGGAGAGGATGCTGAGAGGTGAAGGTGTGGACCCTCTTGGTAAGGAGCTTGGATTTTATGCATCATGGGAAATCACCTGAAGATTTCAAGATGGAGGTAATCTGAATTTTGGTTTTAAACGTTGCCTGCTATTACCCCATATAGCTAAAATAATTTTGAAAAAGAAGAACAAAACTGGAGTTCTCATACTTCTTGAGTTCAAAACCTACTACAAAGCTACCATAAACAAAATACCATAATCCAAAATCACTGCCAATGGTGACTGCAGCCATGAAATTAAAAGACACTTGCTCCTCGGAAGAAAAGCTATGACCAACCTAGACAGCATATTAAAAAGCAGAGATATTACCTTGCTGACAAAGATCCATCTAGTCAAAGCTATGGTTTTTCCAGTAGTCAAGTATGGATATGAGAGCTGGACTATAAGAAAGTTGAGCACTGAAGAACTGATGCTTTTAAACTGTAGTGTTGGAGAAGACTCTTGAGAGTCCCTTGGACTGCAAGGAGATCCAACAGTCCATCCTAAAGGAAATCAGTCCTGAATATTCATTGGAAGGACTGATGCTGAAGCTGAAACTCCAATACTTTGGCCACCTGACGCCAAGAGCTGACTCATTTGAAAAGACCCTGATGCTGGGAAAGATTGAAGGTGGGAGGAGAAGGGGATGACAGAGGATGAGATGGTTGGATGGCATCACTGACTTGATGGGCATGAGTTTGAGTAAACTCCGGGTGTTGGTGATGGACAGGGAGACCTGGTGTGCTGCAGTGCATGGGGTCACAAAGAGTCAGACATGACTGAGTTACTGAACTGACCATAAACAAAACAGTGTGATGCTGGCATACTGTATTGTAATTCAATGCTATAGATAGAAAGCCCAGAAATAAGCCGTGGCATATATCGTCAAGAATTGTTGATATGGATACCAAGAGTGTTCTGAAGGGAAAAGGAGAATCTTTTCAACAAATGGTGTTGAAAAAGCTGTATATCCCCATGCAAAAGAGTGAAGTTGGACCCCTAACCTTACACGATATGCAAAAATTAACATGATGTGGATGAACGACCTAAATGTAAGACCCAAAAATATAAAATTCTTAGAAGAAACCACAAGGGAAAGCTTCATTATATTTGGCAATGATTTCTTGGGGGTGACATCAGAAGTACAGGCAACAAAACTAAAAATAGGTAAATCTGACTGCATAAAAATTTAAAACTTCTATGTTTCAGAGGACCCAATCAACAAGAGCAGAAAGACAATTTAACAAAAGGCAAAAAATGTAAAACATATTTTTGAAAAGGCATTAATATCCAGAATATATAAAGAACTCCCAAAACTCAATAACACAAGAAATCAAGCAAAACAACTCAGAAAATGGACAAAGGACTTGAATAGACATTTCTCCAAAGAGAAAATAGAAATGGCCAAAACGTACATGAAAATGTCTTTATGACATTTTGAGTTATGACATAATGAGCTAGTGACATTAGCTCAAAGTCACTAATCATTAAGGAAATGCAAATCATAAACCACAATGATATGTCACCTTATATTCATTAGATGGTTACTATCAAAAATCCAGAAAATAATAAATACTGGCAAGGAAGTAGAGAAACGGGAGCCCTTGCGCACTGTTGGTAGGAAAACCTTGTTCCAGGATAGCAAAATCTGTGTATGCTCAAGTTCCATATATAAAATGGCATATTATTTACATGAAACCTGTTCTCATCCTCCCACATACTTTTTAAAATTTATTGACTTTTATCTTTGGCTGCCCTGGGTCTTTGTTGCTGCGCCTGGGCTTTCTCTAGTTGTGGGGAGGAGGGGCTTTCCTCATTGTGGTGCACAGGCTTCTCATTGGGTGGCTTCCTTTGTTCTGGAGCACAGGCTCTAGGTGGGTAGGCTTCAGTAGTTGGGGCATGTGGATTTAGTAGTTTCAGCTCTTGAGCTCTAAAGCACAGGCTCAGTAGTTGTGGCACATGGGCTTAGTTGCTCAGCGTTTTGCGAGCTATTCCCAGACCAGGGATCAAACCTGTGTCCCTAGCATTGGCAGGCAGATTCTTATCCACTGTACCACCAGAGAAGTCCCCTCCCACACACTGTAAATCATCTCCAGATTGCTTACAATTCCTAATGCAATGAAAATGCTATGTAAATAGTTGGAGGCGTGTGCTCAGTTGTATCCAACTCTTTGCAGCTCCAAGGACTGTAGCCTGCCAGGCTCCTCTGTCCACGGGATTCTCCAGGCAAGAATACTGGAGCGGGTTGCTATTGCCTCCTCCAGGGGATCTTCCCAACCCAGAGATCAAACCTGGGGTCTCCTGCATTGTAGGCAGATTCTTTATCGTCTGAGCGACCAGGAAGCCCCATCTTGGCACAGCATTACTAATTCAGTTTGCAAATGGGAATTGGAGGCTTGGAGTTGAGAGAGAAGAACAGGAGAGGTGGAGAAGGAAAATGGGGGGAAAGATAGAGAAATGGAAAATATATTCTAAGAGCCTCTAAACCAGTGTTTCGCAAACTTGCATGATTGTCAGAATCACAAGGAGTCTTGTTACCACACAGAGGCTGGGCCCACTGAATTTCTGATTCAGGTCTGTCTGGGGTGGGGCCCAAGAATCTGCATTCCTGAACTGTTCTCAGCAGATGCTGCTGCTAGTCAAGAACCTCATTTTGAGGACCTCTGCTTTCTACTGCAGCAGGGGGTCTGAATCATGCCTGAACAGTACTTCATCTGAGAAGCTTTAAAAAATCCTGCCTTCCAGACCACACTCTGGAGCAGTAAAATCAGTCTCTGAAGACAAAACCCAGGCTAGAGTATTTTTCAGCTTCACAAGTGTTTCCAGCAGAGCGGCCGAGGTTGAGCACCTCAGTTTTGCTGCTCAAATGGAGCTGAAAAGACCAGCACCACCTGGGAGTCTGTTAGAAATGCATACCCAGGGGCTTCCCTGGTGGTCAGGTGGTTAAGATTCCAAGCTTCCAATGCTGGGGGGCACCGGTTCGATCCCTGGTCAGGGAATTAAGATCCCACATGCTCCGTGGTGCGAGTTAAACATTAGAAAATTTAAATAAAAAGAAATGTAGACTCTCAGGCCCTATCTCAGACTGCTGAGCTAGGGTCTGCATCTGACAAGCAAACCTCTCAGGCTTTGATGTGCATAGGAACATCTGTACAGAAATCAGGCACGGCGGTACTGGTTCAGCCTGGAGAGATGGTATAATGCTGGCGATAGGATGAGACTCACATATCTGCAGAGACAGGACACCTCCTCCTAGTGCTGTCATGCTAGACGGAGTATAAAGGAAGGACTTTGCTGAGGACTAAATCCTCTGATAGGCACTGCTTTCTAATACATCCAAACATAGTTGCTTGTGAAGAGCCTTTCACTTGAAAAAATTGAGAAAAGTAGATTAAAAATTTTTTCTCTCTTTTTACAGAAAATGTATTGAAGTATAGTTGATTTACAATGTTGTGTTAATTTCTGTTATACAACAAAGTGACTCAATTATACACATATATATTCTTTTTCATATTCTTTTCCATTATTGTTTATCAAAGGATATTGAATATAGTTCTCTGGGCTCTACTGTAGGACCTTGTTAGTTATCCTAGGATAAACATTTTTAATCTTTAGATGGACATATTCCATAGTGTATGAAAACAGTCACTTCTAGATTGATTGTGTTTAGAATACCAATAGCTACAATCAGTGGGCTTCCCTGGCAGATCGGCTGGTAAAGAATCTGCCTGCAATGCAGGAGACCCCAGTTTGATTCCTGGGTCAGGAAGATTCCCTGGAGAAGGGATAGGGTACCCAATTCAGTATTCTTGGGCTTTGCTGATAGCTCAGATGGTAAAGAATCTGCCTGCAATGCGGGAGACCTGGGTTCAATCCCTGGATTGGGAAGATCCCCTGGAGGAGGGCATGGCAACCCACTCCAGTATTCTTGACTGGAGAATTCCATGGACAGAGGAGCCTGGCAGGCTACTGTCCGTGGGGTCGCAGAGTCAGACACAACTGAGTGAGTAAGCACAGCACAATAAGTGTCTAGCAGCGTGGAGAATATCTGCCGCCTTCATACCAGGGAAGAGACAAGTGATTCCATCTGTGTGGCCCTCTGCTTGGTTATCTTATGGTCAGTGGTCTCACTGGCTAACCACATCATCATCAGAGTGGGTTTGGTCACCCATTTTTCAGATGCCGTCTTGTGAACCTGAAGGGTGATTCAGGGGTGCCAGATAGGAAATTCTGATCTTCCCAGAGAAAAGAGACGCAGTTCACATGGTGGAAAACTACCCAAAGAGGCACAGAGCATGGCAGAGAAAGGTGATTAAACACACAGACTCTGGATCCCAACTGTTTGGGTTTGAATCCTGCGTCTGCTACTGACTCACCATGTGTCCTTTGCAAGTAAACCTACTCTCTTATTCATTCCCTCATCTATATCATGGGGATAATGGTGATGATGACAGTCCCTACCTCACAGGCTGTTGAGAGGATAAATGAGTTAGTATCTGTCCGGCTCTTAGGTCTGGCCAATCACAGCATAGTTGCTATATAATGATTGTTGAATACGCAGGAGAGGAAACACAGGAATATATATTCTTTTGTGTAGTTCAACTCCAGGAAACACCTAAAAGATAATATTTTAATTTATAGAAAAATATCCTCTATGTCTGTGGGACTAAGTCATTTAAATTGCTCCCATTAAGGGGATGGCTCACAGAGAGAAATTCTTTGGGTCTTGATACTGGGATTGCATCAGTTTGGTGAATACATTTCTCCTAATGGGGTTGGCCATAATTTTCAACTATGTAGCCAAATAACTGGAAATAAGTAAACATCATTTATAATAAAAATGATAAAAAGAAGAAATATTTTCAGAAGAAGATAAAGTAACACATAATATACCATAAGCACCTTAGAAAACCCCCTTCTTTGAAGAGGAGTTGAATACAGTGAATTCAGAAAAAAAGGTTCTTGTGGACCATTTATATCTCATAGGCTTCATATTTACAAGTGATTGGGAAGTTATTATTTTTTAGATTTATTTTACAAAATACATATTAAAATTTTTTATTAATTTATTAAAAAAACATTTTCTATAATTTTTGTCTCAACTGACAAAATGTAAAGCAAAATGCTTTCCCTCTGTTAAATGGAAGGAGATGTGCCTGCAGCCTTACCCAGAGGGCTTCCCTGGTCATGAGGTTCTATCTCTTGGGTCGTGTGAGTCCACCCAGCCACATAATCCAAACATGCTAAAACACACACACACAAATATAAACCAGGCTGCTTCCCCCACCCCCACAGCCTCCATGAAACCACCATGAGCCAAACATGAGGATCACATCACATCACCCCAATCGCACATCTAAAATTGTAAAGACAGCCTAGCCAATAGTCCCCTTCCTGCCAGAGGAGAAGTCTCTCTGTCTTGCTTTGCAGGAAATTGTCTCAGTGGTCAGTCCTTCAGCTCTTTTGTCAGTTCCTCTCCTCCTGGCTACCTTTTAAAGCTGAAGTGCCCCATCCTTGACTCTCTGCAGCCTCCCTCCTTTAGAAATCTCCGGTGTAGCCTCTCTCCTGAACCCCAGGCTCATTGCTCAAGGTCTATACTTCCTCCAGCACGTCTCACAACCATCTCAAACCTGTCATATCCCAAACTGAACTTCTGATCTTCACCTAAACCTGCTCCTTCCAAATATTAGCTGATAGCAACTTCGATCTTCTAACTCTCCAGGACAAAAACCTTGTAGCCATTTCCCAGTCTTCTCCAATCTGTCAGGAAATCCTAATCCAGAAAGTATGCAGAATTTCTCTATAATGACCTGTTGGGGAAAGAATCTAAAAAAGAGTAGATATGTGTATGACTGATTGGCTTTGCTGTACACCTATAACTAACACAACATTGTGAATCAGCTCGACTCCAAAAAAACCTTTTTTAAAAAACGAAATGAAGCAGAATTTGATCTCTTCTCATCATCTCTGCTGCCACCACTCTGGTCTGAGCTGCCTTGGCATCTTACCTGGGTTAGTGCAACAGCCTTTTAATCTTTCTAAAAAGTTAGTCAGATTATGACTCTGTTGAAAACCCTGCATGGCCCCACATGTCACCCAATGAAAATTAAAGTCCTTACGGCCTTCCGTGGTCTGACAACTGCCCCGTTACCTCTGTGACAGCACCTCCTGCTGCTCGCTCCCTTGCTTTCTGTCCTCCTCTGAGCTCCCTCTGCCTCGGGGTCTTTGCACTGGCGGTTCTGGCCACTCTCTTGCCTCAAGTGATGGCCAGGCTTACTCCTTCACTTCTTTACTCAAAAGTCATCTTCACAATGAGACTTGCCCTGATCACTGCATTTAGAACCGTAGACCTACTGCTATACTCCCAATCCCCTTCACCCTGCATTCCCTTTTCATTTCCCTTATCACTTAAAAAATTATTTATTTTAGTTTTGGCTGCACTGGATTTTTGTTGCTGTGGGGGGGCCTTCTCTAGTTGCAGAGAGCGGGGGCCATTCTTTGTTGCGGGGCTTCTCTTGTCGGGGAGCACAAGCTCCAAGCGCACAGGCGTAGGCGCTCTGCAGCATGTGGGATCCTCCCAGACCAGGGATGGAGCTTGTGTCCCCTGAATCGGCAGGTGGACTCTTAGCCACTGTGCTACCAGGGAAATCCTCCCTGAGTGCTTTTAATCTCTAATATACTAAATGATTTACTTATTGTCTATCTCCCCTTGCTAGAATGTAAGCACCAAGGTCAAGGAAATTTGACATCTTTTGTTCTTATAGTAGGTACTCAATAAATATTTGTTAAAGGAGTGAATTCCTGATTGGCTTGACTATGACTTCAGTATTCAGCAGTCCTGCTGGGGCAAGGAGCCCCAGTAATTTAGGTCATCAGAAGGGTGTGTCGTATTTGAAAGGCCGAAAAGGCGACCTCTTAAGTAAGTACTCGGTAAGGAGTAAGGAGTGCTGTCTGTGTCCAGGCCCATGCCTTGTCCCTGCTGTCTTCTTCCTTCTGACCTCCTAGCTACTTGTCCTGCCAAGGGCATGCTGTTCTGATGTTAGTTCTCTCCAATCTCAACCTAGCATTAGTCTGCTTGGGTTTCTGGCACTTTCTGCCACGCAAGGCAACACCAATGTATATAATCATCAGTGACACCAACTGACATTGTAAGCTGTGGCCAGTCCCTGGCCAGTGCCAGGCTACGGTAAACAGAGGTGTGTTTGTAGGTCTGAGGTCCTTAGCTTAATATGTTGTGTAACTGTACTTCCCCACTGCTGCCTGGAACTGAAAGGAAGGGCCAGGGGTACCAAAATACCTAGCCTAGCTCTTTGGAGGAGCTGCCGTCTTACAGCCCTCCCATCTTCAGACTCATAAGACGTGTATCCCTCAAAGCCTTAAGATTTGGTTGACAAAGCCATAGACAGATTTTAGAATGAATAGGATAAGCCCCCACAGATTACCAGAAAAGCTATCACTCCCAAGTCATCTCAGAGGTGTTGGTCATCCTTCCATCTTTCTGTCTCAATTAATGTTTCTTCTTTGATTAAAAAAAAAGCTACAGGGGAAATAAAGGAGACTATCAAATCCATCAGGCTGAACAGTGAACACAGACTAAGTAAGCATATGCCTGTTGGAAATATAACAAGAATTAATTTTTTTCTTTCACTGTGTTTGTTGTTTGTTTGTTGTTAGTCACTCAGTTATGTCCAGCTCTTTGGGACCCCGTGGGCTATCGCCCACCAGGCTCCTCTGTCCGTGGGATTCTCCAGGCAAGAATACCGGAGTGACATTATCAGAGAAATGAAAATCAAAACCACAGTGAGGTGTCATCTTACATCGGTCAGAATGGCTGCCATCAGAAAGTCTACAAACAATAAAAGCTGGAGGGGGTGTGGAGAAAAGGGAACCCTCTTACACTCCTGGTGGGAATGCAAACTGGTGTGGCCACTATGGAGAACAGTACAGGGATTCCTTAAAAAACTGGAAATAGAACTGCCATATGATCCAGCAACACACACTGAGGAAACCAGAATTGAAAGAGACATGTGTACCCCAGTGTTCATTGCAGCACTGTTTACAATAGCTGGGACATGGAAGCAACCTAGATGCCCATCAGCAGAAGAATGGATAAGGAAGTTGTGGTACATATACACAGTGGAATATTACTCAGCCATTAAAAAGAATACATTTAAGTCAGTCCTAATGAGGTGGATGAAACTGGAGCCTATTAAACAGAGTGAAGTAAGTCAGAAAGCGAAACACCAATACAGTATATTATTGCATATATATGAAATTTAGCAAGACGGTAACAACGATCCTATATGCAAGGCAGTGAAAGAGACACAGATGTAAAGACCAGACTTTTGTACCCTGTGGGAGAAGGTGAGAGTGGGATGACGTGAGAGAATAGCATTGGAACATGTATATTACCATGTGTAAAATAGATGACCAGTGCAAGTTCAATGTATGAAGCAGGCCCCTCAAAGCCGTTGCTCTGGGACAACCCAGAAGGATGGGGTGGAGAAAGAGGTGGGAGGGGGTTTCAGGATGGGGAGACACATGTGCACCCATGGGTGATTCATGTTGATATATGGCAATAACCACCACTATATTGTGAAGAAATTATCCTCCAGTTAAAATAAATTAGTTAATTAGAAAAAAATTACCAGAGTGGGTAGCCATTCCTTTCTCCAAGGGATCATTTCAACCTAGGGATTGAACCCAGGTTTCCCACATTGCAGGCAGATTCTTTGCCATCTGAGCCACCAGGGAAGCCCAATATGGCAACACTAAATAGCAAATGGAATCACATACATGGCAAGAAAATACATATCTTCTGGATAAAGTTAAAGGCAATATCATTCATTTCATTAATAATTTTGGCTATTTGGGGGCAGGATATGGAAGAGAGTGTTTTATGGATCAGGAATCCTACATGTAATGATTTAAAATGTTATTTTTTTTCTATGAAAGAATGATAATAAATCATGTTTAAAAAGTAAAACGATGATTGTCCTTGAGGTTTCCCAAGGGAAGCTACTAGTTCCCTGGGAAGGAGAAGCTAACAAGTAATTATAGGAGCAACATTACTTTTAAGAATCTGCACTGTGCCAGCCACTTTTTTTTTCATTTATTTTTTATGGAACTATAGTTGACTTACAATATTCTATTAGTTTCAGGTGTATAACGTAGTAATTCAATATTTTTGTAGCTTCAGCTCCATACAAAATTACTATAAAATATTGACTATTATGTATCTCCTGTGCTGTACTTTATATCCTTGTAACTTATTTTATACCTACTAGTTGTCTCTCTTAATCCCCTTCACCTGTTTAGCCCTCCACCCCACCTCTCTTGCCTCTGGTAACCACTAGTTGGTTCTCTGTATCTGTGAGTCTGTTTCTGTTCCGTTACATTTGTTTATTTATTTTGGTGTGTGTGCCAGCCACCTTAATATACATATATAAACTTACTAGATTCTTCTGTGAAAATAAGTTTTTATGTCTCTTTTCTGTTAATGGGTAAGGAAAGGAGGCCTCAGAGGGCTAATGTAACTCGCCCAAGGTCACACAGTAAGTGGCAGAATCAGGTTCTGAATGGAGGATGGGTTGTTGCAAGGCTCTGCTAAGTGCCTGGATCAAGCCATACCTTTCCCCAACTTTGATCGTGCGCCACTGCTGTGGGAGGGATATTTTAGACTTTGAGGTGGAGCATCTACAGTCTCTAGAACAGTTGCTGGTATGTAATGGAGGCTCAACACATGTTGTTTCTCCTATGTTCCCTTAAAATGATCTCTGATGGCACCCAAAGTAATGAAATAAACACTACATGTGACCTTAGACAAAAAAAGGGCAGGATGATCATAACGATAGCAGATGTTTACATAGGACCCTCTCTTTGCCAGTGTGCTATTCTATCATTTATGTGAGGGCTTTTTGGTTACTTTTAGCTTTTAATCTTTTTAATTTTTTTATTGGGGTATAGTTGCTTAACAGCGTTGTGTTAGCTTCTGCCGTACAACAAAAGTGAATCAGCTGTATGTGTGCTTATATCCCCCCCCTCCTGAGCCCCCTCCACCCTCACCCCCATCCCGCCTCTTCAGTCATCACAGAGCACCGAGCAGGGCTGTCTGCTATACAACTTCCCACTCGCTGTCTATTTTACACATAGCAGTATGTGTATATGTCAACCCCAATCTTCCCATTCATTCCACCCCCCGTCCCCCTGCCAGGACCACATGTCTCTTCTCTATGTCTGCGTCTCTATTTCTGACCTGCAAGTATTCATCTGTACCATTTTTCTAGATTCCACATGTATGTACATGTTAGCACAATATTTGTTTTCCTCTCTTTGACTTCCTTCGCTCTGTTTGACAGTCACTTGGTCTATCCACGTCTCCTACAAATAAACCCAATTTCATTTCTTTTTTATGACTGAGTAACATTCCATTGTATTTATGCACCACATCTTCTTGGGTTTTAATTCATTTAACCATTTCAGCTACCCTATGAAATTCACTCTGTTGTCACCCCATTTAACAGACTTGCCAAGGCTTTACATATACAACTAATAAGTGAGAGAAGTGGGGCTTGAACCTGGACGGTACAGCTCCAGGGTCCAAGCACTTAACCACTATGATATTCTGTCTGCTAGATCATGGACCTCCTTTGGTGAAGGTACTGTGTGTATGCATGTGTGTCCTCCACGTGTTATGACTGCTGTGATCTTGTGGCTCCATCTGACATTGCGTTAGTGTGAGTCCATGATTTGAGATTTTTCTTCATCCTATAGCAATGGTTCAATCAGAGACTTGCCATAAACTAGGTGGTGGAGATGCCTTCAACACACCCAGGGGAAGTGGGCTAAAGCTTAGGGGATCAACCCAGGACCCCACCACCCTTAAGCTTTGGGCACCATGCTTGAAAGACGCAGTGAAAAGGGAAATTGACATTGTAATTTGTTAAATTGCAGACTGGACTGATGGCGCGGTTACAGTAAGTACTGTGCCTTTTGAAAGCCTCAAATCATTACACAGGGTTAGACATGTGAGGATTCTCTTATAAGCTGGTAGCAGGCAAAAGTCAATTTTCATAGCAGAAATCTGTTCTGGAATTCACTTCTGCCTTTTGAGACTGAAGCTATTTAATTCTGCCTCCTAGGTATAGCCAGACCACCCATGGTCTCCACCTTCTTTGTAAATCTATGAATAAAACTCTTTGTAACGAGGTCCCTTTTTGTGAAACAATAAAATGTTTCTGAGAAGGATGTTAGAGCCACAGACTTTCTTTAAATAGTGGTATCTTGTGTTGTTTACTTTTAAAATAATCTCTAGTGCAAGAGGGGACTGTGTCCTTGAAGAACTGCCCCAGAGAGCTCGTGAACAGGAACAATGGGCTGTACCACTGCTTTCTGGAAAGCGGATGGGCTTTTCATGTGAACCCAGCCAGGGGTCAGACCACACTGACATATATTTTCTGGTTTCTAGTCTTACTTCCATTGCCATTGTGGACTCTGTTACACAACCCTCTGACCCAAGGCCAAGCCATGTGAGCTTTTTATCAGCTCACAGAACGGTTTCTGCACAGCATGGCTCCCTCCAGGGCCTAGGGGCCAGTGGGCAGCCAGACCTCAGGCTCTGGGCACCAACACCCAGATCCCAAGTTCAACTCTGAAATAGAAGCATGATGTCACCATGGGCCAATCAAACTGCTTGTCTGAGTTCAGTCCTGGATGCCCTGGGATGATGATTCCAGAAGGTTGGTCTGTGATATTGTCCAGTAGCTCAAATAATTGTGTGTGTGTGTGTGCTTAGTCGTTCAGTCATGTCCTACTCTTTGTGATGCCATGAACTGCAACCCACCAGGCTTCTGTGTCCATGGGACTTTCCAGGCAAAATTACTGGAGTGGGTTGCCATGCCCTTCTCCAGGGGGATCTTCCCAACCCAGGGACTGAACCCTTGTCTCTTGTTGGCAGGTAGATTCTTTACCACTAGGGCCACTCAGTAGCTTAAATAATATGAGAATGTTGATTAACTGAAAAATAATTCTTTCATCCTATTTCTTTATTGTATTTCTTTTTTGTCAGTGCAAGAGTTAGTTGGGGAAAGGGGATTCATTTTTCTTTTTCTAGGTTAGCGGAGCATAAGCTAAGAAGAAAATGCCTCAATAATTGACGTCATCACCCACTCAATTGTTTAACCCATAATTTTAAGTAGGAGTCATTTATATGTCCTGTCTTTCATCACAGCTACTATCCAAACCAGTAAGTCGTATCCTCTCTACTTCCAAGGCAGTTCTTGAATTTGACCATTTCCTTCATACCCACTGCTAAGACTGTCATCCAAGCCATTGATCATGCCTCACTCAGACCAAGGCAACAAGCCCCTCAGTGGCTTCTGCTCCCCTTCTTGCCTCTCTATACTCTACACAGCAGTCAAAGGGGTCTTTTTTAATGAAATTATATACCTCTCTTGCTTAAAGCTTTCCAGTGCTTCCCCTTTGCAACCAGGTTAAAATCCAGACTCCTTGCCATGGCCTGTGAGATTCTGTACAGTGCCTCCTCCCGGCCCTTTTCTTCACCATCCGTCTCCAGGCACCACCTCAACCACGGTGCTTCAGATACACCGTGTTCTTGGTTCAAGACTCTTCCACTGACTCTCACTGCACCTGCAATGCTCTCCTAGATCTTCCACTGCTGCCTCCTCCTTATCATTC
Organism: Cervus canadensis; assembly: GCF_019320065.1. Classification (NCBI taxonomy): domain Eukaryota; kingdom Metazoa; phylum Chordata; class Mammalia; order Artiodactyla; family Cervidae; genus Cervus; species Cervus canadensis. Next base: position 61,197,919 of record NC_057394.1, read on the forward strand.
AGTCTAACTCAAACGGTATCCTCTCAAGAAGGAAGAGCAATGCCTTTCATCCCAACTGGCACCCTTGCTGGATTCTATCCCCACACCCCGAGTGTGAAATCCACGCGGGCAGGGACTGTGTCAGTACTGCGGGGTACTTCACCTGCAGTGCACAGCACTGGGTGTTGCACCTAAGAGGTGCTGAGAAAATGAATCCCCGCATGCCAGCTGGTTTGGACATTTATTGCTGGTAAAGTTCTTGCACCTACTATGCAATGAGCACATTTAAGCCATCTTGCACTCAGCCACAAGATGATAATAAAAAACACACTGATTTTTAGTTGGTTGTATTACTGTCCAATACTTTGGCCACCTGATGCGATGAGCCGACTCATTGGAAAAGACCCCGATGATAGGAAAGATTGAGGACAGGAGGAGAGGGGAGCAACAGAGAATGAGATGGTTGGAGTACATCATTAGTTCAATGGACATGAGTTTCAGCAAACTCCGGGAGATGACAAAAGACAGGGAAGCCTGGCATGCTGCAGTCCATGGGGTCACAAAAAGTGGGACGTGACTGAGTGACTGAACAGCAACAAATTGTTTTAAAATTTGCTCCATGAGATTCACTCCCTTATTGCTATACCTGGGACAGACTATGCCCAGAGCCCTGCTTTTGGCACAGTTTCGAAATAGAAATAGACCTCTTCATACCACTCATGGTAGAAGACAGAGTTAGCAGATTCAGAAAACATGAATTGTTCAGCACAGAGGGAGTCACAAAACAAGATCACTAAAACCCGTGAAGATAAATCACTCCTAGTTTGTAAGTAAAGAGGGCTAGGAATTTTGCAGAGCATTTTGGAAGAAGCAGGTAGGATAAGTAAAATTATGCTGCAGTAACACACAGCACAAAAATTTCGGAGGCTGAACACAAACAAAAGTGATTTTTTGCATCCATCATCCATCGTCAATGTGAGGTGGTAAGACCTCATTCTACTCATTTTAGCTACTCCAGGATCCAAGTTCTATCTCAAAATGTGAGTCTGTATTTGTTGAGGCAGGAAAAGAGAACATGGTGAAGTATGCACAAGCTCTTAAAGACTCTGCTTGAAAATGATGCTCATCGCTTTTACCAAAGGAAGTTATTAATATACGGCACATCTAACTTTAAGAAATCATGAAAGTATAATGCCTACCAACCTACTAGAAGGAGAGCTGAACAATTTGAGGAATCATCCTAGTAATACAATTGATTCGAAATTTGTACTTGGAGAATTTTGAGCAACCATAAATGTATAAATAAATATAGTGGATATGTACACAGTATGGATCATACGGTTATGGCCAACAGCAGATGAAGGCTGAGACAATAGAAGAAGAACAACAGAATTGGGCATTAAAAGAAGAAATATGGATTTAACTCAGATCAGATTTGTCACTGAAAGTCGCTCAGTCATGTCCAACTCTTTGTAACCCTATAGACTATACAGTCCGTGGGATTCTCCAACCCAGGGATTGAACCCAAGTCTTCCACATTGCAGGCGGATTCTTTACCAGCTGAGCCACCAGGGAAGCCCAAGAATACTGGAGTGGGTAGCCTACCCCTTCTCCAGCAGATCTTCCCAACCCAGGAATCGAACTGGGGTCTCCGGCATTTCAGGTGGATTCTTTACCAGCTGAGCTACCGGGGAAGCCCTTCTCAATTGGGGTTTTGTGAGAGATTTAATCCTGAAAGTTCTATGCACCAACAATAGCACTAGGGTATTAGCTGTATTCCCTCAAGACAACTGAAAAACTAGTCTCTCAAATAACATTCTGTGGAGCTCACTTCTGTCATGGAACCCTGATTGAAGCAAGGCTCTTTGTCATACACATATAAATTTTTTCACCATCCTTGAGTAGGGGGGCCTGGGAAGCACTGGGAAACCAAAAACTTCATGTGACCTGTTTTTTTTGTAATATTTGCTTTATTATAGTGGTCTGAAATGGAACCCACAATATTTCTGAGGTATATCTGTAATGTCCATATGTACACCTGTGACTGATTCATGTGGATGTATAGCAGAAACCAGGACAATATTGTAAAGCAAATATCTTGCAAGAGAGGAAAAAAAACAAAATGTAATTGGGCTAGAACTCCCTTCCTCCAGGTAAAGGAAACTCAGAGAGTTGAAGCTTCTTTATTAAAATTCAACAGGGACCTCCCTGGCACGCCACGCTTCCAATGCAGGAGGTGCAGGTTCCATCACTTGTTGGGGAAATAAGATCCTACTTGCCACTAAAATTTTTTACAAAAGAAAAATTAAACAGGAAAGTTCAACTAAAATTGAATCTGCTGGGTTGGGACCAAAAATACATGATGGGTTATGAAAAAGAACTTTGTAATAAGCTGGTGGTTTGGCCTTGGAGACACCTCTAGAGAGGTGCCTTTTGGGGGGATTAGTTAATGTAGACTCTGCCCAGCTGCGATGACTTAGTTGCAGCTCCATCCCAAATATCCAGTCTCTCTTTTCCTGGTACCAGTGGGCTAGGCTGCATGGCCTTCTCAAGGTGATGGCAGAAGTACCCAAGGAGCCCTGGGAAAAAACATAAGGCCTCTTGAGGCTCTGGCTCTCAATGGGTACAGTATGACGTTGGCCTTATTGGCAAAAACAAGTCACAGGTCCAAACCCAAAACCAAGAATCACAGGAGTACACCCTGCCCAAATTGAATGTACATTGCACAGTTAGGTGGAAAGAAGTGAAGATATAGGAGAGGTAAAACAACAACAGCCCCCCAACACCCAAAATTGCAAAGAGCTAATGAGACTTTCGATCACAAATTAGAGTAAATAAACATATTTCTAATAAATAATAATTTGTACATTACATGTTAACTGAAGGAAGGTTATTTGCCTTCTCAGCAAGATTCTGACCCTGTTCTTTCAAACAAAATCTATCTTTAAAAATGTGATGAGGAGTATTGTTTGTTTTTCTCATTTACCCGGAGTTTTGCGGCAGCGTAAGCTCTGGCTACTTTCTTTGCTGTCTGGCAAGAACATGGCTTCCCTCTAAATGGCTTGGATTCAGTCTACCTCTGAGAAAGGGCAGGGCACGTAACAGTGACATGTGCAGGGTTGAGTGGAAGGGATTAAAAACATCTTTTCCACTGGGAGGAAAACAAAACAAAACTGTGTTTAGATTTTAACTTCCTTGTGGGCAGACATGTCTTACCCTTCTTTGGATTCCTGCCCGTGATAAAAACTGGGGGCAGAGGGCTGCGGTAGAACAGACACTGACCTAGGAGTCAGAAGCCTAGATTCTCAGCTCAGCAGGTCAGTACCTCTCAGGAACTTAAACCAGTTGCGTTAGCTCTCCGGCCCTCAATTTCCTATTCTGTGAATGGGAACTGATGGTAAGGCGACCTACTTATCTCCAAAGATATGTGAAGAACAAATAACATAGCAAATAGAGAAGATGTGCTCCCGTATATGTGCAGTCCATCTAAATTCTGTTCTTGTTAGGACATGAGCTTAAGGAGACCGGCTATGGAATTAAGCTCCTTAGGTTTCATACTCAGGAAAAAGCTGCTCCAACACCCCTACGTGTTGCCTCTTTCCCTCCTGATGAAATCAGGACTTAGGAGAAGCAGAGCAACCTCGATGCTTCTGGAAAGAGTGGTTCTGGGAAGCCCTGCCCCTAAGCAATTTGTTTTAAGATGTTTTTTGAAGTCTCAGACTACATTAAATATCTAAAGAAAGCTATGTTTCCTCTCCCCAGGGCAAAAAAAGTGCACCTAAGTCTTACGAGGTTCCATGGTGACTCAGTGGTAAAGAATCTGCCTGCCTGAATCTATAAAGAATGCAGAAGAAGAAGGAGAAATGGGTTCGATCCCTGAGTTAGGAAGATCCCCTGGAGAAAGAAATGGCAACCCGCTCCAGTATCCTTGCCTGGAAAATCGCATGGACAGAGGAGTTTGGTGGGCTACAGCCCATGGGGTCACATACAGTCGGACATGACTGAGCGACTAAAGAACCACCACCACAAGTCTATGAGCACACACTCCTCTCAGAATCCCTGCTTCAGAGAAATAACTTCCCTGAACATAGTCTCAGCGCTCAGCCTGGCACTCCTGGGAGGCCTGTCTATGTTTCATCATGTCCCTTCCGCAAGATGACACCACCAGAGCTCCACTGAAAGAACTCAGCCCTCTCATCGGGCTTCTTTCTTTCGTTTTCTGCTTCTCCTCTCCACACAGAGAGATTTAGAGCCAAGATGTTAGTGTAAATCGGCCCAGGATGTTCTTTGAAAGCTGTTCTTCAAAAAGTTTTTCCTTCAGCCATCCTCTTCTCTGCCCCTCCTCCCTCTCCCACTCCTTTTTCTTCTTCCAATTCTTCTCTTCTTCCTCCTCCTCTTTCTTTTCTTCCTTAGAAACAACTCTTTTCTATTATTTTACAGAGGCATATCATGATGATGTACCTACAGCAGTCCCCAACGTTTTTGGCACCAAGGACTGGTTTTGTGGAAGACAATTTTCCCACAGCCCGAAATGGGTGAAGGGTGGTTTCAGGATAATTCAAACACATTACATTTATCACGCACTTTATTTCTAATCTAATGTCCTTGATGATCTGACAGGAGGTACCAATCCACATTCAGAGGTTGGGGACCCCTGCCTCAACAGACATCTTAAAAAGGCACATCATTAATTAGTATAAGCTCACTGAAATTGTTTACTTTTGTCTGATAACTCAGTTGGTAAAGAATCTGCCTCCAATGCAGGAGACCCTGGTTCGATTCCTGGGTCAGGAAGATCCACTGGAGAAGGAATACGCTACTCACTCCAGCATTCTTGGGCTTCCCTGATGGCTCAGCTGGTAAAGAATCCACCTGCAATGTGGGAGACCTGGGTTTGATCCCTGGGTTGGGAAGATCCCCTGGAGAAGGGAAAGGCTACCCACTCCAGTATTCTGGTCTAGAGAATTCCATGGACTGTAGAGTCCATAAGGTCACAAAAAGTTGGACACAACTGAACTTCTTTTAAAAAAATATGTAGGGAAAGAATCCAAGGCATTCATTTACATCCCTTGTTGTTCGGTTGCTCAACTGTGTCTGACTCTGTGGCATCCTAGACACCAGATTTCCCTGTCCTTCACTATCTCCTGAATTTGCTCAAACATCCCTAGAGGTGAGTAAATCATAGCACCTTAAATAAACAAATAAGCAACTACCCCATTCCCTCCAGCATTTCCTTTTGTGGCAGAACTGCTAGTTAGCTCTCCAGTATAGGTTACCAGTTAAAAGTACACATAAACTCCGTTATCATCCACAGCATCCCACCTTGGAGGGCATTTAGGCTTATAACCACCGAAGGATGAGGATCACTGGAAAAAATGAGCAAGGCATATAAGGACTAAGTGCGGGAAAAGAAATTATGACTCTGAAAATTCACAGACCATGACAATTGGAAAAAAGATGATATCAGCAAATGTGGTGATTTTTCTACAGCACTCAAATTCCTGTCTTGTATGTCAACTGAAGAGAACTTTGTCCCAGGGATATCACACCATAATCCACATACACGCTGAGGTTTTGAAATTTTTTAAAATAATAATTGAAAAAATTTTTAAATAGTCTTCTACTCCAGTTTGTTCATTACCTTTCTTGGTGATATTTTCTGATGTTTGGACAAGTGATCACTTTATTCTATTGACGTTGTTTCACATCTGCATCATTTTTATACTCACTGTGCATCACGTTGCTCAGATTTAGTTTATGAGCAATTAAACAGAGCTGTTGCCCTTTTAAAATATCTTTCTACGTGTTTAAAAGTGGCCCAGGGAAAGAACAGGACAAGGAGGATACAGCTGAGCTGTGGATTTAACGATTCTTCTGCGGTTATGGACTTCATCGAATATCTAAAGAAAGTGATGGCTCCTCACCCCACTGCCCACCCTGGGGAGGCGTGCACCTATACAAGTGAGTGTGTGCTAAGTCGATTCAGTCATATCCGACTCTTTGCAACCTCATGGACTGTAGCCTGCCAGGCTCCTCTGTCCATGGGATTCTCCAGGCAAGATAACAGGATTGGGTTGCCATGCCCTCCTCTAGGGGGTCTTCCTGACCCAGGGATTGAACCCACAGAACTTGAATTTCTTAAGTCTTCTGCATTGACAGGTGGTTTATTTACCACTAGCATCACCTGGGAAGCCCCACACCTATGTATATGGACACAAAATTTCAGGTTTTATGTGGAGCTTTGCTCCTCCTAGAACTTCTGCTTTAAAGAATTAATTTACTTCCCATGCACTGGTAGGAAGATTGCAGTTTCTCTAGTTCATGCTTGTAATGATTGTTTTCTCCTTCTTCAGGCAATAGCCTACTGGAAATAAATTTAAATAAACAAACCAGGTGAACTCTAATAGAAAACAACCAAACTACTTAAAAGAAAATGAAGGTGAGCAACCATGCCTTTCTATGTGTTTTTATTTGGCTTTTATGAAAATGTTTTGGGTGTGGGAATTCGGTGTTTACAGCTGTGAGATTCTCTCATCCTTTGAACCTCATTATATGTAGAGCAGCTGTAGAAAGAGGTGAAGGTCACAGATAAAGACTTAATCATCCATGCAAACTACTTCACTGCATATTTTGCATAGCATTTCAGAGTGTTTAAAATAAGTGCCCACCTATTTGAGTTGGCTGGTAAACATGAAAGAGAACTAGGAAACTGCGTGGACCGTGATTTCCATACCATTTGCAGGACTGTTGAAAGACATTGCTATCAGCAATGATTGCTCAGAAGTGGTCTGAAAAGGGCGTGGGTTTGGAAGAGGTATTATTTACTCTGAAGCAAATATCGTTTTCTTTGTTCTGTGGGTAAATATCTCATCTAATTGCTTTCATTAGGTTTTTCTCTGGAGAAACCGGCACTGATCAGTATTTCTCTGGAGAAACTATTGAGTGATAGATCATCTATGGTTTTTTTTTTTTCTTTTCTTTGTAAAGATTAATTCAATAAGCCTGCTGATACACTTAAATGATTTACAAATAAAATAAATACTAGTCAGGTGTCCATGATCTAGACTTTTATTCCTTCTTCCTTTTCCCTTTTCTTTCCTGCCCTTAAGGAAATTAACTTTGAATAAAAATCTTCACCAAAGAGTGACCCAGAAGCTGGGAAAAAGAGAAAATTTCAGCTACTGAGCTCTACTGGTTAAGAAAATCCAAGGGCAATAACTTGGAAGGAGATATTTCTTGTGGAAGCCACCACCACCATAATCATCACCAGCAACATGAAGACCATCACCACCACCTCCACCTCTATTACCCCCATCATCACCACCTCCATCGCCATCATTATCATCACCATTACTGCCACTACCATCATCAACGTTGTTAATATTATTAACCATTACTATGTGCCAGGAACTGCGCTGGGAACTTCCCTTGCACTGTTTTAATCAACCTCCTCCTCCACATGAAGCGGGGCATTTGCACACGCTAGTTCCATTGCTCCGAGGCTCTCCCCTGCCCCTCTCTGATTAGCACTGATGGCTGAGCAGCTAAGCCAAGCACAGCATAGCATCCTTCAGAGAACTCTCCAGACAACACTTCCCTGGTGAAGAGCCCCATCCCCAATTCTATGTCCTTCTGTGCCCTTTGCTCTTCTCCAGCTCCAGGAAAATGGGGACCACATCGCTTCTTACACACGAGGCACGTGTATGCATGTCACACACAGCACGCTACCTGGACTTGAAACGGTAATTGTTCAATACATGCTGCCATATGTGCCGCCGCAGAGCATGGAATTCAGATACCATTCCAGCGCTTTTCAACATTAGAGACTTACCCGCTGTTGCTGTACCTTCCCCCTTCCTCCTCTGCCTTTTTTCTTCTCTTCCTCCTCAGCACAACAGTATAGTGTGTTAGTAAGAGGGATGGTTTCACATTCAGACATCTGAGTTTAAATTCAGATAGTACTGCAAAGCACTAACTGCTCAATATTTATTATTACGTTGATTGCTGTCCTTTCCACTTCCGATCTGTGGGTGGGATGTGCCAAATCAGACATATGAGCATGTCATTTGAATTAGCCTGGGCACCTGCCAATGAAACTGATAATTTAAGACTGACAGTATTGGGGCTTCCCTGGCCACCCAGTGGTTATGACCTTGAGCCTCCACTGCAGGGGCATGGGCTTGATCCCTGGTCAGGGAACTAAGATCCAGCATGTCATTCAGTGTGGCCAGAAAAAAAAAAAAGACGATATTGGTCCAGAGAGGCATATAACACACAGAATTAGATGAAATTTTTTTAATTAATAGTTTACTATGACTATAGAAAAGGAAAAAGATTACAGACTAGTCATGTAGATAATGGTGATGGAAGGAGGATTCTAGTTAGAGGGGGCTTTAACCAATTAGGAAAATTTGGGAACTGTTTGAGTGGTAAGTAGGGATAGTGAAACCTTGAAGACCTTGGCCTAAGAGCCAAGAAGGGCAGAGTGGAGGATGAGAGAAATAAAGGGTACCTACAAAAATTTCTGGAAATAGATGGAGGATATTAGCCAAAATATGAAATGTGATGGGAATTTACTGCAAATACAAAGATTGATCCAAATACTAGGTAGCAAAGATAATTATTAGCTAAAATGGTGGTGAATTAAGATAAATTTTAAGATAAAGCATGAATTTGCTTCATTCTCTTTCTTTCATCCTTTTTTCTTCTTTCTTCCTTTCTTCCATTAGTGTTTTCAAGGATTTGTTGTTGTTCAGTTGCTGTCATGTCCGATTCTTTGCATGCCAGGCTTTCCTGTCTTTCACTATCTCCCAGAGTTTGCTCAAACTAATGTCCGTTGAGTTGGTGGTACCAGTTTGTACTAATATACTGGGTATACTATCACCTTCACATTAAAAATCAACTAACAAGGAAGGCTATAAAGCAGTATCAAAACCTCTCTTAAATTTAGTAAAATCATTATGGCATGACAAACTGGATTTACAGGGTCAATGTGTGAGAAATAAATGAGAAAATTTTATATATCTCTGTACATGTTACAAAATAGAGAAAAATCAACATATCCTAGAAATTGGTGCTATAATTGCAGGTTTAATTTTACCAGTGGTTCTCTTTCTCATAGTTTCCTGTGTTGGAGTTGATGGCATGGGAATGAAGGACCACAGAATTAGTAATTATCCTATAATTTAAAAAGTGTGGTCAAATTTGTTTCTGTTAGCACTAAGTTTTCCACTTGCATAAAAACTTACTAAACAAAAGATTTGGGGGAAATGGATCAACCTCAGATTCCTTACACTAGAAGCTAGTCAAGATAACGATATCATTAAGCTCACCGTCTTTTTGAGAAAATGAAAAATAATGGTTGATATTTATCTCTATATAGCTATATTCATTAAATCTCACTGTCTTGAGATGTGGACAGAATACAATAAAAAGTATTTTTGAATTTTAATTTTACACAATAAAATTGATTAAGATTATTCTGGCCATTCTACTTTTTTATAGGACAACAGTGACTTAAACCAAAAGCTGGAAATTCTCTGTGTAAGGTTTCACCTACAGTAAGCTCACACTCTCATATTGTTACATAAATTTCCCTTGATTCTAATTTCTCAAGACAGGAAAATTGCAATAATTTCTTTATACCTACAACTTTACCAGATGCAGAGAGGATACCCAATGAGAACTGATTGATGAAGAGAGATACATCTATGGTGTTGAGATTAAAGTTCTGTAACACTAACTTAGTGGCTAACGACCTGGGAAAGAATGTAGGTAGGGAGACCTGGATTCACCAACAAACGACAGAGAACAGTCACAGAAATAGTCCTTTCCTTAAATGAAGGTGGAAGTGCGGAGTGTTAGAGAAGTAGGAGAACTGGGTGCTTTTCTAGAATTCATCTGTTTGGTCTTCAGGTTACTTGTCTTGAACACATACTTAGTCCACATCACCTTTCAATGATGGTGATGGTGGTGGTGCCCTCATCCTTTATTTTTATTTTTATTTTTTATCACTTAATAATTTTATTTTGTCATTGGGCTGGGTCTTCATGCTGTGCTGGGACTTCCTCTCATTGCGGCGAGTGGGGGTTACTCTCTAGCTGCAATGCTCAGGCTTCTCATTGTGGTAGCTTCTCTTATTGTGGAGCATGGACTCTAGGTATGCGGGTTCAGTAGGTGTGGCTCGTGGGGTTTAGAGGATGGGCTCAGTAGTTTTGGCCCATAGGCTTCATTCCAACTTGGCATGTGGAATCTTCCTGGATCAGGGATCAAACCTATGTCCCCTGCATTGGCAGGTGGATTCTTATCCACTATACCACCAGGGAAATCCTGCCCTCATCCTTTAAGAGAAGCTCTGTAGTGGATGGTCAGAAACTCTGCCTAGAAGAGCAGCTGAATGCAGATTATGTGCCTTCTTCCTGTCTTCTCAGCCCAAGAAGAATATGGAGAGACTCTGGGAGGAGCAAGTTGTCCCCCAGCCAGGGATGGCTGAGAAGCCAAACACTTCAAGATGAAGAACCTGGTGAGACGTTCGCTGACTCCAGCTACAAGGGAGGCAGAGCAACCCACTTCTTTCATTTACAACTGGAAGACCCAGACCCTCAAAGGACTGACTTAACCATCATGAACACAACTAGTTCTTTAGGTATTGGAGTAATTGGCATGTTGGAACTTGAAAGTAACAGTGATTCCTTTTTCCTGATTCTAAATGCAATGCACAGTGATTCCAAACATTTTGTAGAATATAGAAAAATATAAAGAAGACAAAAATTGGACTTCCCTGGTGGGGCAGTGGATAAGAGTCTGCCTACAGGGGACACAGCTTCCATCCCTGGTCTGGGAAGATTTCACAAGCCGCAGAGCAACTAGGTCCATGCTCCACAACTGCTGAAGCCCACGAGCTCTAGGGCCTGCGAGTCACAACTACCAAGCCTGTGTGTTGCAATCCAAAAATAAATCATTGTTTAAAAGAGCTTTAACTCCTTTTTTTTAAAGGTAAAAGTCACTCGGGATCATCCAGAAATTATAACATTTAATCTTTTGGAATTTGTCCTTTTTCCATAAAACAAATGAATAAATATGTAAAAGCAAATAAGATCATAATGTACATAGTGTTTATAACCTTATTTTTTCCTTAATATACTGTGATCACTATCCCATATTCTTACATGATTTTTTAAAAAATTTTATTGAAATATAGTTGATTTACAATGTTGTACTCGTTTCAGATATAGCCTTAAATGGTTTTTAATGACTGCAGAGCATGGCTATGTTTATCTAAACTCTTTTGACCATGTAGGTTGTTTACAGTTTTAGAATTAAAAAGAATGCATCCCCGAAATAGTTGGAATAACCCTCCCACTCATTAGCCTGTGAAATCATCCAGCCCATAAAAACTAACCATGCTATATTTGGGGCCACTCTTGCCTTCTGAAATGGTCCACACTCTCTCTGTGAAGTGTGTTTCTCTCTAAATAAATTCACTTCTTACCTATCAAAAATAATAATAATGTGATGATGAATCCCCTTGTCAATAAATCTGTACACTTTTCTAAGATATCCTTATGGTCTGTTTCTCTACAGTAATCATGGTTTTTCTTAATTTAGAATCAGATAAAAACACCTTTAAAAGATATTTTTTTTAAATGCCATTGACCACATACCCATATACAGACGCACACTAGAAAAGGCTTAATCAATTTAAGAACACCTCAGGCTTGTCTCAAAAGTATTAGTGGCAGAATCTTCCACTCTTAACCTTTCCACACAGTCACCAATAAATTGTGACTAGGTAAGTCTGAGAAAGCACACTTCATTTAAAAAGCATCATCTGGGGTGAGGTTACCTTGGAGAGTGATGGATTCATGATATACTGAGAATAATGAAGTGAAGTCCAATTTGATAAAACCTCTCATCCCTTACTTCACTTTTTTTTTTTTTTTGGCCTTAGGGGATGAAGGCGAAAGACAATTTTCAGAGCTGAATTACTGAGATTTTCCACAGGCTGGCATTATGCTCCATGCCCTTCAACCTGCCACGATGGGAGCCCTTCATTTTTAATTTCCTGGTCCCTGTCTTTCACTCCAGATGGAAAAAAGAATCTCAAAATCTGTCCTTGTATTGCCTCTAAAAAGATTTTTGCAGGTTTGAAGTGAAATGTTCAGCAAATCACCAGGTATTAAATATCACCTGTGTCATTACTCACATGCATCATTGAAACAGCCTTTAAAACTAGAAGTGAGGAAGCGGATTTTATTTCCATAACCTGTAAACCCACCACAAGCCTTGACCAAACTCCATGGGGAGAGCCTGTGACATGTGACTTCCTCCCAAGCCACCTTGATGTGACCTTGCTGGGTCAGCAACCTGAGGACCTAGAGTAATGTCAAGAAGGGACTGACTGTGCAGAAGCTGGAAAGCATGAACACTTGGGAAGAATCTCAGTGCTGGGAGGCATTAGTGAGTTCCTTGTCTCACTGTGCTCCACTAAATATCAGGTCTGTCCCTAAGGCCAACACGGGATGAAACCAAGATGGTGGTGATGTTGGTAAAATGTCAAATCTGGCTCTTCAGCTGTTTTCTACCTTGATCCTACTTGGGTTGCCTTATTTTACTCACATGCTCAATTTTTTTTTTTTTTTTAGTATCTCAGCATTGACAAGATTAAGGCTTCCCATGTGGTGCTAGTGGTAAAGAGCCTGCCTGCCAATGTAGGAGATGTAAAAGACGTGGGTTTGATCCCTGGGTTGAGAAAATCCTGTGGAGGAGGGAATGTCAACCCACTCTAGTATTCTTGCCTGGAAAATCCCACAGACAGAGGAGCCTGGCTGGCTACAGTCCATGGGGTCGCACAGAGTTGGACACGACTGAAGCGACTTAGCATGAACATTAATAAGATTCTCTCTCCAGAAAGAATCTGATAGGAGGTTTACTACCCCTTCCTCCCAACTTTAGTAGCAGGCAGGGTTTGGTTAGCTGGTGGGGAAGGTGAAGGTATCTTGTTGCCCCAAATTTTATCAGTCATAGAGGGCTCCCCGAGAATAATTTGCCTCTTTTTATTTTTACCATCTGTGGAGAATGTTTATTAGTGAAAGTGGATTAGAGTTGGCGTAGGTAACTATTCAAGACACAAAGCATGATACTTTTAAAAAATAAGACTCTTGCTCCACATAGGTGTATTATTTGTTTGAAGTCAAGAATAAGAGTCATATAATAAGAAGGATCCCAGTTGGTCAGCAGATACAATTATTCTCTCTTTGCTCTCTTCTTCTGGGTGTCCTTGAACTCTTGATTCTTTGGACAGTGTTGCTGACTTATTTGGAATGGTGCAGACACCCACCTTGGAACTGACATTCAACTGCTGCTGTCTGCTTCTTTGATTTTCAATCCAGTTCCTGCTTGAGTTATTCATTGTCACCACCAGAGTCTTTCTATAATGCTAATGGCAGGCACCCTCTATTAGCTAAAAAGCAATGTCCTTGAAGCATACATTAATTCATGGGGAATAGAGCTGTATATTAAAGTTATTTTCTAATCAGTTTCTCTGGCGTTACAGTGAACTGCAACTCAATAAGCAAGGAGGTTAGTAAATCATAACTGGTGGGGAGAACTCATTTACTAAACATCTTAAACTCTCACATTCCAGTTTGGCTGCAAGGATACTCCGGAAGAAAAGCTCCGGAAGGGAGGAAGCCAGACGCTGAGCATGAAGCATTGCTTGCGAAGCTACTGGGCCCCTGTGTGTCTGTGCAGGGATGTTTTGAGCCCATGTGCAGGGGCTCAGTGGGGTGTGTGTCATGAAGACAGGATGGCCAGACTGGAATCTGGAAGTAAGAATTCCAACAGGCTGGCCTTTCCGATGGGTTTTAGTGCCATGTCCCAAGAAAGTTGGACTTTTATGAACACACTTTCTCATATTCAAGTTTTCAGAAAGTTTTTCTCCATGACTATGAGGAAATGATAAGAATTAACCAAAATCACTGTGGACAGTGACTGCAGCCATGAAATTAAAAGACTGTTTCTCATCGGGAGAAAAGCTATGACAAACCTAGACAGCATATTAAAGAGCAGTGACACATCACTTTGCTGACAAAGGTCTGTAGAGTCAAAGCTATGGCTTTTCCAGTTGTTATGTGCAGATGTAAGAGTCGGACCGTAAAGAAGGCTAAGTGCCAAAGAATTGACACTTTCGAACTGTGGTGTTGGATAAGACTCTTGAGAGTCCCTTGGACTGCAAGGAGATCAAACCAGTCAATCCTAAAGGAAATCAAGGAGGTTAGTAAATCATAACTAGTGTTATGGAAGGATTGATGTTGAAGCCGAAGCTCCAATACTCTGGCCACCTGATGTGAAGAGCTGACTCATTGGAAAAGACCCTGATGCTGGGAAAGATTGAGGGCAGGAAGAGAAGTGTGTGACAGAGAATGAAATGGTTGAGAGGCATTGTAGATTCAACGGCCATGAGTTTGAGCAAACTCTGGGAGATAGCGAAGGACAGAGAAGCCTGGTGTGCTCCATGGGGTAGCAAAGTGTTGGACACTAGCTACTGAGCAACAAAAGCAATAGCAGTGAGGAAAGGAAAAGAATTAACCATGAGATAAGGACTAGTCTTTGAGTTACTGCTTTGAATTTTCTGGCCATGTGAGAGCAATTTGTTTCTTTGGTCTCTTATGACCTGGTGTTAGCTGGATGGGAGCTAGTGCTGATACAATTGGCCAGGTATGGCTCGTCTGTCTGGATATCAAGTCAAAGTCTCACAGTTCATCTCTGTTGATCATCCCATAGTGAAATGAACTATTTGTGCAACTCTGAAGTCAGCATTTGTTGTGAATTCAACTGAGATCCCCCTTGACTTGTCAAGAAATGGGAGGATTACTTTTTCTACAGACCGGAGAGTGATCTTCAAAAACATGGGTCAGGAGTAGACTCTTTTGGCCAAACACAATTTTATGCAGCATGTCAGCATGGAAAATAAATAAAAGCGTGTCTTTTCTGGTACCCCTGGCATTCAACCATGAAACTCTACAGCACGAAGTCGTCTCTGGATGAGCTATACTAACCAAAGTGGAAAATTCCTCTCCAAATTTGTATGGAAGCAGAACCTGCTTGCGCTAAGTGGTAACGCATGGAAAGAACCTGGCAACATTGACAGATGTCCTAGAAGCAACTCCATGCAACTCATTTTTGTGTTTACAGTAGGGATGTTGTTAAGGATGTGGTTGATGACATCCCACAGTGTTTCCTTTATGAAGATCTGCTGAAGACATTTTTCTCTTCCCTCAGGGCCATGATTAACCACATTTCTCCTGAGCAGCTGGGTATAGCTCACATATTGTAGCTACTGTATATTGAGGCCCATGCCTACCAACAGTATGGGGTTCTATTGCAAACTTGTAACATGGGGTTCTTCAAACTTGCTACACACTAGGACCATCTGGGGAGCTTTTTAAGTGTGAATGCCAAGGCTGACCCCAGACCAATTGCATCAGAATCTCAAGAGGGACATTGGCATTTTTTAAACTTTTCTGGTTGATTCTGACATGCAGCCAAGGTTTAGAACCACTGCCCTGGGGCCTTATCACACATACTACGGGCCCCACTTTTTTTCTATCCAGTTGTCCAATTTGTTCATTCTGTACATGTCTTCATTAGCCTTGTAAATCTTTCTTTGAAAGTGAGTGGATGTGCATTGTTCTGTTGTCAACTCTACGACCCCATGGGCTGCAGCACACCAGGCTTCTCTGTCCCTCACCGTCTCCCAGAGTTTACCCAAGTTCAAGTACAGTGGGTGTGCCCACATACATATATACACACCTTGTTGATGATGATTAATGATTGAGTTAAGAATAGTCACTTTTGGGTGGGTGGGGGGGGGTGTGGAAATCTAAGTTTTCCAACCATGGATTGAACCTGTGCCCTCTGCATTGGGAGCACGGAGTCCTAACCACTGAACCACCAGCAAATTCCCAGTCACTGTTTTTAGATTAAATTCAATAATTCTTACCACCTTGTCCAATAGTACATATGTAAGTCTCCAAGAAGCAGACGCCAAATCTCAATTAGACTATCAGCTGCTGGAGGGCAAGGAAGCAATATAGAGCAAGCGTGAAGAATGCGGGCATCAGGATCCCACCCACCTGGGCTGAATGCCAGTTCTGCCCCTCACTGTGTGACCTTGATCTGTTCATTCCTTTGAGGTGGTCTTTTTATCTGTAAGAGGGCGTACTACTGCCCCCACAGAGTTTAAGGATTCAATGCAACTGCATGTAAAACATTTAGTAGCTTGCTTACCTCAAGCACTCAAAAGTGGTCATTTTAGCCATTTAAAAATGTTTTTCTGTCACTTGCCCATAGAATGTCTAGTATGTTAAACTTGCCCAAGTTGACTCGCTAAATTAGGGCTTCATCAAATGTTTATTTAATAAACTCAGATGTTCTTCTTAAAAAAAAGAAGAAGATGAAACAGATGCCAAGATGGGATGTACGGACAAAAAAACTTCGCCTGCAGAAACAACTAGGAGGGAAATGAAGGAGGAGCTGGGAAGAAGGGCTTGGAGAACCAGCAATGCTTGTGTGAGTCTGACCTCAGGGAAGGAAGGAAGAAAAAGCATAAAGCGTAGGTGATCCAGGTGGTACAGTGATAAAGTACCTGCCTGCAGCTCGATCCCTGGGTGGGGAAGATCCCCTGGAAGAGGAACTAGCAATCCACTCCAGTATTCTTGCCTGGGAAATCACATGGACAAAGAAGCCGGGCAGGCTACCATCCATGGGGTCACAAAGAGTCAGAAACCACTGTGTGACTAACACACACACACACACACACACACACACACACGGTGGGTGTCACAGCTCTAGGTAAGCTAGGCAAGGCCGATGAGGAGCCCTAGAGCCCAAGTCACCAGTAAGAGGAGCTTGAGGCCCCCAGAGGCAGGCCAGATTTAGCCCCCCATGCTCAAGCCTTGGCTGGGAGCCCCCAGTGGAAGGGTGGCCTCCTGCTAACAGGTTGGTAGATTTCAGACCATTTCACAGGACCCGTCAGTCAATCATTTTCCCTGCATCTGGAGAGCTGAGAGGCACATTTCTGTGGCAGCCTCCGTGCATCACCTGAATTCCTTTTCCATGCTGACTCTTGCTATTATTTGTGTTTAGAAATAGCCAAGGATTATGAGGGATGAGGATGTATGACAGGAGGATGAAAAAAAACAGCAGAGCCACGGAAATGACAAATGTGGGTGCCTGGACGTGGCTGCAGGGGGCAGACAGGGCAACACCTGGAGCATTAATTCTGGTTCAGCCACAGAATGAAGACAGAGAAGTGGGGCGGGGGCAGGAATGACAAGTGAGAGAAGAGTGATGCTTCTAGAATAAAACATTTGAATGGGAGTGAGTGAGTGAAAAGGACTGTGCTGGTTAGACCTTGACAGGAACCACTGGATCAAAGTGTGGATGTCATTTGCACCTAAGAAATGGAGGCATATTTCAGCCGCCTCACCTCCATTGCTTCAGCAAAACACATTTTGGGCTTCAATAGTAACAAACACACTTTGGTTCTTTAGCGTCATGGTTTTTCATCCTGGTTCCATGTGGTGATCATTTGGGGAGCTTCAATGTACTGATGCCTGAGACTCTACCTGGAAAATTAAATCAGAATTTTTAAGGGCAAGCATGGATATCAGTATTTTTTTTTAATTTTTAATTGGAGGCTAATTACTTTACAATATTGTGGTGGTTTTTGCCATACATTGACATGAATCCGCCACGGGTGTTCATGTGTTCCCCATCCTGAACCCCCCCTCACCCTCCCTCTCCATCCCATCCCTCAGGGTCATCCGAGTGCACCAGCCCTGAGCGCCCTGTCTCATACATCGAACCTGGACTGGCGATCTGTTTCACATATGGTAATATACATGTTTCAATGCTATTCTCTCAGATCATCCCACCCTCGCCTTCTCCCACAGAGTCCAAAAGACTGTTCTTTACATCTGTGTCTCGTTTGCTGTCTCGCATAGTGTCATCATTATCATCTTTCTAAATTCCATATGTATGCATTAATAGGATATCAGTATTTTAAAAAAGCACCTCAGGTGGTGGTAATGAGCCTTCTAGGTTTAGCTGCTTCAGCAAATGGTTCCAAAAAACTATTAGCAGAGCATGTGAAAGGCCCATGAATAAAATATACATTTATTCACATAAATATCCGAGAACAATCTGAGGGTATGAGCATTGTATAAGGAAGGTGCTTCAAAGTGCTGAGATTTAACATTTAAACAACCCATGAAAACTGTATTTTCAGCCTGGCTCTTTCTGTTTGCATCAAAGACCATCACACACATATCATCTGCTCTGTCACACCAAAATTAGAGGGGAAAAAAATCCTTTCTCTCTGCCTTCTCATATTCTCCTGGAAGCAGGGTGAAAATGGGTTTCCATTTCTTAATAGGCCAAAGCAGAGAGAAAGCAAGGGCGTATGGGTTCACTGCATGGAAGGCAGAAGCAAATACACTACTGAGGGTTCATTTCAGTAATTACTGACTCCTATTTACCCTGTGCCCGATGCTGGGCAGGGCACTGGGACAGCGGCCACAGATAAGGTGAGTGGTACTTCTAGGATGCCCAGACCCAGCCCTGCTTGAGAATGGAGGGCCCGCAGGGACAGCTGTAAAAACGGCAGAGACCTACATAGTGGAAAGGAGAAGGCCGTTTGAATAAAGACGAACCACCCAAGAGGCAGTCCAACATTGCCTGTAGCAGTATTTTATGGTAATTTTATTTTCAGTACGAATCATCAATCATTAATTAATTAGGAACATCTTATGGGGACTTCCCTGGCAGAGCTAGCGGTTCATACTTTGCCTTGCAAAGCAGGGGATGAGGGCTTGATCCCAGGTTGCGGAACTAAGATCCCATGTGCCTTGCAGCCAAAAAACCAAAACACAAACAGAAGCAATATTGTAACAAATTCAATAGAGACTTTAAAAATATGGCCCAATCCTGTAAAGCAAATATCCTTCAATTAAAAAAATAAAGTGGCAAAAAAAATAAAATGGTCCACATCAAAAAATTAAAAAAGAAAAAAAAGAAAACCAACACTGTGTAGGATACTTCACTGATGTCATAAAGGAAGCCCTGGGAATTTGTCTCATCTATTTTTGGGGAGTTGACATGGAGAGTTTTAAGTCTCCTTTCCACCAAAAAGTCCTTGTCATAGATTGAGCAATGATCCCCCCCCCCCAAAGATGTCCTAATCCCCACACCTGTGACTATGTTGTATTCCATGGCAAAAGGAACTCTGCAAATGGGAATAAATTAAGGACTCTGAAATGAGAGAGGATTATGCAGGTAGGTACACTTTAATCAATTTGATCACATGTGTCATTAAAAGAGGAAAATCTTTCCCAGCTCTAGTCAGAGAGGGAGCTCTGATGATGGAAGGAGGGTCACGGGATGGCAACGTGACCGGAGAGTGGGGACTCTGAAATGGAGGAAGCAACTGTGAGCCGAGGAGTGCAGGCAGTCCCCGGAAGCTGAAAAAGGCAAAGAAAAGGATTCATCTCGAGGGTTTTTTGGAAGGAAAGCAGTCCTACCAACATTTGTTTTAGTCCAGTGAGACTCATGTTGAATTCTACAGAACTATAAGGTAACAAGATGGTGTTATATAAACCACTAAATTTCTGGTAATTTGCTGCAGCAGCAATGGGGAACTGACAGCTTCCCCAGTGGGGAAGAATCTGCCTGCGATGCAGGAGGCGAGGGCTCAGTCCCTGGGCTGGGAGATCCCCTGGAGGAGGAAATGGCAATGCCCTCCAATAATCTTGCCTGGAGAATGCCATGGACAGAGGAGCCCGGCGGCTGTAGTCTACAGGGTCACAAAAGGGTTGGACAGGACTCAGCAACTAAACAACAACTACGGTCCCAGAAGGATACCAAATCCACTTATAGAAAGAAGATGCATGAGACTTAAATGTTTTTGGATTTTATTTTTTAAACTTTTTGGAATAATTTTAGACTTGTGGAAGAGTTTCCAAATACTCTCTACTCAGCCTTCCATAATGTTAACATCACACAGAATAACAGTGACATGACTGGTGTTAAGAAGTTAATACTGGTACAATACTATAAACTACAGATTTAATTCAGATATTACCAATTTCTCCACCAAAGTCCTTTTTTACCCACGTCTGTTCCAAGGTTTCACTTTGCATTTAGTCATCATGTCTTATTGGTCTCCTCCAGTCTGTCACAGTTTCTCAGACTTTCCTTATCTTTCACGATCTTTAGTGTCTTCAGTTTGGGTTTGTGTAATGTTTTCTCATGAGGACAGTGAGACTGTATTATTGAGAAGAACACCGCAGAGGTGAGCTTTTCTCAGGGCATTATATCAAGAATTCATGATGTGGAGTTGTTACTAGTGATGTTAACCTTGATCACTTAGCTACATGTTTTTCCACTGTAAATTACCATCTTTCACTTTATAACTAGTACATATAGTTTGGGGAAGAGATACTTTGAAGCTACACAAATATCCTGTTTCTCCTTAAACATTGGCCCCACTAATGCCTTCCTCTACCCATGAATCTTACCTGCAACAGTTACCATTGGACTGTAATCATGGAGACTCTCTAGTTTCTTTAGTCCTTCTACATTTGTTAGTGGGAGATCTATAGATAGAGTTGTTCCTTCTCCGAGTTGTACTTATTTATTCAGTTACTTATTTACATGGGTGTAAGGGTATTTGCTTTATCCTTTGGGTTATGACCCAGATCCATTATTCTGTTGCTCAAACTGCTTCAGTTGGCCACTGGGGGCTCTTTCAAGTAGACTTTTGTGCCTTTCAATATGCCTCAGTCCATTTTTTTCTTTCTTTCTCTCTCTTAAGAAACTTTCTTTTTTGTTTGTTTTTTTTTGCATTGCTCATCTTGTATTTACCCTGCCCCACCCCTGGGATCATACACCACTCCAAAGAGGACCCTGATTTCTTTCATTAAAGAAGAGTATTTGGAAGCCAAAGTTTGGACTCTAGGAGGGCTCATCACTACTCAGGGGTCATGCTTCTAGTCTCTCACAGCAGACAAAGCTAGAGATATGTGTATATGTACCAATTCATGCATACACACAGTTATATATATATGTATATTTCCATATCTCTGTTTATATATATACTTTAAAAATCAGTTCACACTGATTTCTCCAACTCCAATCTAACACCCCAACCCTTTCTTTTTAGAATCTGTTTCTCCAACTGTGAGAAACCTGGATCTCATTATCTATAATGTATTTATCTTTTTTGTTTTTTGAAGACAAGTATATTTTATTTGCAACTCTCCCAGCTCCAGCAATCATACCACTGACCTGTCCAGGCTACCAGGTGCTGGTTGGGTTCTAGGTGGAATGTCGGGGGATTCTCCTGGTTGTGTTGTGGCTGGTGGATCCATGGTTACCAGGCAGAATCCTGTGGTAGGTTTAGTGTAATGCAGTGGCTGTGATCCTCTGTGGAGCTTGGCTTTGGGCTGACCCTTTGGAAGGTGAGTGAGATGGTAGTGAAGACGTTGCTCAATGACCTGAGTCCACAACTGACTTTCTGCGGCATCCAAAGGGAGACAGGGATGTGTCCGCTTGCCATCACCTTATTGGTGGGTCTCCTATTTACATTAAGACTTGTTCAGTCTATTAGAAGCCGACTTTACCTAAGACGTGAAAGACAGCTCTCAGGAACACTGGCTGCATGGATTAATGAGAAATGCCAACTCTCTGACCAGTTTAGGGTGGCTGAAAAGGAGTGTGCCGAGACTGAATTGGTTCTAGAGAATGCCAAGCTAGAAAAAGAGTCTTTAAACATAAGCCAACTTACAAATACTTACAAGAAGGTGAAGAGGACCAACTTGATGTTGATGGAAAAATTAACTTCCTTGGTTAAAGAACTGAGAGAGAAACCCAAACACTGGACACAGAAAGAAGAGATAGAGGAGATGCTAATGATGCTTGAAGTCGTAGAGGAGATCACGAGACTTAGCATCTCACAAAGAATTGCTCCAAACCTGCCAGGAGGCCAAGAGTCAAGCCCAGATGGTGCCTTCTGCAGGAGGGGTCCTAGGATTTAAAACAACGTTGTGTTCCTCCCCCCCGCCCACCCCACTCCACCCAGGCCTCCTGAACTGCCACACTGTGTTCATCTACCTTGGCCTCCATCTAGGGGGTCATCGAGGTCAGTGGATCCAGAGGAACACCCCATCAGATGTAGTTCCTCCACCTTCATGTACTGGATATAGCAATGACCTCCTTTATGGTCCATTCCTTCCTCCAAATCTAAAGAATCTTGGACTTCCAAGAGCAAACCAAGAAATGTGGGACTTCCTCTTGACATAAAGTCTTCGGATTCTCTCTCATTAGCCATGAAAAAAAAACTCTTGTACTTAAGAGACTAATCTTTTACTCAAGCTGAATCCTCATCAAACTGCATTTCTCAAGACAATGTTAATATCACTTATGTATGACATCTTATAAGTGAACTCTTTATATTTTATTCTCTATATAAATATAATTTGAAAGTACATTTGATTTAACAATAAAGGCTTAGTTGTTGACAGAAATACTTTTTGAGTTGCATTATAAAATATGTTTACTTATTAGCTCAGCCCTATAATGCATATCAAATAGTTTCAGAATTGTGAACCCATATCTTTCTGTGGAACAATTTACCAACAACAGTATTTGTGTGTTCAGTTCAGTTGAGTCGCTCAGTCGTGTCTGACTCTTTGCAACTCCATGGACTGCATCACGCCAGGCCTCCCTGTCCATCTCCAACTCCCAGAGTTTGCTCAAACTCATATCCATTGAGTCGGTGATGCCATCCAATCATTTTATCCTCTGTTGTCCCCTTCTCCTTCAGCCTTCAATCTTTCCCAGCATCAGGGTCTTTCCTGATGAGTCAGTTCTTCGCATCAGGTGGCCAAGGTATTCGAGTTTCAGCTTCAACATCAGTCCTTCCAATGAATATTCAGGACTGATTTCTTTTAGGATGGACTGGTTGGATCTCCTTGCAGTCCAAGGGACTCTCAAAAGTCTTCTCCAACACCACAGTTCAAAAGCATCAGTTCTTAGGCACTCAGCTTTCTTCATAGTCCAACTCTCACATCCACATATGACTACTGGAAAAACCATAGCTTTGACTAGACCGACCTTTGTTGGCAAAGTAATGTCTTTGCTTTTTAATATGCTGTCTAGTTTGGTCATAGATTTTCTTCCAAGGAGCAAGAATATTTTAATTTCATGGCTGCAGTCACCATCTGCAGTGATTTTGGAGCCCCCCAAAATTAAATCTATCACTGTTTTCACTGTTTCCTCATTTATTTACCATGAAGTGATGGGACCAGATGCTATGATCTTAGTTTTCTGAATGCTGAGTTTTAAGCCAACTTTTTCACTCTCCTCTTTCACTTTCATCAAGAAGCTCTTTAGGTCTTCTTCACTTTCTGCCATAAGGGTGGTGTCATTTGCATATCTGAGGTTATTGATATTTCTCCCAGCAATCTTGATTCCAGCTTGTGTTTTATCCAGCCCAGCATTTCTCATGATGTACTCTGCATATAGGTTAAATAAGCAGGGTGATAATATACAGCCTTGATGTACTCCTTTCCTGTTTTGGAACCAGTCTGTTGTTCCACGTCCAGTTCTAACTGTTGCTTCTTGACCTGAATACAGATTTCTCAAGAGGCAGGTCAGGTGGTCTGGTATTCCCATCTCTTGGAGAATTTTCCACAGTTTGCTGTGATTCACATAGTCAAAGGCTTTGGCGTAGTCTATAAAGCAGAAATAGATGTTTTTCTGGAACTCTCTTGCTTTTTTGATGATCCAACGGATGTTGACAATTTGATCTCTGGTTCCTCTGCCTTTTCTAAATCCAGCTTGAACATCTGGTAGTTCATGGTTCACGTACTGTTGAAGCCTGGCTTGAAGAATTTTGAGCATTACTTTACTAATATGTGAAATGAGTACAATTGTGTGGTAGTTTGCGTATTCTTTGGCATTGCCTTTCTTTGGAAATGGAATGAAAATAGACCTTTTCCAGTCCTTTAGCCACTGCTGAGTTTTTCGAATTTGTTGGCATACTGAATGCAGCACTTTCACAGCATCATCTTTCAGGACTTGAAATAGCTCAACTGTAATTCCATCACCTCCACTAGCTTTGTTCATAGTGATGCTTCCTAAGGCCCACTTGACTGCATTCCAGGATGTCTGACTCTAGGTGAGTGATCACACCATTGTGATTATCTGGGTCATGAAGCTCCAGATATTTGTGTGTAGTCTTCTTATATTTAGCCTTATAGGAGCCAGTCAAAACACTGTCTTCCAAAGATCCTTAGGTCCGCTGTTTCTTCCCCACTGCTTAAGTGCTTAACATTTTTACAACTTGTCTATTATTAGATCAAAATACAAGATGACACACAATTCACTCACTTTCATGCTCTCAACTTGAAAACATCCCTTTGGGCACATGAATAGTGCTTTTGCACCTGGTCCAACTTTGTCTCTGAGACCGGACTTGGAAATCTTAGGCTCTAATACTTTGGAACTCAACTCCTTTAGTCCTCGGTAGCCATCAGTTCTGTAAAATAAATTCAACAGTTACTATAAAGCACTCGTCAATCCTGGGTAGCTTGGACAGTTCCAGCAGTAATTGTCAATTTCTAGCCTTACATGGTTATTTGCCATCTAGGCACCTCATTTTTTTTATTATTTCAAGCTCCCTGAAGATATTCATTTCATCTTTACATCCTATTAACAGTCCACCTTGGCCACAAGAGATGCTCACATATTAATAGCTTTTCCGTCTTTATCTATGATGAATTGAAGTATGAGATTATAGACACTAAGTGTGATGGATCTTGTGCTACCAAAAGAGAGGCAATATCTTCTTTTACCTTGAACCCTCTTACCTGCATCCTTTCCTGTCCTCCTCTTGTTTGGCTAAAACTTCTGCTAGGTGTACATTCAGTTAAAGCATTCTTGGACCTCCTTTTCCCCTCTGCTGCCACTGGGGAGCCCAAATTCTCTTCTTTCAAACATTGTGTGCAGACCTCCTGGGTAAAACTTACGACCCTGAGATATAATTGTTGATTTTCTTACCCACTTTCCTCACAAGGTATTGTGGCTTTTTGAGTGCTGGCCTTGGGTCTTCTTCATCTTAGTATCCCCATCACATGGCTTCAGCGTACAGACGCTCAGCAGGGGCTCACTGAACAGAAGAATAACACTAGTGGTTAAGGAGAGATATTACAGATGCAGTAACATGTGTTGTCATCTGGTCTTGCGAGCAGGACAGTCTGACCTTTGGTGACAAGTGGGCACTTGCAAACAAAACCCAAGTGTGAAGCTGTCTAATGTGTGGACAAATGAATGACTGGGACCAGAAAATAATTAGGAAGATAAATAATTATTAAGCACATACTAAGTGCCAAGAATTACCAGATTCTTTGCATGTTTTATGTCATTTTACCCTTCAACAACCTAAGTCAAATGACTTTCTGTCTGTGCAGAAGAGAAGCATCTTGCACTGAAAGGTAGGTGGTTAATAACTTGTCTAGTTCTCGCAGCTCTTTGGGGATTGCAGTCCCCTTCCATCTTCCTGCAAAATCAAAACACTTCCTACTCTACCATGATGTCTGAAGGGAGAGAAATGCATTACATTCATTTGTGAAATTACTTGAAATGTAAGTCAAAGAGCTTTATTTTGTAAAAATTTTTTTTAGCCACTAAGTCATGTTTGGCTCTTTGCGACCCCATAGATCGTAGCCCGCCAAACTCCTCTGTCCATGGGATTTCCCAGGCAAGAATACTGGAGTGGATTGATTGCTATTTCCTTCTCCAGGGGGATCTTCCCAACCCAGGCACTGAACCTGTTTCCTGCACTGCAGGGGGATTGTTTTTTACCGCTGAGCCACCAAGGAAGCCATTTTGTAAAAATAAGTGAAAACAAATAAAAAGTCCTTAAATTGATGTCAAGTTTTGTTAGCAAAGTAGTCAGATGCAAAATCTTCTAACATTGTTGGTGGTACCCCTGACCAACCTACTACACAGTAACTGAGAGACTTGAATGATTTTGTTCATGTCTAATACAGGCTTACAGGGTAAAATTCGGCAGGCACTCGGATAACCAGTATGCCCATAAGAAGTGGTAGCTGTTATTGTTGTCTAGAATACATGACTGTCACTTTCTTTTCCCCAGAAGATTCAAAGAGCCAAAGGGTCATGGTATCATTGATTTTGGTATAAGAATCCAGCTGAGTAAAGGCTTTCCTTTGATTTCTGTGGTCTCACTCATTGGATTGTAGCAGCTGGATATCATTAGAATGTCATACAACTTTTATTGGGTCTAAACTTGGCTCCATGAGACTAGACAGGGAGTGATTAGGAGCTATTTTTAATACCCAACTCTTTTCAAACGGATTCCTCCTAGACCACAGTTTTTGTTCAGCAAATTATTATGATTTTAGAAAGGGGGAAATTTGTTCCACTTCAAAAATCTCTCCAAACACTGTGTGTTGCAACTGATTTTGCTTTCGAGCCAATTTTGTGTGCTTGGCAAGCAAGGTATCAGCAAGAGCATCTTCCAATGAAACACCAGCTTTCACTTCCCCATGGATGACCACTCTTCCACTTCAGAAGACATTCATTGCCCCCCAAGTTAGACATGCAAGAGGTCAGGCCAATTCTTTCCAAGCCCAGTGTCCCACTGCTCAAGGCATAATTCGCCTATTTCATCAAGTTGATTAAAATGTTTTATTACATCCTATGACAACCAGCCTTCTCAACTCAGAGCAAAGAATGGTGAATGAGGAAGTAGACAATGATTTCAATCATTTACTGGAGGAGGACTATAAACAAAAAAAAATTAGACAAAAAAAGTGTTGAGCATGTATTTGCAAGCCTTCTTTATTTCAGCCAAGTTAGTTGAAGAATCACGTCTGAGGTGATCAATTCAACACTTTTCCTTAAAGGCTTGGGAAAAAAAAAAACACAAACCTCAGCTTCCTTCTCCTTTACTCATGATTGTATGGAAGCATTTTAGATGATTGACTAAATGAAAGACAGATGGACAATCTACAAAATAATCTAAATTTAGAAGAAAATTATAGGGCTACCCTTTTGTGCAAGACCTGCTCAAGAAAAATCAAAATTTACCTTTTGAGCTAAGTCATTTTAATAGCCTGCTGAAACAAAAGCCTTACAGCTGTGCTTGCTAAGCTTTTTTTCTATTCTTTTTTTCTTTTTCTCTCATGCAAATGAAACCAAGAAAAACATACAGCCATGCAAACCCCACCTCGGGCAAGTCTGAGAATATATTATTTCTCAGAACTCAGTTGGATTTATGGTTTATCTAATGTGGACTCTGCTCTTAGAAGATAAATATAGGAAATCATTTCAAAAGGATAACACTTTTGCTTAAAACAAACACAGTTTTCTGGCTCCTCCTGAGCATGCCTCTAGCCCTAGGCTTTATTATCTTCAACTCTAATTTTTTTTTTCCCCTGTACTTCAGCTCTGGGCCTTAAGAGGGTGCTGGGTACATGATATGTACTCAGGAAATTTTATGAGGTGAATTCATGAGTTTTTTGGGGGGGATAAAAACCTTCTTGTTGAATACAGGCAAAAAGTTGCTTGGTCATTATTCAGATTTTCTCTCGGCATTAGCCAGACCACCACTGGAAACCACTAGCTCTATTCAAGCCTCCAGTGTATCACTGTGATAATGCTGGGGATCATAATGCTGGGGACCATAATGGACACAGTCAAGTCAAGTCAAATCAGGTCCCACCACAACAAACTCAGAGCTTTCCTCTGTCTCCTCATTAAAGGGATCAGGAGATGCCACTGACAGGTTTAAAAATAATTACAGGGAGCACTTTTTCTCCAAGCCCTCTTCCCATATGCCAATACACATCACTCACACATGCCTGTACCCATACCCCAGATCACATGTGAATGTCAATCATTTACATATATGCTATACCATCATGCAGGAATCCCCTAGCACTCTCAGAAATCATCTCTCTCTCACTCTCAGAAAATGCTTTTTGTGTGGCTCACCACACTCCCCCCATCCAGGGAAGGATGAACCATCATCGTCTTCATCATTGTTATGGCAATAAGCAAAGAATCTAATTTATTTGATGTGTAGGATGTACCAAATTTGTTCTAAGCACTTTACATCTATTAGCACTTTGCACCTATTAGCTTTTTTGATTTCCTACAAGGTCGAACTATTCTATCCATTTTACAAATGAAGAAAACGATGATTTAAAGAGCATACAACTGACATAAAGAGGAAGTGAGATTTGACTCCAGGCCATTTAGTTTTGGGGGCTTCCTCGATGGCTCAGTGGGTAAAGAATTCACCTGCAATGCAGGAGATAGAGGAAACCCAGGTTAGATCCCTGGGTCAAGAAGATCCCCTGGAGAGGGAAGTGGCAACCTACTCCAGTGTTCTTGCCTGAAAAATCCCATGGGCAGAGGAGCCTGGTTACAGTCCATGGGGTCACAAAGAGTTGAACACAACTGAGTGACCAACACTTTCATATTTTGTTTCCATTTAGTTTTGGAGCCCCATACTTAAAAATATATATATATTTATTTATTTTGGCTGTGCTGGGTCTTCACTGCTGCACATAGGCTTTCTCTGGTCTCGTGAGTCGGGGTTACTCTTTGTCGCAGTGCACAGATTTCTCATTGCAGTGGCTTCTCTTGCTGTGGGGCACAGGTTCAAGGGCAGGTGGGCTCAGTGGTTGCAGCTCCTGGGCTCTAGAGCACAAGTTCAGTAGTTGTGGTACACAGGCTTTGTTGCCATGTGACATGTGGGATCTTCCTGGACCAGGAATCAAACCTGTGTCTTCTGCATTGGGAGGTGGATTCTTTACCACTGAGCTACCAGGGAAGCCCAGAGTGCCTTGCTTTTAATCCTATGTTAAAATGTCTTAGGCCAGGCCAGTTACAATAGTTCTTATTCTTGACCAGCGGTGATTGGTTGACATGTGGGCATGTGACCCAGTCTTGGCCAATGAGAGCCTTCTCTGGGACTTAGGCTGGAGATACCAGGAAAGAGATACATGTTTTCTTTTTTTTTTTTTTAAACTGGAGTGCCAAAGCTGGTTTGAAGTGGGTCTGGAGCTACTTGTGACCTCCTTTCCCCTACTGGGGAAGAGTGTGTCTGACAATGATGTCAACACAGTTGATAGCAGAGCTTACATTTAGAGAGAGATTCAGAAAGACCTCATTTAAGCTTTTTAAATGAATTAGTATGAATTGGTTTTCTTCTTTTCAGCTAGAATTCTAACTGATACACGCCAGAATCTTACCTTACACATATATACTTTTTCTCTACATAACAGGTCCAAGAATAGCACTTGACCTAAATTAGGTCAATCAGAACAAAGGTAATGAATTCTGAAATGACTAAGTAGTTGAGAAAGTGGACTCAATATTTCTGGTTGGACCTAAACCCCCAGAAGAAGTAAGTGCTGAATTTGCTGCCAGTATTTTAATACCATTTGTACCCTGTGTCTAAAGTCAACATAGAGGAAGACAAAATTGTGAAACTGGAGGAAAAAGAAAAGCTAAATCCTAATGCCATTGTTTGGGCCCTGAATCCTGCTGAACCTGGAGCCGCCAAGCTCTACCATTGGACACCTCTGCTATGCAGGTCAGTGAATCCCATTTTTGTTTAAGCTAGTTGGTGTTGGGTCTTTGATCATTTGCAATGGGATGGATCATTTGTTGATACAGAATTCCACAGTCTGTCTCACTTGGCAAATTCTCTCTCCATGTACAGCTTTTAGCCAGGGTGACTCAGACTCCATATAAATGCCATTGATGATGGTGAAAGTCTCTCAGTCATGTCTCACTCTTTGCAACCCTGTATTAAAGGGCTACAAAGGACTGTAGCAAGCCAGGCTCCCTTGTCCATGGACTTCTCCAGGCACGAATACTGGAGTAGGTAGCCATTCCCTTCTCTAGGGGATCTCCCTGACCCAGGGATCAAGCCCAGGTCTCCCTCATTGCAGGCAGACTCTTTACTGTCTCAGACACCAGGAAAGCTGATATAAATGTAGTTACTGTGCATTTTTTTCCTCAAGTACATAAAGGTCACACTCTCTGGATGAGAGCACAAGGAGACGGCATGGGTTAACCTAGGATTAGGTTGATAGCATGATAATGAGGGTGATGGACAGAATCCTCAAAAGCTAAACACTTCTTAGAAATGGTCTAAAAGATGCTTTCACATGGACATCTCTGGTGTAGGTGGGCCCAGCAGTCCTGAAGGATGGCTCAGCATTCAAACTTGGAACTGAGACCATAGGATGTACAAGCACATAGTGAGACTCCTGGACACTGGATCCCAAGTACTATGAAGGAAAAGGGGGTTGATTGAAGCCTGGAAGAGATTGTCAACCAGCCATGAGACCACTGGTTACCAGTGGTCACTGGAAGCTTTTGAGACTACTGTGTCCCAAGTATCCTTCAGGCTATTGCAATTATCACCACGTGACTGGATTTTTCTTGCTGAGGATGTGTGTGTGTGGTTTGTGAGGTATACCTCAATGAAGTCTTCTGGATTTTCCAGATTGTCTCATAACCTTGGCCTTAGTGTTTCTGACCTGGTTTTTCCTGTAGTTTCTGGTTCAGAGCATATGAGGATGTAACCCCCTGGCAACCCTGCCCAGTTAGCTGACTCACAGGAAGGCTTACTCTGCATGGAGGGAAAAGATGCCTTGTTTGCAGCTCCATGAACACCTGCCTATGCTTGGAAATGAGCTGAGCATTGCCGTGTCCTGTTGACTCTGACTCAGCACTTGTAGAAGGGAAGCTGAGGCTTTTCTGGACCTGGGACTACGCCACCCTGGTCTGACGGTCCTGAAAGCGCTGACCGTGCAGTATCAGGTGGTGTACCTCACTTGTGTCCCTGGTCTTCTGCCCTGTATCACAGACGGTGTGGGCACTGCCATTCCACCATGAAGGCTGGGATAAAGGCAGCGTTTTAGCTGTGGTGTCAGTAGGTTGAGTCACTGTGGGCTGGAGCAGAGATAAGGCAGCATGTTGGCCACCACTGGGAAGCGGGAGTTAGAAGTAGAAGTGGAGTGAAGGCTTGGTGTGAGATGGAGGCCCCTGACAGGATGTGGAGGCTGGGCTCTATAGACGCTGGAGGCTGGGTTCTATTCAAATCAAGGCCAGGGCGTGGACAGTATAGATCAGCCTTGGTCAGGGAGAGAAATCTGGGCTGGAGACGTAGCAGAAACAGAAGCATGATCCAAAGCAAAACCAGGGACCAACTCCAACCAGTAGATTTGTTGCTTTGCTGGGGCCCTGTAGACAGCTGCAGATTTTTATCTTCCCTTATTCCCCTTCCGGAATTGTTCTGGACCTTAGAAGTGTAAGGTTCTACCTTTTCTGCATCATTTTTTTTTTTTTTTTGCATCATTTTTTCTCCAAGAATCTTGTGTGCTATTTAGTGTTCTCTTAATTGGACTCCTAGAGGTTGGATATGGGAAGTTTGGCTCCTCTGCATATCATAGGTGAGAATGGTCTGGTCCTTCTGAAGCGTGAAATTTCCAGCAGACTATTCCTATCTACACCCACTTAATCTTGGAACGTGATTTCTTGAAATATTGGTGTTTGTTTGAGCCTCAGCTGTTTCTGTCAGAGAAATCATTTTGAAAGCTTCATTTTCTGGGGTAATAGGACTTCAGAAACATGAAATTTCTCACTGTCCATAGTTACTGGATTATTTTAAGCAACAAAATCATGTATAACATGTTACAAATTGTTTAGGGTTTATATCTTTCTTACTGACAAGAAGGGCTTGGCATAATCTGAAAAATAAGCATTCATAAACGGAGTTTACTGAAATGGAAAAAGAGAACTACATACTACGCAGAAGGAGAAAGCCAAATGGGTTAGTTTATCTGATACATCTAAGTAAACCAGTTCCTTGGGAGATACAATCATTTCCTGGTACTAAAAGGAACATGTTGTGTAGGTATATGTTCTAACACACGGAACACAAAGCCACTTACTGAACAACATCTTCAAGAGCAGTTTTGGAGACAACAGAATGAGCCCAACTCTGATGATGGATTGTGTGTGCTCAGTCGCCAGGTCGTGTCCTACCTCGATAGATTGCACAGGTTCAAATCCCAGCTCTGCTGACTGCCACCTGTGTGACTCTGGGCAAGTGGCTTAGCCACTCTAGGTCTATTTTCTTATTTGTAAAATGAGGACAACAATAGGGCCATTTTCATTGCATTGTCGAGAAGATTAAATGAATGAACAAATAAAGAAACTAGGATAGACTCTGGCTCATGGTGAACACCAATCAAAAGTCTTCCTCTTCTTGCTATTTCTCATACTAATACTAAATAGAGATTCAGTTCAGTTCAGTTCAGTCGCTCAGTCGTGTCCAACTCTTTGCAACCCCATGGACTGCAGCACACCAGGCCTCCCTGTCCATCACCAACTCCTGGAGTTTACCCACACCCATGTCCATCGAGTCGGTGATGCCATCCAACCATCTCATCCTCTGTCGTCCCCTTCTCCTCCTTCCCTCAATCTTTCCCAGCATCAGGGTCTTTTCAAATGAGTCAGCTCTTCGCATCAGGTGGCCAAAGTATTGGAGTTTCAGCTTCAGCATCAGTCCTTCCAGTGAACACCCAGGACTGATCTCCTTTAGGATGGACTGGTTTGATCTCCTTGCAGTCCAAGGGACTCTCAAGAGTCTTCTCCAACACCACAGTTCAAAAGCATCAATTCTTTGTTGCTTAGCTTTCTTTATAGTCCAAGTCTCACATCCATACATGACTACTAGAAAAACCATAGCCTCGACTAGACGGACCTTTGTTGGCAAAGTAATGTCTCTGGTTTTAAATATGCTGTCTAGGTTGGTCATAAGTTTCCTTCCAAGGAGTAAGCGTCTTTTAATTTTATGGCTGCAGTCACCATCTGCAGTGATTTTGGAGCCCAAAAAATAAAGTCTGCCACTGTTTCCAAGTGCCACAAAGCGCTAGCCCAAGAGTGGTTCAAGGGCCTCTACAGATGAGCTTTCTAAAGCTCTAGGCTAATTCTGTCTGAGATTATTTCCATAGTCATCCTCCGTCTTCTGGGAAAGCTTTCCTTCCAATGCCTGCCTTCCCCTTTCCCTCGGCCAAATTCCCATGCCCTCTGTCCCCACTGTCCTCACCCTGGCCTTGGGCTCCCTTCTGCAGTGTTTGACTTATGCCCCCTATTGTCAGGTATTTCATCCTGTTGTTCTTTTTTCCTCTTCTCTTTTACTAGCCTTCTCCAAGTCCTGGCCCCTCAGGAAACTGACGTATAAATGTGATGGACTAATGCAAACTAGTAACGGTTAATTTTACGTCAATTTGGCTAAGATACGGTGCCCAGTTGTCCCATCAAACACTAGTCTAGATGTTGCTGTGAAGGTATTTTTAAAGATGTGTGTGTGCATGCTCAGTCTCTCATCTGTGTCTGATTCTTTCTGACCCCATAGACTGTAGTCCGCCAGGCTCCTCTGTCCATGGGATTCTCTAGGCAAGAATACTGGAATGGGTTGCAATTTCCTTCTCCAGGGGACCTTGCAAACTCAGGGACGGGACTCGTCTCTTGCATTGCAGGCAGGTTTTTACCATTGAGCCACCTGGGAAGCCTTTTTAAAATATGATTAACATTAAATAAGTAGACTTTGAGTAAAAGCAGATTACTGTCTGTAATGGGGGTGGGCTTCATCCAATCAGTTAAAGGCCTTAAGAGAAAAGACTGAGATCTTCTTAAGAAGGAAGGAATTCTGCCTCCAGATTGCTTCTGGACTCAAGACGACAACATTGACTCCTGCCGGAGTTCCCAGACTGCTGGCCTCTTGTGTAAATTTCAGACCTGTCAACCTTCACAATTACATGAGTCAATTCCCTAAAATAAATCTCTTTCTCTCTCTAGATATATATATATATACACACACACCTCCTATTGGTTCCATTTCCCTAAAGAACCCAAACCAATACAACTACTGATGCTTGTAGTGGCTAAATGTCTTTGCTTCCTCACTAACATTTGCATTTTAACAAGAGCTCAAATTTAAAAAGTGAGGAATTGTGAACATTGCGAAGTACTGATGGAGAGCAAGTAGAGAGTATGGAGGTCCCTCCCAGTGACTTTGAGATCACTTCGTACAAGTGGCAGCCTGTTCATGAGATGGGCCTGGGCTAGTCCATAAATGGATTTATTTCCTTCTCCTCTGAAGCTATGCATGGACTATGTAGAAATGACTTTAGCTATAGACACATACCACACACATTTATTTTAGTCTGGGTTAATATTTGGAAATCATCTATAAATAAAAACTCTTCCTATTGCTTTGTGCATCTGCTGTGAATGTTGGTGTAATTCACCTATTTATCATAATCAGAAGAGCAAGGTAAACATGAATCACTGTCTCCTTAAGAGTGGAAAGGAAACAAATATTTCTCTGAAATTTCTTAGAGGAAAGTCAATCTTCTACCCATTACATTAAGGCAGAAAAATCAATCAGTGCCAAATCCAAGTCCTTTTCTTTTTTAGTTTTTCATGTGGAAGACTCATCAATAAATCTTCCAGAGGCGTCATTGTTCTTACAAAGGTAATATCACACACTTTCAGAAATGGCAGAACAATGATAATGTAAGGGCAAGGTGGACTTTGGAAAAGAAATGAACCTGTGATGTGATAAAACATCAAATGCTTCTGGTTTCTACAATGCAGACCATTATTATGGCGATGATACTTCCTCAGCATGAAAATGTAGAGAATTGGTATTCACTGATGGAACATAGTTACTGTAGCTCTTTTTTATGGTTGGTGTTCTGACAATCACTTATCCTCACCTGTTCTTGCCCACTCGCCTGCTCTCTCCTCCAGTTTCTGGTCTGCTTTGTGAGATCACGGATCTCCTATTCTCTAAGAAGCCGATGTGGTGAACCTTATCTCAAAACAAGTAAAGCAAGCAACCTTCTCCATGAAAATGAGAAAGAAAGTCTGCAAAAGAGGAACAAGGGGTAGAGAAATATTAAGGAAGGTTTACTGCCTGGGGACCGTGACTCAAGTCACCCTTACCCTAGAGGTGCTTAACAGTTAACTTTTTGGAGAAGCTAACTTTTTTTGAGAAGGCTTGACTAACCCTAGAGCTGACTGGGAGGTAACTTGTCTGGGAGCCACTGGGAGAAGGTGAATGTTGGTAAGGGAGAGGTGAAGTAGGAGCAAAAGGGAAAAGTGAAAAGGACTGGGGGTCTAGTCCTCAACCTGATTCATGTAAGGTATCACCAAGTGCCATGGGGCCCACAAAGAAAGAGTAACTGTTGTTTGATTAGAAGTAATATGAAAGGTAAACCGTTGATTCGAAATACTACTTTGGGATAATTATGCAAAGGACTGATTAGTAAGTTTCTCCCATATTTCTGCACTTCAAAAATCCCTTAGCTTATCTCCTGAATGCTCCCCAAGCCTGAAGATAGAGTCATTCATGGGCCACCCACGGGGGCAGCAGAAACGAGTCTACACACACTGGGCAGAAGCAAAGGAGAGACGAATGTTTGGAAGCCAAGGGCAGGATGCGTCTCGAAGCCCTCACAGACTTCGGGACAGATGCCTGCAGTCAGGAAGGGGAGGAGGAGGGAAGAGACGGAGGGAGGGGAAGACGGGAGGATGGTGCAGATCGCCCTCACCCACAACAAGGAGCTTCCTTTGAGCCAACTGGGAGCTCACTGGATGCTGAATGGCCCCCGAGTGGTCCTTCCCGCTGCTTTCCGATGGACAATGCTCTTGCCATGACTCAGTTATCTTCAGGGTGATGTGAGTGGGACTGAAAAGGGACAAGGCGAATCTAGACGAGGCTTTCTAAATTGGGGTTTTATTCCAGTTTGGGGTTGAATAAATTTTTGTTGCACCGCTGTTCTGTGCATTGTAGGATATTTAGCAATACTTCAGAACTCTAGCGGCTAGATGCCATTTGCACCCCCAATTTCAGGTGAAATAACCCTTCATATCACTAGATGTTGCCCCGTGTTCATTGGGGGCATCAGTGACTGCCAGCTGAGAACCCTGGTCGCCACTGAACCAGTCTGAAATCTCCCTCTGAGCCACCATGGTATATATATATTTTTTTCAAGTATAAGGTTCTTTTTTAGTAAATTGGAGTTTAATGGCTTTGCAATGTTGTGTTCATTTCTGCTGTACAATGACTCGAATCAGCTGTGTGTAAATATGCATCCCCTCCCTCCCGGAGCTCCCGTCATACTCCCCATCCCACGCCTCTAGGTCATCCCAGCGCGGAGCCGAGCTCCCTGTCCCCCCCGTGCAGCGCCTCCCCACTAGCGATCTGTTTACATACGGTGGTGTGTTTATGTTGAGGCTCATCTCCCAGTGCTTTCCACCCTGCCCTGTCCCCCCTGTCCACACGTCTGTTCTCTAGGTCTGCATCTCTCTTCCTGCCCTAGAACTAAATGCATCTGTGCTATTTTTCTAGATTCTGCCTACATGTATTAATATACGATATCAAATTCTTTCTCTTCATTCTCCCTCTCTCTTTTTTTCTCTCTTGCTCTCCATCTCTTTCTCTCCTCCTGTCCTCCCCCCGCCACCTCCTCTCCATCTCCGCTGCCTTAGTCTAAGATGTAGTCTCGTTCAGCCTGCACAGCTGCTATAGCTTCCATCCTAACTGGTCTTCCGTATCCCTTTCACTCTCCAAAAATCAGTCTACACCCTGAAGTCATGGTGATTAAAAAAAAAAAAATCTCTGTCCTGTGCTTAAAACCCTGTGGGCCTTCCCATCTCCTTAGCTTCCTTAGGATGAAGACCAAAGCCTTTGCCATTTGACCCGAGTCTATGTGATCAGGAGTCTCTGCAGACTCCTCACTCCCTCGTCCTCTGGGCTTCAACAACCCTGCTCTTTCACTTTTTAGGTGGACCATGATTCATTTAACCACAGGGCCTTTGCACACACTGTTCTTCTGCCTGAGACCCTCTCTCTCAATGTAGCCTCCTGATTAACAGGCAGTGTTTCTCTATCAGCTCAAGCATCGCTTCCTTGGGGAAGCCTCTGCGAATGCTCAGAAGGAATCAGGCTCCTCCTGCCGAATGTCCTCTTATCGGTATGGAAAGCGCTCTGTAGCAGTTATCACAGTTGTGATTTTACACTAGAGGGCTGTAACCTCGTGAATCCTATCTCCTCCTCTGAGCTGTAAGATGTAGGAGACTAGTGCTGACTGACTTCCTTCCTGTCTCCCTCTCATCTTCATTCCTTCTTTGCATCTCCCTTCACTTTTTGTGAACACAAGTCCACATGGGTCTACTGAGCCCCAGTCTGTAGCCCCCACACTGAACTCTCTAGAACTCTACATCTGTTCTTTCTGTTATTTATGTTTCGACCAATTTCTAGTGACCTACCATCAACTCTCTGCTTTTTTTGTGGGCTAAGTTTTGTGAAGGAATATTAAGTTGCTGAAAAGATGCCACTCAAGCTGTCTTTGTGGGTCCCCTCCAAGGCACCCCCCAGTCTTTTGTTCAAAGCAAACGCAATCCTGCGCCTTCCAGTCATGTCTCAGCCATAGTACTGCTCAAGCCTCTAGCCTATGCAGCTGATAATAAAAACGTTTTCTTAAAAATCAGAGAAAGGCAGAAAAAGGACTCATTATATTTGTCAGGCAAGTTCTGCTTTAGACGGGCTTTTGACAGTAGGCAAGAGAAAGCATAGTTAATGGCAATGACTGATAGCAGTAATGCGATGGGTCGTGAACTTGTCTGGCTCCTTTGTTTCTGGTTTGTGGTTCTATCCCAAGTCTGTAATGACATATAAAATAATAGACTGCTTATCCTCGTCCTTCTCCTTCATTGCAAATCACGTGTCTGAAGACAGTACGTGGGATTTCCAGGATGTGAACTTGTCACTAAGCATGTGCATCATTCAATAGGTTGCTACTGAATCAGGACATCACACCTCATGTTTAACTTAAACCTATTTCCTCCACGTGGTTCCACTCGAAACAAGCTTTCCTTGTTTCCCTTTCGTCTTTCCTCCATCTCTTTAGGCTGTTGAAATTCACTATTTCTGGAAGAAAAGGGCATTACTCTTTAGAGTAATGAGGCTGTGAACTCTTCCAGTCTTAACAAGACAGTGCTGGATATCTAGTAATCATAAGGCAGGGATATCAATGGGGATTGTTACTGGTCTTGACAGGGAGGAGACACTTTTCACGTCCATTATTGCATTGCAATGGTACTGGCAGGATCTTAAGAGAAAACTCAAGGCCCCAGGCAGAGACGGGAGAGATGTTCACCTCAGTCGGAAATTCCGTCTTACTAGGATTTCTACTGTAAACACCTGGGCTCACAGTCACGTTTGCTTTACAAACTCCAGGAGAAAGGCTCACTGAGAAAATTCACAGAAGAGCTAGAGGGGAGCATTGGGCTGCTGTCCTGGTAATTGGTCTAAGCTCTATAATTGCAGTGACTGTCTGTTTTCTTCAACATCACATCCCTAGAGCTAGCAGAGTTAATGTTTCCAGCAAATACCTGTCGATCTTCTGTGTGTGTAATACAACAGGGAGATGGGTGGGAAGCTTCCAGTGTTAATGGGAAGCAGGGAAGGAGAAAATGTGGAGAAAGAGGGAAAATGACAACAAATAAGCTTACATTTGTGTAAGCTTTATTTTCTTTAAAAATATTTTTTCTAGTGTTATATTTTCCTGAGAATGTCTTTAATATGCCTTCTTATATGATGGTTAGTATTTCCATTTTTTTTTTTATAGCTTGAGAAGGAAAAACACAAAGTGTAGATTCCCTTGGGTCATGTGGTGAATCTATTTAATCCTTTTTCTGTTTTAAAATATGCTTGTTTCCTGTTTGATCTTAAGTAGGTTCATGTCTGTCTAAAATGATTTGTGTTGTGAGACAGGGACAACACCATGCTACTGAAAAGTTTAGTGTAATCTCATGTACCACAAGGTTACTGAGATTTAAGAAGAGTCAAGAGTTATTTGCATAAAAGAGGCAGCTATGATTACAGGAGTGGTCATTTCTCAACTCGTGTGAACAAGTTAAAATTCTCTTTCTGACTTTCCATGACACAGAGGCCCTTGTTCTGCTGGAAGAATTTTTCTGACGTTTGGGGATAAAGGTTTATCCACCTTTTGTTTACCTTTTCCCTAGCATATGGTAGACATCATAGCAGGAATATGTTGTAAGGTTTTTCTTAAGAAAGGAGGTGAGGGGCTTTCCTGGTCACTTAGTGAAGAATCCACCCTGCCATTGCAGGAGACACGGGTTTGATCCCTGTTCCAAGAAGATCTCACATGCCACAAAGCAACAACGGTCACGTGCCGCAACTATTGAGCCTGTCCTCTGGAGCCCACGTGCCGCCACTGCTGAAGCCCACGTGCCTTAGAGCCTGTGCTCCACAACCAGGCAAGCCGCCCCGAGGAGAAGCCCCCGGGCTGCAAGGAAGAGGAGCCGCCACTCACGGGAAAGTGAGAAAGCCCGTGTGCAGCACCAAAGACCCGGCACAGCCAGAAAGAAATAAAATTATTCAAAAAAGAAAAGAGGTGAGACAAAGACAGATATGATAGGATATCACTTATATGTGGAATCTAACGATACAAAGGAAATTATTTACAAAATAGAAATAGACTCAGACATAGAAAACGAACTGACGGTCACCAAAGGGGAAGGTGGGAGCTAAATTAGAAGTTTGCAATTATACTTACTACTATATATAAAATAAACAAGGACTTACTATATAACACACAGAACTACACTCGATATTTTACACTAACCTATAAGGAAAAAGAATCTGAAAGAGATATATGTGTGTGTGTGGCCAAATCATGTTCCTGTGCACCTAAAATGAACACAACATTGTAAATCAACTATAGTTTAATGGGAAAAAAAAGAAGGAAGGTGTTTGTTAAGCAACTAACTGGATGCCCAGGATATAAAAAATTGTAAATGCATGGTTCCATTTTGGAGCTGAAATGTGGATATGAAGCTAAGTATCTAGTTGGGGACAAGATATTTGCATAATAACAATGTTGAGGACTGACTCTACTTTCTGTCTACTCAGCGTCTCGCTGATGGGCTCGGCCACTCAAGCTTTTTATTTCTGTCACTTATATTGCTTCAGCTTCCTTCTCTTTTCCAATTCCCAGGCTACGTCATGGCACTAAAGATACAAACTCCCACTCACAAGTAGACACACAAGCAGTTCCATGGCTATTCTTTTAAGATCTCACATTTTTTATTGCATGACCTAGCAGTAGTTATTACACTATTTTTGAGTCTGAATTACTCATGACTTTGCAGGGTGATATCATTTAGATCATTAATCTCTCTGTGTCCATTTTTTTACATTTGCACCTTGAGAATGTTCTTATTTACCCCCACAATATGGGGCTAGAAAGATTCCCTGGTGGCTCAGATGAAGAATCTGCCTGCAGTGCAGGAGACCAAGGTTTGATTCCTGAGTTTGGAAGATCCCCTGAAGAAGGTAATGGCTACCCACTCCAGTGTTCTTGCCTGGAGAATCCCATGCACAGAGGAGCCTGGTGGGCACAGTCCATGGGTCACAAAGAGTCAGACCCGACTGAGAGACTAAGCATACAGATATCGGTCTAGAGGAAGAAATACAAGGAGATATAAAGAGGATGAAGCAAGTCTGAAGTAAGTCATGTTTCTATTCCCAAAGGAAATCCAAATAAGTTTTCAATCTCTACCATATTTCTTTGAATCTTCCAGCCTTAATTTTTAGCTGAGCAGTATTTCTGTATCACTAAGAAAAAAAAAAAACAGGGCTTCCCTCGTAGCTCAGCTGGTAAAGAATCCATCTGCAATGCAGGAGACCCTGATTTGACTCCTGCAGGAAGATCCCCTGGAGAAGGGATAGGGTACCACTTCAGTTCAGTTTTGGGGGGCATTCCTGGGGGCTCAGACAGTAAAGAATCTGCCTGCAATATGGGAGACCTGGGTTCGATCACTGGGTTGGGAAGATCCCCTGGAGGAGGGCATTGGGAACTCACTCAGTATTCTTGCCTGGAGAATCCCCGTGGACCGAGGAGCCTGGTGGGCTACAGTCCATGGGGTTGCGAAGAGTCAGACACGACCGAGTAACTAAGCACGGCACAGCAGAAAAGAGCGAGAAATGTTGTCAATTGAACTATGACCCATGTTTTCTTAAAACATCAATTTTAAGATAGGTATCAATGTTGGAGATGTTAAAGCATGAAAAAAATCAACAAAACATGCATGTTCGGCTTATATCATTAGAGCCAGTGGTATGC
This sequence comes from Cervus canadensis, assembly GCF_019320065.1. Taxonomy (NCBI): domain Eukaryota; kingdom Metazoa; phylum Chordata; class Mammalia; order Artiodactyla; family Cervidae; genus Cervus; species Cervus canadensis. Next base: position 61,239,237 of record NC_057394.1, read on the forward strand.
CATGACCAACCCAAGCTACATTTCAAAAATTATAAGGTAGGCATTATCAACTATGTGTGTTTTTATTTTAGAAGCCTTTTTTTTTTTTTTTACTACAATTATTGTCATGTGAATCCTGAAAGAACTGAAAACACAGAACTGGTGAGGGCTGTTTTCATGGGCAGTGGAGGGACACTGTCTAATGCTCAGTATTTGACTTCCATTACAGTTTTATTCAGCTTCTATGACCTATTTATTTATTTTAAATCCAACATTCTTTCTCTGAGAATTTCTTTTAAAATAATAGCCACTCTTCGGTGCCTCCCACAAATAACCATCCTTGCACGCTTGCTGCTGACTCTGCACTGGCAGTTACACACAGTCTGTTTCCCAGGGCTGAGCCGGCTCTCCCGTCCAGCAGGGGGACGCTGAGACAGCCTGGGCCACGGCACTGTGACTCCAGTTGGCCTCGGTTGTACAAGCTCATCAATCAGACTGCTGTCAGTCTGCACTGAAAAGTACTGGGAGGTTTATACTTTCCGAGAGAAAAATCTAAACGTGTTGCCTCGTCCTTTTTTCATTTTATAACAGGAATCTTTGCTCAGTGAAGAATACACACATTCAAAACTGTGAAAGGTGACTTAGGAACCACTGTGACCATCTTCACAGTGAACTATAATACAATTTTGATGCTTTGCTTACACATCAATCAGTCCAACATTGCTTGAAAGCAAGGCAAGAGTGATCAAGACAGATGGGAACGGTTAGAGAACATTCTATATTCCTTTGTTAATATGTGCAACACTAGCTATGATTTTCTAAGTACTTACTGTGTGCCAAGCACTGCTGAAAGGAAATTAATAAGCTCTGGTGACTTATTTCTTGTAACACGTATAAGAGGTAGGTGATACTATCAGCGACATCTCACAAAGAAAGAAACTGAATGTTGTGTATTGATTTGCATCCCTTCAAAATTCATATGATGAAGTCCAAACCCATGGTGTGACCATATTTAGAGACAGTCTTTAAAGAGGTACAGTACAGTGCATGCACTCCAATCCAAAATTCCAACCCCCAAAAAAGGCAATGCAAAAGAATGTTCAAACTATGGCACAATTGCACTCATCTCACACGCTAGCAAAGTAATGCTCAAAATTCTCCAAGCCAGGCTTCAACAGTATGTGAACCGTGAACTTCCAGATGTTCAAGCTGGTTTTAGAAAAGGCAGAGGAACCAGAGATCAAATTGCCAACATCCATTGGATCATCAAAAAAGCAAGAGAGTTCCAGAAAAACATCTACTTCTGCTTTATAGACTACACCAAAGCCTTTGACTGTGTGAATCACAGCAAACTGTGGAAAATTCTCCAAGAGATGGGAATACCAGATCACCTGACCTGCCTCCTAAGAAATCTGTATTTAAGTCAAGAAGCAACAGATAGAACTGGACGGGGAACAACAGACTGGTTCCAAATCGGGAAAAGAGTATGTCAAGGCTGTATATTGTCACCCTGCTTGTTTAACTTATATGCAGAGTACATCATGAGAAACGCTGGTCTGGAAGAAGCACAAGCTGGAATCAAGATTGCTGGGAGAAATATCAATAACCTCAGATATGCAAATGACACCACCCTTATGGCAGAAAGTGAAGAGGAACTAAAGAGCCTCTTGATGAAAGTGAAAGAGGAGAGTGAAAAAGTTGGCTTAAAACTCAGCATTCAGAAAACTAAGATCATGGCATCTGGTCCCATCACTTCATGGCAAATAGATGGGGAAACAATGGAAACAGTGAGAGACTTTATGTTTTGGGCTCCAAAATCACTGCAGATGGTGACTGCAGCCATGAAATTAAAAGATGCTTACTCCTTAGAAGAAAAGCTATGACCAACTTAGAAAATTAAAAAGCAAAGACATTACTTTGCCAACAAAGGTCCGTCTAGTCAAGGCTATGGTTTTTCCAGTAGTCATGTATGGATGTGAGAGTTGGACTGTGAAGAAAGCTGAGGGCCGAAAAATTGATGCTTTTGAACCGTGGTGTTAGGGAAGACTCTTGAGAGTCCCCTGGACTGCAAGGAGATCCAACCGGTCCATCCTAGAGGAGATCAGTCCTGGGTGTTCATTGGAAGGACTGATGCTGAAGCTGAAACCTTGGCCAATACCTTGGCCATCTGATGCAAAGAACTGACTCATTGGAAAAGACCCTGATGATGGGAAAGATTGAAGGCGGGAGGAAAAGGGGATGACAGAAGGTGAGATGGTTGGATGGCATCACCGACTTGATGGACATGAGTTTGAGCAAGCTCTGGGAGTTGGTGATAGACAGGGAAGCCTGGTGTGCTGCAGTCTATGGGATCACAAAGAGTCGGATACGACTGAGCGACTGAACTGAACTGAACATAAAAGTGCATGCATGCTCAGTCAAGTCCAACTTTTCAACCCCATGGGCTATAGTCTGCCAGGCTCTTCTGTCCATTGGCTTTCCCAAGCAAGAATAATGGAGTGGGTTGCCATTTCCTTCTCCAAGGGATTTTCCCAACCCAGGGATGAAACCCATGTCTCCTGCATTGCAGGCGGATTCTTTACCAACTGCGCCATCTGGGAAGAGGTAATCAAGTTAAAATGGGACCTCTAAGCATGGCGCCTAGTCTAATAAACTGGTGTCCTCATGAGAAAGGAAATTTGGACTCAGAGACAGGCATGAAGGGAGAGCCCCATGTGAACATGAAGACAGCCATCTACAAACCAAGGAGAGAGGCTTGAAATTGACCCTTCCCTCACAACCCTCAGAAGAACCAACCCTGCAGACACCTTGATTCTGGAGTTTCAGCCTCCCAAGCCGTGAAACAATAAATTTCTGTTGTTTAAGCCACATTCATGGTACTTTATTATGGCAGCCTTAGCAAACTAGTCAAACCAAACTAATGGAGGTTATGCAGTTTACCAAAGATGGCCCAGAGAACAGGGTCTGTAGCTCACACTTGCATTTCTGTGCCTGAGTCTACAGCCTTGGCTCCCCTTCACACCACTCCCTACAGCCTCTACTGAGGCAGAGTGGACTCTCTTCCCTGGGCTACATGCTCTGCAAAAATGGATGAGCCCATCAGTGAGAGGCTGGTGGTTCCTGTAAAAATTTAAATATCACACTGCCATTATTGACCTGCCATGCCATACTACTGGTGAAATACTCCCCAGGGAAAAGTGAGAGCCACAGTGACCCCATCCATCTGTCCTACAGTCTGACAGTGGGGCCAGAAACAGTCTTCAGGGACACTCTTGCCCAGGTCATCTCCTGAGTCTGATCGTTAGGGTCTGCAACCCAGGGACACTGCCTGAAGATATATCAAATCTCAAAGTCCTGATCAGGTCATTCAACTGCTCAGAAACTTGGATGACCATCTACTGCCAAGCCATGTGGAATAAAGTCACTAATCCTCCAGCTCATATAGGCATTACCCTGGCCTATGTGTGCAGACCTCATTAGAGCTCTGACCCCATTCCTCCCCATATGTGGCATGTGCAGGTGTGTGCACACACAGAGACACAGCTGGGCCCACCTGCTCCCTCCAGGGTTCTCCATGCAGTCTCTCTCACACCTGGGCTCTCAATCCAGGAACTTCCTTGATCTAAAGTTTCCTTTCTTTCCTTTGTTCATCTATTGATACTCTGCTCACGACTTGCAAAGTCCAGTTCAAACCTCACATTCGCCAAAGACATTTCTTCTAGCCCTTCAAATAGAATTATTTCCCCTCTAATTCAAAGTCCCAGGCCTATTTCCCAGTCTGTCTTCAAATGGGGATAATTATGAGTCTGTAATCCCATGAAATCTTAGGGGAGAGAGACTTTGTTGTTTTGATTTTTCTGTGTCCTCCACAATACCTAGAAAGGATGTCTTTACACAGTAGGTACTCAATTAGTTTTTGCTGGATTTTCTGTAGTCTCCCAAGTTACCTCCATAAGACTTCTAAACTAGCTCCAAAAACTTCACCAACCTTCAGGAACAAAAAGCAAAACCCTGGAGTCTTGCCCTTGGCTTTCATTTTAAGTAGAGCCAGCTCATAAGGGCAGAGAAACTCTTTCTCATGTTTTTCCTGGAAGACAAAGTATGGGCCTGTGATCACTAAGTACGCTTTGTGGTCTCAAGTTCATTGTCTACCAACTCACATCATTTTATTTTGTTCCTAGACTTAACTACTTCGAACTCCAGGAGTTGGTAGTACAATATACCCAACAATTCCTTCCATTTAGGTCAGGTGACAAAATGACAACTCAGGTAACATGGTGGCCCCAAACAGAAATGACATGCAGTGTCAGAGTGGACGCTGCATATGGTCCAAGTCTATGTCATTTCTCTAGGTTGCTTTCTTCTTAAGAAATATGAAGACAGCACAAAATAAATCTGTTCCCCAGCTCACAGGCCTCATTGAGGATGACTGTCCAGTTTAAAACCACACTAATTACAACTGCAACAACTTCATGAGCAGCATGATCAAAAACTTAAGTCTCTTTTTCCTGCAATATGTTGCTTTTGAACTTGACAGCAAGTATTCAGTTCTCAATGGCGCTCGTGTGTGTTCAGTTCCTCAGTCGTGCCTGATTCTTGGTGACCCCATTGACTGTAGCCCACCAGGCTCCTCTGTCCATAGGGATTCTCCAGGCAAGAATACCGAAGTGGGTTGCCATGCCCTCCTCCAGGGGATCTTCTCGACCCAGGGATCGAACCTACGTCTCCTGTGTCTTCTGCTGCGGCAGGCAGATTCTTCACCACTGCACCACCTGGGAGGCTCTCATCGGTAGCTGGGTATAATTGTTAATTTCATGGAACCTGTAACCATCTGCCTCCAAATAAATCCTGGTGGTAGCACTAACTAAATCTTAGGGATCTTTGACTTTCTGGGCCTCAGTTTCATTATCTGTAAAATGGAAGCAGAGGACTGTTTTAAAGGAAAGAACGATGGCTTATTAACTGAGTCAATAAAGAGTGAGTCAATAAAGAGAAAGTACACTGACTAGTAGCCAGAACACAGTCAGTGTCGGGTTTAATGTTCACTGTTATGATTTCAAAATGTTCCCTTCACCAGAGACAGGAAGCAGCAGAGAATGTTATTGGCTTCTGTTATGGATGCCATCTCAAACTTCTTCTGCTTTCTTTTTTTTTCTTTCCAGAATATGTTGGAAATTATAAGCAAACATGCAAGTGATGCATGTATATTTAGTTTCACATACAACCTCATTGTTACTTCCTGGCGTGCTTCCAAGGTATCTTACAAGTTATCAATCTCACCAGCACAGAGTGTGTTTTCTGACCACTTCCCCTTTGCAATTAAGGACTCTGACCACTCGCTTACGCAGACTGAGACCAGCATCCGTAACCCCAAAGGAGGTCAGAAACCCCCAGCTCTTGCCGCCGAGGGGGCTAGCTGAGAACCCGACACCGTGTGTTTCAGGGCTGTGGCTACAACTGTGACCATAGGAACTGGGAACACCCACCAACACCCCGTTTCCCCCAGCCCCACTTCCTTCGCTTCAGTGCCATTAAGTATGGTTGCAGTGCCTTTGTGAATGTTTTGAGTGGAGTTAGGTTTCTGGTGTTTATTATTGAATTGCTAAAGATCTGGAGAGAAGACAAACAGACAAATGGACCAGCAAAGCGGGAGACAGAAGACACCCTTGGCGGATGAGCACCAAGTGTGTATCTGGGGTCCATGAAGGTCTGGGCTCTCACCAGAGCCTCAGGCTTTTGTCAGCTGCTCTGCAAATAAAACCTGCCCTAGACACACAGACAGGAGGCTCTGTTTGACTAGGAAACCTGCCACTCTGGCCCTGCAGATAGCAGGTCATAGTCAGGGGGGTGGTGAGTTTTCCTGTTTACCTTCCACCTTCACGCAAGTATTGAAGGCAGGGCCTGGGGAGGGTCTGGGAGGGCCAGCTCTTCTCCTCTTTTCCAGACTGGGGTTTCGATTAAATCTCAGCCATTGCCTGTTTGCTTTCTGTATCGCCTCTCCTCAGCAGCATGCTGAACACAGAGAAGATAAGCTCACAGAGACTTCTCTTCTGAGTTTGTGGGAGGGCTTGAGAGTCGGGCTGGTCAGGCTAGCAGCTGAAAGGCCAGGCTGCACTGTGTCGTCCACAGGCTCTCCCAGCTGGGCAGGAAGGCTTCCCCATCTGACTTCTTGGCGCCTCTTACATAAACTCACTCAGCCACAGGAACTAAATCCACGTAGGTGGAGGCTGTGTCTATGCTCTTTGCCATTTGCAATCCCAACATCTACCACACATGTGCCTGATGCATATCAGATTCTTCGTGCATGCTCGTTGAATAATAAATGAATGTCTATTTTTTAACTTTTTATTTCATATTGGAATATAGCTGACTGACAATGTGATGATAGTTTCAGGTGTCCAGCAAAGTGATTCAGTTATACACATACACGTATCTATTCTTTTTCAAAGTCTTTTCCTATTTAGGTTGTCACATAATATTGAGCTGAGTTCCCTGTGCTATACACTAAGTCCTTGTTGGTTATCCACTTTAAATATAGCAGTGTGTACATGTCAATCTCAAACTCCCTAACTATCCCTTCCCCTCTGGTAAGCATAAGTTCTTCTCTAAGTTTGTGAGTCTCTTTCTGTAAGTTCGTTTGTATCATTTATTTTTAGATTCTACTTAAAAGTGATATTGATAGCAATATTATGCAATATTTCTCTTTCTCTGTCTGACTGACTTCACTCAGTATGATGATCTCTAGTTCCATTCATGTTGAACAAATGTCTACTAATAGACACATTTGGGCCATCTGCTGCAAAGAACTGACTCATTTGAAAAAATCCTGATGCTGGGAAAGATTGAAGGCAGAAGGAGAAGGGGACGACAGAGGATGAGATGGTTGGATGACATCACCAACTCAATGGACATGAGTTTGAGTAAACTATGGGAGCTGGTGATGGACAGGGAGGCCTGGTGTGCTGCAGTCCATGGGGTTGCAAAGAGTTGGACACAACTGAGGGACTGAACTGAACTGAACTGAACTGAATAGACACATACACAACAATCAATATAGTCTAGACTTAAAATATCCAGTCCCACTGTCTTCATATGTATATTTATATACAATCATGCTAGATTTTTTGGTTTAGTCAGTATAGTCACTGTGCCTGTTTTCTCTTGTTTATTGTTGAAACGGGGATGGCAACCTTCCAAGGACTGGGGAGAGAATACGTTTGAGAGCATCTCATGATTTCCTGGGAGAATGGACTCCAAAGGCTTTCCATCATAGTTGAAAAATCTTGAAGTGTGCAGGCTTCTGCGTCTAAGACAGACTATATATTCCTTGGGAGTCTAGAATCTTATCACTCCTTTGAGAGGGTATTAATGTTTAAAGAAACTGAAGTCACTGGATCTGGTGGGGGGAAACTGAGTGGCACACTTTAAGATTATGAAAGATCATGCTCTTTGAGAATGATGTTGGCTGCAAGAGTATAAATTATAGCTTAAAGAGCCTTAAAATTTTATCTTTTCATCTCAGAATTCTTCTAGGAATATAGCCTAAAGATATAATATGGAAATCAGCAAAAGATCCATACCCAGTAAAGTTCATCACATCATGACATATGAGAGCCAAAAGCTGGAAACAATTTTAAAGTCCAGCAAGGGGCAATGGCTATGTAAATTATGGGGTGTAATCATTAAAGTGGATGATAGAGCACTTCTTTGTGGCCATGGATATTTTCTGTCCCTAAAGAACAAACTACTCAATTCATAAGTTTAAAAAAAAAAAGTGATGTACTTAACACGTGTTCCATCTCTGGAACACTACATCTTCCTACTCTGACCATAACCCTAGGACTTTAGGGATTAGGTGGATTTTAGAGATAGGATGAGTCTATTTGATGCACAAATAATCTGTAATTTAAAATCAAAACTTAAGGATTTATTTTTAGTGTCACCAAATAGCTGTGGATGTTAAACATGACAGCCAAAAAAAAAAAAAAAAAAATAGGGCCCAACTTTTACTTATCAGGGTAATATTTATTTATGAAGAGTATTTGTTCATTTGGGCTTCCCAAGTATCTCAAGGGCTTCCCTGGTAGCTCAGATGGTAAAGAGTTGGCCTGCAATGCCAGAGACCTAGGTTTGATCCCTGGGTTGGGAAGATCCCTGGGGAAGGAAATGACAGCCCACCCCAGTATTCTAGCCTAGGAAATCCCATGGACAGAGGAGCCTGGTGGGTTACAATCAGTCCATGGGGTTGCAGAGTTGGATATGACTGAGCAATCAAGCATGCATGTATTTATTTGTGGAAAGGAATACTTAAAACAATTTCAAGAAAAAAGCAAGACACACATATTCTCATACAATGCAATCTAAACAATGCAGATATTTATATGAATATACAGATAGTCACATGCTAAATTATTTACGTGAATTTCATCAGTGAGATATGATGAGTGATTCAGTTCAGTTCAGTTCAGTCGCTCAGTCGTGTCCGACTCTTTGCGACCCCATGAATCGCAGCACGCCAGGCCTCCCTGTCCATCACAAACTCCCGGAGTTTACTCAAACTCATGCCCATCGAGTCAGTGATGCCATCCAGCCATCTCATCCTCTGTCGTCCCCTTCTCCTCTTGCCCCCAATCCCTCCCAGCATCAGGGCCTTTTCCAATGAGTCAACTCTTCACATGAGGTGGCCAAAGTATTGGAGTTTCAGCCTTAGCATCAGTCCTTCCAATGAACACCCAGGACTGATCTCCTTCAGGATGGACTAGTTGGATCTCCTTGCAGTCCAAGAGACTCTCTAGAGTCTTCTCCAACACCACAGTTTAAAAGCATCAATTTTTCGGCCCTCAGCTTTCTTCACAGTCCAACTCTCACATCCATACATGACCACTGGAAAAACAATAACCTTGACCAGACGGACCTTTGTTGGCAAAGTAATGTCTTTGCTTTTTAATATGCTATTTAGGTTGGTCATAACTTTCCTTCCAAGGAGTAAGCATCTTTTAATTTCATGGCTGCAGTCACCATCTGCAGTGATTTTGGAGCCCAAAAAAATAAAGTCTGACGCTGTTTCGTCTCCCCATCTATTTCCCATGAAGTGATGGGACCAGATGCCATGATCTTAGTTTTCTGAATGTTAAGCTTTAAGCCAACTTTTTCACTCTCCTCTTTCACTTTCATCAAGAGGCTTTTTAGTTCCTCTTCACTTTCTGCCATAAGGGTGGTGTCATCTGCATATCTGAGGTTATTGATATTTCTCCTGGCAATCCTGATTCCAGCTTGTGCTTCTTCCAGACCAGCGTTTCTCATCATGTACTCTGCATATAAGTTAAACAAGCAGGGTGACAATATACAGCCTTGACCTACTCCTTTTCCTGTTTGGAACCAGTCTGTTGTTCCATGTCCAGTTCTAACTTTTGCTTCTTGACCTGCATATAGGTTTCTCAAGAGGCAGGTCAGGTGGTCTGGTATTCCCATCTCCTTCAGAATTGTCCACAGTTTATTGTGATCCACACAGTCGAAGGCTTTGGCGTAGTCAGTAGAACAGAAATAGATGTTTTTCTGGAACTCTCTTGCTTTTTCGATGATCCAGTGGATATTGGCAATTTGATCTCTGGTTCCTCTGCCTTTTCTAAAACCAGCTTGAACATCTGGAAGTTCTCAGTTCACGTATTGCTGAAGCCTGGCTTGGAGAATTTTGAGCATTACTAGTGTGTGAGATGAGTGCAGTTGTGCAGTAGTGAGCATGAATGCAATTGTGAGCATTTCTTCTTAATATTTTAATATATTTTTTCATATAGGGGCATATAGCTTTTTAAGTTAAAAATTTATAGTAAAAGTATTAAAATGACATTGTGCTGGATTGGGTTAACTACCAAGGAGAACATATTGATGGAAAATGCTTTTAAATACTTGAAATGAGATCCTTGGGTAAAATGTGTGGCTACTTGCTCCCGAGGGTTATGGAAAAAGGATACCCACTTTTTTCCCTGAAAGTTTAGTGAATCTGAAGGGTAGGCAATCTAGATCACTGGTACCTCTTGTGTTCTAAATATCTGTTAAATTATGGAGACAGAGCAAGGATAATTCAGTGTTGCAGCATGCAATGATCATGTTTTTTCTCTTGACCATGGTTTTTCTGGCAAGTGCTTTACTACTGACATGGCTTGAAAATTTATCCCAAGGACAGAGCTCTGTTGGTAAGTGCTCTATTGTTTACCACGCTTCTACATTCAAGTCCCCTTTCAGTATAAGCCCCTGTTAGAGATGGTGGAACCCTTGAGGGCTGAGTTCATCTACTTCTCCCAAGGCTTCCTCTGCATTGTGCAATGTGAGGTGCTAATGGATTAGATGACAGCCTTAGATAACAAAGCCAGAAGCAGCTTAAGCTGAATGTTTTCTTACCTTGCAATTGGCTGTGACCTCTACTCTCAAACCCTGAGGTCCAGCTTTCTCAGGAATATAGGCCCAGACTAGGATAGGCATCAGAAGAGGACAGGAGAGTCTCCTAAAGTTTTCAGTTACCTTTGAGGTTCTCAAAATATGGCCAGCTCTCTTTGTGACCCTGTGGACTGTAACTCTCCAAGCTCCTCTGTCCATGGCATTCTCCAGGCAAGAATACTGGAGTGGGTTGCCATTCCCTCCTCCAGGGGATCTACCCGGCCCAGGGATGGAACCCACGTCTCCCACACTGCAGGCAGATTCTTTACCATCTGAACCACCAGGGAAGCCCAATATGGCAACACTAAATAACAAATGGAATCACATACTTGGGCAAGAAAATACATATCTCCTGAATAAAGTTAAAGGCAATATCATTCATTTCATTAACAATTTCAATTATTTGGGGGCAGGAAATGGAAGAGAGTGTGTTATGGAGCAGGAATTTTATTCCCTGGGATCCTGACAAACTAACACTTGGACCAGAAGCAGCCCATGGCAGTCTTCGTTTTCCTAAAGCCAACTTTGGGAGAATTGGCCTGGATGCTGGGGACCCCTCAGAGCCTTCCTGGCCTCTCCTGGGACAGTCTGGATCCTGAAGATGTTTAATTTATTCTGGGCAATGGGAAAAGAGGGAGCCAAGAGAGAGAAGTAGCAAATGAATTGTTGTAACTTACTTGCGACATTTTGGGTAAAGGTGTCCAGGGGAGAAAAAAACAGCGCCTTAGTGTTTCTTCTGGCTGTGTGTTCAGGATAGTAAAAGGAAGATGGGCGGTAAAGAGGTCAGATCCCTACCAAGAAGTTTATGGCCCTATACAGAGATGGAGCTGGAAAAGGTCTGTGATCATTTACTGGGGCTGCCGTAGTAAGGTCATGGACTAGGGGCTTAAACAACAGAAATCCATTTTCTCACAGTTACAGAGGCCAGAAGTCTGAGATCAAGATGTCAGGAGGGTCGGTTCTTCCTGAGGGCAGTGAGGGAAGGATCTGTTTCAGGCCTCTGGTTTTGGCTTCATGCCATATGCCCTTTGTATGTATTTATATCCAAATTGTCTCTTCTTATAAGGACCCCAGTTACATCAGATTAGGGCCTACCCTAATAATTTCATTTTAACTTAATTACCTCTCTTCAGACCTTATCTCTAAATATGATCACATTTTGAAGTACTGGGGGTTAGAGCTTCAAAAAATATGAATTTTGATTTGGTTTCTATGGCATTCTCTTCCATTGTAAGTAAGGTGCTTTTATGTATAAGAGACTCATTGGAAAATACCCTGATGCTGGGAAAGATTGAGGGCAGGAGGAGAAGGGGGTGACAGAGGATGAGATGGTTGGATGGCATCACCGACTCAATGGACAGGAGTTTGAACAAGCTCCAAGAGGTAGTGAAGGACAGGGAAGCTTGGTATGCTACAGTCTATGGGGTCGCAAGGAGTGGGACATGATTCAGTGACTCAACAACAACTTGTAAATATGCTAGAGTAGATAGCCTTAGAAATATTCCACAGTGCCTTAGAAATACTGGTGTTTTTTAATGAAAACATCTTTATTTTTCCCAAGACATAAGAGTTTGCCAAATTGAATAAAATTAGTTCTAATCTCAAAAAAATATAAACTTGGGAGGATATACAATTCGAGCCATAACAAAGCCCATTCATTTCTGGCTGTGGTAGACTCTGGCAGAGGAGTATTTCTCAGTCTTTAGAGTCTATAGGTCTGGGGTTCTCCACTCTTTATACTAGTGGGAGAGGGGTGGAGAAAACCAACCAGCAAACACATTGCATGCAAAACTTCAGTCTTACAACAGGCACTGCGTGAACCACCCACTCAACCCCAGCCTAGACTGGGGACCTGCTCTCCTTCTAAATGGAGCAGTTGCAGAAAAAGCAAAGTTCTATGGTGAATCCAAAATAGTCCGAAACTATGAAGCTGGGCAGTTTGGCTGTGTGGTGGAGCCCATTAATTATAGTGTGTCCTGATCCTGTTTATTTGTCTAAACTCTTCTTGGTGTGGCAGAACCGCCCCGCTCAGGCATTAAGCAACAAGAAAGCGAGAGCCCGTGCAGCGATAGTCGTCCGCCTGAGGCTGCAGGTCTCGGTGGGGAGGAGCGGGAAGGCACGCCGCATCTCACCGGGCTGGGGCCCTGGGTGACAGAAGTTCAAGGGTCCCCTGGAGAGAGACGTTCCTGAGGGCCGTGGTGGGTTGCCCGGAGAGGTCGCCAAGACCAGCTGCCATCTTGTTTATCATCAGTCAAATGCTTTTCAAGCAAAAGTGATGGGTTGTGAGCCAGGGGGTTGGGTGACGAGGTGAAAGGAGCACAAATCCTTTCCTAAAATGCCTTTTGTCCCTGTCCCAGACTGCGGTAAAAGAGAGCAAGGACCAGCTGGTCAGACTTGTTTGTTTAAGCTGTTGACTAATCTCTGAGTTCATGGGCTGAGTTGGTTCATGAAGTTCTTGAACTTTTATTATCCTTGGACCTTCGGTGCAGTAAAAATGAAATAAGAAACTGGTGCTTTTCTTTAAAAGAAATGTATGGGATGGAGTGAATGAGATGTTTGAATTCAGAGACTCAAGGGATTCAAAGAAAATTTGTGTGATGTTTTTTGACAGATACCCTGTGTCAGGCACCGTGCTAGGATATGGAACTGGAGTCAAGTTGAATTTTCTTCTCAACTCTGTCGAGAACTCTACTCATGCGGGCTGGCTCTAGAGTTATCGGGTCATAGTGATGCTGAGTTTCTGTGAAATGATGTTTTAAATGCAAAATACTAAGAAGCATTTCTAAATCAGCATTAAAGAAAAATGAATATACATCTGTACTTTCCAATATGGTAGCCACCTAGCTCAATGGCTGACGAGGGGCTGAGAAAACTAATTTCCTCAGTTTCGCTAGCCACACTTCAAACGCTTCCTAGCTATACTTGCCTAATGGCCACCATATTGGATGACACAAATCAAGAACATTCTCATCACAGTAGAATGCTCTGTTGGGCACCACTGGTGTAGACAATGAATAAAGAAATATAGATTCATGTGGAATATTTATCATTCAAAACATTTTGCCAACTGCTGCTTATGACATCTGGAAAGGCCAGGTAAGATATTACATTTATATCTGAAGACTGGAAATAACTTTAAAGATTACCTAGACTATCTACCTAGCTGACGATTAATCCACTCTGCAACGATCCTCTGTCTATTTTGGGGTTGAAAATTCTGAGAATAGACAACTGCTTTACAAGGCATTGGATTTTGTTCTGTGAATTCCCCCTAGTCCAAAATGGCTGGTATAATTCAGTACAAGGCCCTTAGAAATGTTACTTTTTTTTCTTTGAAAATATTAAAGAAGTCCATATTCTTATTATACCTTTTATAGATGCCTCACACAATATTATTATAATAGTGTATAGGAAGAATAAATGTCAAATGCAAATACAAATGTCAGTAATAAAATGAGGTTATGTGTCAACAAGGACCCACTGTAGAGCACATGGAAATCTGCTCCATGTCAGGTGGCAGCCTGGATGGGAGGGGGGTTTGGGGGAGAATGGCTACGTGTGTATGTATGGCTGATCCTTTCACTGTTCACCTGACATTATGACAACATTATTTGGTAATTGGCTATTCCCCTATGCAAAATAAAAAAAAAATTTTTTTTTAAATGAGGTTATGCAATTGTCTGCTCTGTGTCCTATGGTATGCTTACAACAATTTAAAATTAGGTTTGGACATACTTACACAAAACGCCAAACAGATGACTTAACCACTAATACTGATCTTACACATTTCTCAATGATTTTCTTTCTCAAAAATATTTCACTATTGAAAAATGAAGGGATTTTCCAAATAAAAAGTTAAGTTTACTTTTTACAACTCCCATGTCATCAGAATGAAGAATTCAAGCATGATGGAAATATGTCCATAGAAGTCTAGGCTTAATGAAGCAGGGCATGCCGACACAGCCAGCCGTCGATGAGGGTCTTGTCCTCAGCCCTGGAGTACTGACCCTGGTCATCACGCCCCGAGGCTCACCGGCTGGGCAGCTCCGCAGCCACTGTGCTGTGCAACCCTTACCTGTTCAATTGTTCTTCCAACTCATCCACTGCTCTCGCTGACCATTTCTCACTGCGGCTGGCTATCCTGTCCTATAAGGGCGATTTTCTGGACTCAATGCTTCTGTTTCTTAGGCACAGAATTTATGTTCAAAGATAAGAACCTGAAACAACTATTCTTCTCAGATTCCTAATTACTGCCACTAAATACAGTGCAGAGACTTTGGGACAGATCTCTTTCTCAGTGCCTTTCCTCTTATTTCCAGTCCTGACTGATGATGACAGAAAATCTCCCTGGCTGATAAATGATGCTGCATGGTACTCACAATAATAATATCAAAAAGAAGAAGAGGAGGAGTTAGGAGAAGAAGAAAGAGAAGGGGGAGCGGGGGAGGGATGAGGAGGAGCAGGAGGAAAGAAGAAAAATGAGAAAAACCGCAACATGCATGGCACCACTCACTGGCAGGAAACAGAAACCTGTGGGAATCTTTGACTTGGCCCCTATTCCACACTGTCCACAGCCAGCCAGTCACCAAATCCAATGCTTCCCATTTCCTAAATGGCTCTGGAACCCATCACTTCTCTCTACTCCTCTTGCCGTCATCTGTGTACCCAAGTGGGCGATCAGAGAGGAGACCATCTGAAGACAGTATTAAATGGACTCCATCCATGCAGATATAGAGAACACACTTATGGACAAGGGCGGGGGAGAGGAGAGAAAGGGTGAGATAAATGGAAAGAGCAGAATGGATGCGTCTACACCAAAATACGTAAACAGACAGCCAATGGGAATTTGCAGTATGACTCGGGGAACTCACGCTGCGGCTCTGTAACAACCTGGAGGGGTGGGAGAGAACGGGAGGTAGGAGGGAGGTTCAGGAGGGAGGGGATGTATGTTCACCTATGGCTAATTCATGTTGATGCGTGACAGAAATCAAACCGATATTATAAACCTATCATCAATCAATTAAAAATAAATAAATATTTTTTAACAGTAAAGTCAAAAAAGTAGCATTAAAAAATTAAATAAATAAAAGGACTCCATCTGAAAAGGGGCTTTCAGCCAGAGACAGACTGTGGTCAGAAGACAATGGGATGTGGTTATTAGTTGTAGAAACTGAGAGGGAGATTATAAATATTTAGCCAGAGGAGGGGGAACAATGGAGACAGTGAAGGGGGGATAATGCACTTTTTTTTCTTTTTGCATTTATTAGGTTTCTGTTCTTTCAATGTAACTATGACATCTGTCTTAGAATGTAAGCTCTATGGGGACAACATCATACCTCCTAGGCCCACCACAGTGCCAGGCTCATCGCTGGTGTTCAGTAGATGCTTGTTGCATGAATAATTATCAGCATGAACAAAAATGCAGGGGTTTGAAATAAATGGCACAGTGTATAGGGAAATTATAACTTATTCTTCATGTTCTAAAACTAGAACTTCAAGTACAAGGTAGAGAGTGAGGGGAGATGAGGCTAAAGGTACAAGTGGGAAAAAATTAAGAAGGTGTTTGTAAAGAGCTCAGATTTTATCTGAAGTGATCATGGGCCACTGACCAGTTTCAGATGGGAGAACGACACAGCCAGCTGCACATGATAATTAGATTCTTCTGGAAGCAGGCTTAAGTAGCAGAAGGTTGGCGGCCAAAAGGACAGCAGGGAAGCCATTTTAGTACGATAGGCAAGAAATGACAAAAGGCTGATTTAGAGACAAATAGCAGGGAACAATAACTTTGGGATGATGGCAATGTCAGCAAATACCTTTGTCACCGTCTGACTCTCAATAAAACAGATAATATGCAGGAGGTTTACCTGAAATTTCACATCCTGAGGACTCAGTAGAGAAACAGAAAAGCACAGGTTAATTTCTGGACAAAATTACTCATGGCAATGTGTAGATCTAAGAATTAACAGATTCTATAAAATCTTAAAAAATAACCCCATAGTTTACTGAGAGATTCTGGCCAGGTGATACCCATGTATCCTGAAACGCACTGGGAATTACCTGAATCCCACCAGCCCTTCCTAAGTCAGCATCCTGGTGAGGAAACATCTTTTTTAAACAACAACAACATTGGAGTATAATTGCTTGACAATGCTGTGTTGGATTCTGCTGTACAATGAAGTGAATCAGTTGCGTGTATACAGACAGCCCCGCCCCCTTGAGCCTCCCTTCCGACCTGGCCCGTTCCACCCCTCCAGGTCAGCACAGAGAACCGAGCTGAGCCCCTGCACTATACGGCTCCCCTTTCATCCCCACTTCCTGTGTGTCCACCACTGCCTAAGACGCCTCCAGTAACCGATACACACAGGTCAAAACGCCACTGAATGGCCCTCAGAAAGGCCCTCAGAAACTTGAAAGAGGAACCAGCCCAAGTAAACAAAAGAACGGCCTTGCAGAGAAGAGATGAATGTAAAAATGGTTGTAAGGAGAATTCTTAAAGAGACGTAAGGAAGTCTTGCAAAAGATCAGAGAGGGAAAAAAGACTTCTTAAAATTAAATTTAATTCTGAGTTTAAAAATTCAACAGATGACCTGAAGAATAGAATTGAAACTGCTGAAAAATGAAAACAAAGACCTAGAAGATCAAAAGAAAGTGCATGTTCATGATGAAAAGTAAAAATAAAACAAAAGAATATTACAAGTTAAATGATCATGAGATCATTACAAGTCATCATGAGAGATACATCTGAGAGACCCAATGTAGTGAAAATAGGATTTCCAAAGGGGAGGAAAGGAGAAATAATAATTACCTTCTGAGCAAAACTGAGGAGCGGAAAGATTCAGAAAACGTTTAGGAGATAAATACAGTGAGGTTCTTCACTATCATTAATCCCATTTGATGATGTTTTCAGAAACAGCTACAATCCCTTTGATTAATTCCTGTATTTCCCAAAACTTTAGTTAAGACGTCTAATACTCTAGATGATTTCATCTTAAGAATAAGTCTGAGATGATGTTAATTAGTTAAAATCCTATGAAACACAAACAACAGGTCCCACTGCACAGCGTAGGGAAATGTATTCAATATCCTGTGAGAAATCTTAATGGAAAAGAATATGAAAAAGAACAGATAGATAGAAAGAAAGATAGATAGATAAGATAGATCTCAGTCACTTTGTTATAGAGAAGAAATTAACACATTATAAATCAACTATACTTCAATAAAAAATTGTTTTAAAAAGCCCTATCAAACACTGTTGCTTCCTAAAAAGCTGGAGGTAAAATTAATTTAGATAGTTCCAGCATTGTGCATCAAGGAGACACACCGCTGCAAGCCAGTATACTTCCTTTGTACATGATCAAGATTTTTTTTCACCTCCACTTTGCCATTCAAGATTCCTTAGAGTCTCATAATTTACCATTAGCCATGCACTCCTGGACTTTCCTGGTGGCACAACGGATGGGAATCTACCTGCTGATGCAGGGGACACGGGTTTGATCCCTGGTCTGGGAAGATTCCACATGCCGAGGGAAAACTAAGCCTGCGTACCACAACTACTGAACGCTGCACACTCAAGAGCCCATGCTCCGCAACCAGAGAAGCCACCACAATGAGAAGCCCATGCACCGCAACTAGAGAGTAGGGCCTCTCTCTGCAACTAGAGAAAGCCCACAGACAGCAACGAAGACCCAGGGCAGCCAAAAATAAATAAATAAAGTTTTTTGAAAAAGAAATGAACTCCTTTAGGGATGTGGCAGTAAATTTCAGGACTGCATGCAAACACAAAAGCTTAATTCAACTGCCTTTCGGCACAAATCAATGTTAACTTGTTAGTTTATTAGTTCATTTGTTATCACAAGGGAACTTGATGAGAACAGATTGCTTATAAAGGGTAATGGAAATGATGGGTTAGATTTTTTAGGGAGGTCAGACCCAGATGGGGGATTTCAATGGCTCCTCAGAGAATCATTGAACAGTTTGGACCTGAGATCAGAAGAGACAGAGAGGCTCAGGGGAGAAAGAAGAGCGCGTCCAAAATAAAACTCACCATTTCTTTTTGCCCCAATCTACCTAACACCTAATTTTTCTCTTGTGTTCTCTTTCTTTAAGATTCACAATGACTTGGGAGTTCCCTGGTGGCCCAGCGGCTAGGATTCTGGACTTTTACTGCCTTGGCCCAGGTCCAATCCCTGGTCTGCACAATACAACAAAAAAAGAAGATTCACAATGTCTGACTTCATCACTAAAAGTTCTATATTCTTTATCTGGGTTTAGGGCACATCCACCCTGCTACCCCAGCCAATACTCCTGCAAGCCACCTTTCATGTTCAGCCATCGAGTTCTGTTTTCTCTCTTACATATTTAAAAATGTCTCCAAGACCTTTTGATCAAGTGTTCGCCATATCTAACAGAACTAGGCTGTACTGTGTACAAAGTGCCAAGGTGTGCCTCCATCCAATGGATTAGTGGTTCTCTAAATGTGGTCCTCAGACCCCTGAGGTCTCCAAGACCTTTACAAGGGCTCCTCAAGATGTAAGCTACCTTCACAGTCATACTAAGATCATAATTTGCTTTTCTAGTCTGTAGGCATTTGCGCTGATGGGTAAGATGATGGAGCCATGGCATAAAGCAGTACAGTTGATGTGGAAACTGTGTTATCGGTCATGTGTTCTTTACTGCTACACACTTCAGAGTTGTTTTTTTGACAGTTTCACTTAAGAATATCCTTGATGGAATAAAAACTATTATTTTTACTGTCTTAATACTTGAATACACATCTTTTCATATTACATGGAACAAAATGGGAGGTGTGCCGTTAAGCACTTCTGCTGCATAACCATGGCTGTCGTGAGAAAGAGCACTCAAGTGATTGGTTCAGGTTGCAAGATGAATTAATGACAATCATTATGCTTTTCAGACTGGGGTATTTGGCAGATGTTGTCTGAAAAATGAACAAAGTGAGTCTGCCAATCTAAGAAAAGCAACTGGCAGTATTTTTTGCCAAGACCATGCAAGCTTTCAAGGACAAATTAGAATTTCAAAAAACTCCTATTTGCCTCTCTGAACTTAACAGCTTCCCAGTACTAAAGACTTTTCTGATAAACTCAGTGGTGATATTAGTGAATGCAGGTTTTGATATTGTATAATGAAGTAGGTCAATACTTAGAAAATCTGTGGAACTCAGTGAATGAATATTTTCCAAATGACCAATGCCAAATGTTACAAAATCATTCCTGGGTAAAAGATTTATTCAAATAAAAATAGAGATAAAGACAGTCTTGAAATAGAGGAGGAAAGTTTCACTGAAGGTTTTAGATTCCATAGTACAGATAATGGCTAAGAAGTGACCAGTTGTTGAGTTTGGTGGTAATAGAAAAGGAAAACACCTTGTATAATTGTATCATGAAAAGCAACTAAAATGTTCCTCTTTTTTCTAACTATATGTTTGTGTGAGGCTGTATTTTCTTCATACACATTGAGGAAAAAAACGTGCCACATCAGAGTACAGAAGCACTTAAGAAAATATAGGTGTCTTCTATTAAAGAGACTTGCAAGCATAAACAATCCTATTTACCTTTATTTTTATTTTGAAAGTGATACACATTTCATAAACAATGTTATATATTGTTATCACAAATGAGTAGACACTTCTCTGAATTTTTAATATGGTAAATATTGACAGCTACAGCCCACATTTTTTAAAAAATGCTTTTGGAAGTTTGCATTGTAAGAAAGTAAATTCTGAGGCCAAAAAGTTTGAAAGCTGCTACAGTATAGATAATTACATAAAACGGAAAGTCACCCAAGTTCAAATTTTCTTAAGTTCTATAAGCTTCATATTAAAATTTTACAGAATTAGCTTTAAAATTTCTACATTTATGCCTCCTTATTGTGCAGGTATGATAGACTCTTACATTTGCTGTGTGTTTCCCCAGTTAAATTAGGTTACCAGTATAATTAGAGCGTGATGTTACTTGAGGCAATTTCCTATTGAATACTTGGTGTTCAGCCCTCTGTTATCGGAATGTCAAACATATTATATTCTTTTACTTATTCATTCATCCCACAAACCTTCATGAAGCACTGTGAGAAGGCAGAAGGAATACAAAGGACATGACTTCCCTCACGCAGCCTGCAGTCTAGTGGGTGGGGCAGAGACAGAGAAGAAAACGAAGGATCATGAAAAGAAGTTTCACAACTATGATAAACATATGCACATCGTGTCATAAAGAATTAGAAGTAGTGCTCATCCTAGGGGTGGTGGGCTAGCAGGAAAAGCTTCATAAGGACAAGGGACCTTAACTGAACGTTTGAAAATAAGGCAATAACCAGGTGAAAAAGTCAGGGCAGATCAATCCTGGCAGATGACATTGAATGAGCCAAAGATATAAAGGCATGAGGGGCTTTCCATGTGGCTCAGTGGCACAGAATTCGCCTGCCAATGCAGGAGATGCAGGTTCGATCCCTGGGTCGGGAAGATCCCCTGGAGGAGGAAATGGGAGCTCACTCCAGTATTCTTGCCTGGAGAATCCCAAGGACAGAGGAGCCTGGCGGGCTACAGTCCCAGGAGGTTGCAAAGAGTCAGGCTTGACTGAGTGACTGAGCACACACAAAGGCAAGAAAATGCGAGGGTGCAAGCAGTCCTGTGTCGCTGGGGCATAAAATGTGAGGCTGGAGGGGAAAACATGAAGCAGGAAGGCAGTAGGAACCAGAAGATGATCTAAGACACGGTAAGCAGCTTGAGAGTTCACCTGATGGGCCAGTGGGGTTTCAGGGTGCTCCAAGAGGCCCTGGAAAGAACAGAAAACTGCAGGCCTGTGGCGATAACTTGGACAGCCAGTGTGATGCTTTAAGAAGGATTAGTATTGTACAGCACGGAGAACTCTGCTTGATACTCTGCAATAACCTAAGTGGGAAAAGAATTTGAAAAAGAACAGAGACATGTGGATGTATAACTGAATCATTTTGCTATACACCTGAAACTAACACAGCATTGTCAATCAACTATACTCCAATACAAAATTAATAAAAATAAATGGATCTGAATGGTTTTCTCCAGTTTGACACAATCTTTAGCATCCTCTGTGGCCTCATTCAGGTCCCTCCTCTTCCTGTTCCTTTAGTCCCTCTCAGTTCCCCTGGCTACTGACTGTTTGACCGACATTCAGGCCATTTGTGTTCCACTGTCCATTCGTGTCCTATAGATGTTTCTCACCCTTTTTTTTTTTTTTGACCCAACTTTGTTTCTTAAACCCTTGGTATGTGAAGCCTCCCTCCCCCTGGAAAAAAGATGAGAACTCTTTGGAAAACAGAGAATTCCAAATCCCCTTATTGGAGATTTACAAAATACATGTGTACATTAATGCCGCTGATAAGATCTGTGTTAAACAAAGAGCAACTACTGTAATTTTGTTTAATGCAGGATTTTCCAAATGAAGCCAACCATGGGGCCACCCTATTTATTAGGCTAATGTCAAGTAATTAGGGAGTGAAATGTTGCCAAATGAACACATAAATTAATAGGTCGGAAAGTTTCATTACCATTGAAGAAGCAACATGTGGATTGACAGTGGACTTTCCAACCCAGCCTGTGGATGTGGGAACATCGTGGGATGGCATCTTTGGGATAAGAAAGGAAAATAACTGCCATGCAGTTAAGAGTGTCATATGAAGAATTCTGTAGGAATGTAATTTATGGGCCTATACATGAAGCTATTGGGTCAAACGTTGTTGTTTTTGCTGTTTAGATACTCAATTGTGTCCAACTCTTTTGTGAACCCATGTTCACAGGGTTCACAGGACTGTAGCCTGCCAGACTCCTCTCTCCATGGGATTTCCCAGGCAAGAATACTGGAGTGGGTTGCCATTTCCTTCTCCAGGGGATCTTGCCAACCCAGGGACTGAACCTGAGTCTCCTGCACTGGTAGGCAAATTCCTTACTGCTTAGCCACCAGGGAAGTGTGGGCCAAACACGATTCAGAGAGTTGCGGGAACTCCTTGTAATCTGAAGAGCAAGATGCCAAGGAATAAAAGACTTGTATAAAGCACTGAAAAATGGGACTTCCCTGGTGCTCCAGTGGTTAGGAATCTGTCTTCCACTGTAATGGACACAGGTTCCATCCCCGGCCCAGAACCTAAGATCCACACGCCCAGGGCATCTAAGCCTGCACACGGTAACTTCTCAGCCAGCCAGCAGGGCAACGAAAGATCTCACACGCTCCAACTGAGGAACCCGAGGCAGCCAAAAAGAAAGAAAGATTTTTAAAAACACTGAAAAAGAATGGATAGGGCTATACATTAAAATCACTGCGGGTTTAGTAGTTATCACACATTTTAAAATTCTTTGAACTCAATAAAGATATGCAAAAAGGATGAAATAAAGACTTGTTTCCCAAAAGAAGAAAAATAATGAAGAGGAAGAGAGGAGAAACAACCCTGATCTCCCAAAGTGAACAAACGAGTAGGAAGAAACCCAGGACCTCGTGAAACAGATCCATGTTTGCTGTTTCTCCACCGGAGTTTGAAAGCTGTTTTCCCGTTTACCCCATCAAACTTGAGATGCATACACATATAAATGCGAAACGCAATTTTAAAAATTTACTTATTTTTAATTGGAGGACAATTGTTTTACAATATTGTGTTGGTCTCTGCCATACGTCAACATGAATCAGTCACAGGTATGCATACGTCCCCTCCCTCTTGAACCTCCCTCCCATTTCCCACCCCATCCCACCCCTCTAGGTTGCCACGGAGCACTGGGTTTGATCTGAATTTGAACAAATCATTTCATTTGTTTGGGTCCTTTTTCACCCATCCTGGTTGCTCTTCTTCAAAGCGTGCTGAGTTCTAAGTGACCAATTGAGAACACAAACTTTGGTGACTCAGATATGTGCCATTGTGAAAAATCTCCCCTCTTGGAAGTGCCCTTTAGAAAACTGTGCAAAAAGAGGACACAAACTTAAAACACACGGACACAAAGTGAAAACATCCGAACTTTTTAACCCTGTTTATGTTGGCCAGCACTTCCATTCTCTCCTACTGAAAAAGTATCAAAATCTGTGAGCAATGTTCATATATTCATTTTCTCACCAAGGGGCACAATTCTGAAGACAGACTTTTAAAAAGCCCCAGAAAGCTTTCCTTAGAAAGGAAACCCAACATTTAAGGCCACCTCAGCTTTGTGTAACATTCTCCTTTCGTGATTGGCAGCAGGATGGGCCCTCCTGGGTGGCCCACCTAGGGAGTGTATACTCTTATTTTTAGGACATTGAAGGAAAATAACTGCTAAGCGGTAGGAATGGCATATGACCCAACTCTCTTAACATCTATGGCCCTATATGTGACGTTACTGGATCCTCTCTCTGTACCGTTTCTTTCTTCTTCTTTTTTTTTAAAGTCTGACTTGGTTTCTATAAGCTTCCTGCTGCCAGATTCAAAATCTGGCTCATTTAAAACCACTTTGAGGGTGCAGAAACCGGGGTTTGGGGGAGAGGGTTCTGGTTTCCTAAGCTTGCCAAAATACATAGTCAGAATCTATATTTGGAACCTGTATGCTAGAGGCTGCACCCTCAGTATTCCTGAGGATGCTTCCTGCAGAAAAAAAATTGGGGAGGGGGGTGGGTCGTGGGAGGGAAGAGGAGGTGAGACAGACAGGAAGGGCCTTCAGACATCACCAAGTCCGACTTTTTAAATCCTATAGGGGAAACTGAGGTTCAGGGATGCGGACGGACTCAGGAACGTCTGTAATGTCACCTTCATCCTTGACCAAGGCATTCCCTCGCCTCTCCCCCTACCCAGCTCTTGGACTTTCAGAAAGCCCATCTCCTCGACGTTCAGACGACCGGCAAGTGGTGTCTGGGAACCGCTGGACCAACCCACAGCCTCCACCCACGAGGGCCCCGACGGGGAGGGAGGAGGCCTTTCAGTGAGAGAGGCAGGGAGGGAGGGCGAAAGGAAGGAAGGCGAGCCCGGGGTGGGAGTGGAAGAGGCAGCTTCGCCCGGGGCGGGTTGGCTCGCGGGGCCAGCCCTCCCGAGGCGGTTTATAAGAGTTGGGGCGGCCGAGAGCCCTCCCCGCCGGTCCGCGCGCCCCCGGAGCAGCGCCCGGTTCTGAGCGCCCCGCGTCGAGGCCCGCCTGGCCGCGCGCCGGCTCCGCGCCGCCTTCGGACTTGAGCGCGCGGCAGCCCAGCCGGGGAGGGAGGCGAGCGCCCGAGCCAGGGGGCCGAGCGCCATGCGCCGCGCCAGCCGAGACTACACCAAATACCTGCGCGGCTCGGAGGAGATGGGCGGCGCGGGCGCCCCGCACGAGGGGCCGCTGCACGCCCCGCCTCCGCCCGCGACCCCCGCCGCCGCCGCCGCCGCCTCCCGCTCCACCTTCGTGGCCCTCCTGGGGCTGGGGCTGGGCCAGGTCGTCTGCAGCGTCGCCCTGTTCCTCTACTTCCGAGCGCAGGTGAGTGCTCGCTCCCCAGGGGCGCGCGCGCGGGGCGCGCCCACCTCGACCCTCCAGCACTTCGCAGGCGGTGGAGTTTGGTTCCCCTCGGCCGGGCTTCCCCGGATCTTGCATATTCCGGAGGGGAAAGGGACTCTTCAAAAAAAGAGAACGTGGGACTGGGGGGCAGCCGGGCGCGGGGCCCGAGCGCTGGCCTCAATCCCCGCGCGCGCAGCCTGGCCAGGCTGGTGCGTCCAGGCTGGGCTCGCCCGGCGTGGTGCGTTTGAATTTCCCCCGGCGAGACCGCATTGGTCGCTCACCTCTTTTGGAAACGATTACGCACTTTTCTCCCCTTCTGTATCCTCCCTGGAGCAAAGATTGAACTTATTGATGTTCACTTAGGAACAAAATGGAGCGTCTCCAGTTA
The DNA here is from genome assembly GCF_019320065.1 of Cervus canadensis. Taxonomy (NCBI): domain Eukaryota; kingdom Metazoa; phylum Chordata; class Mammalia; order Artiodactyla; family Cervidae; genus Cervus; species Cervus canadensis. The sequence goes on from NC_057394.1 coordinate 61,264,499, forward strand.
GGCGTCACCGACCGTTTCCCTTCCCACCCACCCCCGGGAGGTTGTGGGGTCCTGGGGCTGGTTGCTTTACACCGTGCCGGCTGCGCGCGGAGCCGAAGGCCGCAGTTGCGTGCGCTGGAGCAACCTCTGGAGCAGCCTCTGGAGCGTCGGCTGGCGATGCCCAAGGCAGCAGATGGACCGAAAGCCACAGCGCGGCCAGGGACGCCTTGTCTTAGGAGACGGGCTCCTCTCGCTCGGGGTGAAAAGAGAGAAGGGCCCACGTGTCTTCCCACGAAGGTGGGCGGAGGAAGGAAGCGAGACGTGTGTGGAGGTGGTGAAGTTCTCTGCCCTGGCACAGCTTGGCGACGATCTAGCGAGTAACCAAGCTTTTCAAAGATGGGGAAACCGGCTAGGGACTGCAGAGAGATAGTAGAAAGGAAGGGGTAAATTTGTAACATTATGCTTTCTGGTGGTTTGAGCTCTTGTGTTTTCTTGGAAATTGCTGTGCAGTTGCTTGGATTCATTCAAATATTCTTGTCTGGTGCTGTGAACTCTTTCTCAAAGGAAGTGGGGGGCTGACTGTGCATTTTTTTTTTTTATGGGAAAAGAGAGTTGAGTTTGGACTTCATTGGTTTTCAGATTTAAAGGTGATTACTAAACCAAATTGGATGCATCGAAACACGGCATTGCCTGGGTTGTACAGGTTTTTGACATGTGCCGGAGTCCTGAACTTGTAATCATAGACTTTTTGCGAAGTATTCAGTATCCACTAATTTGCATTTTGTAGAACTAGTTTTTGAACTGAGACAGAAGTAGACATACTATGCACAGTATTTTAGAAAATGTGTATTTGTATATTAATAAAAATATTTTCTGGTTGAGAAAGTTTTTCTAAAACTACAACTTTCAGGTAGTTTACTTGCAACTCAGTCCTGTCCCACTCTTTGAGACCCCAGGGACTGCAGCATGCCAGGCTTCCCTGTCCTTCACTGTCTCCCTCCCGGAGTTTGCTCAGACTCATGTCCATAGAGTCGGTGATGCCATCCAGCCATCTCATCCTCTGTCACCCCTCTTCTCCTCGTGCCCTCAGTCTTTCCCAGCATCAGGGTCTTTTAGATTACACAAGTCTATATGAAAGTGATGAAACATTTTTCTTTCATTGGACTGTGCTGCAGCCAAGAATGACAAATTTATCCATTTTCTCATCCGGTGTGTGGTCCTGCCCCCTCCCCCATTTAATACTTATATACTGAGTGCCCGCACTGCACAGGACACTATTCAATGGTACAGAATATGAGTTAAGAATCCTTTAGTCAACATACAGTGTCCTCCTACTGTGTTGCACGCATGATGTCAGGTAATGATGGGGACTATAACAAAAGACTTTAAATTCCTAGTCAAATAAGAGAGAAGCATTGAGAAAAGAGAAGATGCAGTCGTTCTCTCTTTTTTAATTAAATTAATTAATTAATTTTTACTTCTTGGTCCTGGGGCATGTGAATTCTTAGTTCCCTCACCAGGGATCAAACCCAACTCCCCTGCATTGGAAGGGCAGTGTCTTAACCACTAGACCACCAGGGAAGCCCCAATACTTCTCCGTCTTTTATCTCTTCTAACACCTTAGCATTGTGGCATTTTCATAGCAGGAATTGTGAAGTGCGTATTCAGCACTGAAAGACCTAGGGGATGAAAGGATTGTAGGGACCAGGAATAGCTTCGATTGACAGGAACCATGGAAATGTGACCATTTCAAAAACAATGACTTGTTGGGCTGTTGAAGAAATTGACTTCTTTGTAGGGAGTCCCAGTATTAATGGTCTGGTGGGCTGAGAAGTCTAGCCTTCTCATGATCGTTTAGCAGTCTTGACGTCACATGGATAACAGTGAAAACTTTCGACAATTTTTTCCAAAGTCCACATGTAAGTTAGTAAGCCTGGCTAGAAAAATTTCGTTTGGAGAATTTAATGTCATCGAATTTCTGGGTACAGTTTTCGTAGATGTAATGAAGATGGGGATTCTTCAAAATTTATGCACAATGTATTAGCCATTATGCTGAACCCAGCTTTGGGCTGCATTTTTAAAAAGTTGCCTTCTTCAGTAACGAAGTAATATTTGGAGCAATGTTTTCATAGGAATATTGCACTAGATGTGGTTAGGTTTTGCTGAGGATGATATCTAAAGGAGTCCTAGACATTTAGAGATACATTCAGAAGAAGTTACAAGTGAAATAGAATGTTTGGAATTTGTTTCAAAATAATAACATGGTTGCTTATAGATGAAACAGGATATACAGCTAACTGTTGAAACTCCATGGTCAGTACCTGTAGGTTCAGTCTACAATTCTTTACACTTTTACATTTGCTGGAAGCCTTCTTTGTAAGTTCTAGCTGGGAGAATAGACCCAGTTTGACCTGACACTGGTTGAACGTTTTCACTTACATCACTTCCTTTGGATGAGAACTTGGTACCAAATAAGAGATAGACTTTTGATTTCCACTCAGTTTGTGGGTCACTTACTTGGGATTCCTGAATGCTTTTGAGTTAGAATGAAATCATCTAATATCAGGTAGCATGTTTGCAGTTTACAGTAAAAAAAGAAAAGAAAATGGAGCCAGTTTTATTGTTTTTGTTTAAAGGTGAGAGAGGGAAGTCCTGAAAATCCTCAAGAATCACAACATTGTTAATTAGCTATACCCCATTAAAAAAGTTCAAAGAGAAAACAGTTCAATTTAGTTTTAAATGCATTTAGAAAAATACCCCCAAATAATGTAAAAAAGAAAAAAATTATAGTGACTTAAAAACAAGTTTCCCTCTCTCAAGTCATGTTTGAATAGTTAAAAGTGAATCTGCCTCCTGAATGTTTGCAGACTGCTTGTGCCTAGATTAAGGAAAAAAAAAAAATGAAAGTACTAGATCCAGTGTAGATTGGCTTTTCCCCCACCAACCTTGCCAAAGAAAAAATAGCATGTGGTTTGTGCTATATATTTACCACATAGTATTCATACTTTGGTTTACAAAGAAAAAAAACCCTTCCAAAAAGTTGCTTTTAAATATTGATGTGTATTTAAAAACACACATATACACACACAACATCCATATAACCATATTCAAAGTTTAGAACTTAGCTATAAGATAAGTTTGTCAGAAAACTCAATCTCTCTTCCCTTTTAACTCTTTCCCCAAACCCCCAGCATGCACACCAACCTCCCTGGGCTGTTCTTTACCCAAGAAGGAGAGCCATCACCACCAGAAGTCTGATGTGGAGGTGTGTGGGCTGTCGGCTTGAAAAAACAGAAAACAAAGTAGCACAGATGGCAAGCATCCTGCCTCATTTAACCCTACAAGCGATGAAGCTTCAAGGAAGCTCTCAGACTGAGTTACTTTCATATGAACCACACCATCTGATAAATGTATTTTTGAAGTCCAGTTTAAATCAGATATTCAAGATTCACTTAATATTTTCAGCCATTTCTAGGTACAGTGAACTCATTTGTAAGTCAGTTTACTGTGATTTGGGGATTCCCTGGTGGCTCAGACAGTCAAGAGTCTGCCAGCAGAGCAGGAGACCTTGGTTCGATCCCTGGGTGGGGAAGACGGCTTGGAGAAGGGCATGGCAGCTCACTCCAGTAATACTTGCATGGAGAATGCCATGGACAGGGGAGCCTGGTGGACCACAGTCCGTGGGGCGCAGAGAGTCAGACACGACTGGAGCACCTTAGCACGCACGCACATGGCTGGCCCTGCTGCACGCACCGCTGCAACTCCGCCCCGCCCTTTCTCTTGGTCTCCATTTGCAGGCAAGGAGAGTTGCAAGGCCACCGGAATAACAAAGACATTTGGTTGTAGGTTAAAAATAAGTTTCTAAGACACTTGTACCCCAATGTTCACAGCGGCACTGTTTACATTAGCCAAGACATGGAAACAAATGTCCACTGACAAATGAATAGATGAAGATGTGGTGCATATAGATAATGGAATATTACTCAGCCATAAAAAGAATGAAACAATGGCATTTACAGCAACATGGATGGATCATTCTAACTGAAGTAAATCAGATAAAGACAAATACCATATGATATCACCTATATGTGGAATCTAAAGCATGACAAAGGAACTTATCTACGAAACAGACATAGACCGAGACACAGAGACCAGACTTGTGGTTGCCAAGACAGAAGGTGTAGAAGGATAGATTGGGAGTTTGGGGTTAGCAGATGCAAACCGCTATATCTATCTATCTATTTATATAAAACTGAATCACTTTGCTGCACATTAGAAAATAATACAGCATTGCAAATTAACTGTAATTCAATAAAATAAAATTTAAAAATAAGTTTCTAATGTATGACCCTTAAATAAACAAAATAAGTGAGTATAATATCAAACTTAATGACATCACACTTTCATTTGGGAAAATAACTGGTGATATTTATATATGTTTAGCTCTAATTGTGCTTCCCAGATGACTCAGCGGTAAAGAATCCACCTGCCAATGTAGGAGATTCGGGTTTGAGCCCTGGGTCGGGAAGATCCCCTGGAGAAGGAAATGGCAACCCATTCCAGCATTCTTTCCTGGAGAATCCCACGGACAGAGGAGCATGTAGACTGTGGGCTACAGTCCATGGCGTTGCAAAGAGTCAGACACGACTTAGCGACTAAACAACAAACAAGCCCTAACGAGACTGTCTGCAACAGTTGTTCTCACTTGCACGTTAGATACACTCGGGGAGAGAGATTCAGCTGACCTCAACTCTTAGGGATATTAATTAAATTGGCCCAGGGTGGGACCTGGACCTGGCTGTTTTTTAAGAGAAAAGAGACTAAAATCTTTGCATCATATTTCTCTTCATTAAACCTTTAGGCATCATTGACCATATCAGTATTTTTGTGCTAGCTGGTATTACTTGTGAAAAAACTTTAAAGTGGGTGTCCAAGGAACTTTGGAGATATTTTAATAGTAGACAATTGATATTTGTACCTTTGGTATTTGAAAGCATTACTTCTCAAACCTTAATGTGCATGAGAATCACCTGGGATCTGAGTTAGAATGCAGATTCACAGGCACTGCCCAGGGTGGGGCCTGGGCATCTGCATTTCTAACAAAATCTGGCTGAGCTTGTAACGCTGAAGGTGACAGGACTTACTGCCCATAGCAAGAGTCGTGGGGACTACTGTTTCTGTTGACAGCACTCAGCTTGTCAGCAGGGCTGGAGCTTAACCAATGTTAGGGTCCCCAGGCGTTTCCCCACTAATACCACACTGTCCCTTTAGCTCAACGGCTTTCTGGTGGTGAGCCAACTGAGGCCTTCGCAGGAATCTTCTTTCTTGAGGTCTAAACCCAGTGACCCTTCATATCAGTTGCCCAAGCCTTTCTGGTTTTGTGGGAAACTTACTGGTGTTAAGTGAGCTTTTTAACAGAACTATGGAATTGAAAGCTTGCCATATATGAAGTCTCAGATATTATGATTTGTACTCATTATCTTAAAGACATAAAAGATAAGTATGGATTGCAAGTAGTTTTGCGTCCTGAGTGACACCTCTCCCGTGATTATAGACGTTACCAATCCTTTAATTTACAAGAGTGGAATGATAAAATTTGCATTGGTGGGTGCACATTTGTTGAAAGGTTATCATTTTGTTTTGAGAGTTTTGGATATGGATAGGGTACTTAGTTTACTTCTGACAGCTGGTTAATAAATCTGCACATCTTCCACTGACTTTTAGAAAGATAATTAAACCAGGAATTGAGAGACCTGGTATTAACTGACTGTGCTTTGGTTATTGCAGACTTATGTAATTTCCCCCCCTCCTTTTTTAATTTTTTTTAATCTAGCCTGTACCTAAAAAGCAAATGCACATGAAGTAGCTTGAAGTTTTTGAAAGAAGAGAATGATAAATTAAGCAACTATTATTAAAACAATTAGGTAGCTAATTACCTCTCCTCTTTACTTGGCAGTTGAAACCTCTACAAAGACTCGTCAGAGCCCCAGGAGGAGCTGGTAGACAATTTTAAGAGTAATACTTAAAGAAATGCTTGTGCTGGTACCTGTTGTAACTAGGCGACCAGCTGATAACTCTGCGGGGATACATTGGGTGAGACTATCCCACGCACTTCAAGAATTTTAGCATTCCCTCAGCATGAATATGTATAGGTTACTCATGAGCCCTCTTCACCCCAGCTGATACCGAGTATCACCAAACACGTTTTCAGTCACCTTCTGACAGATTTAGCTCTCCTGTCTAAGAAAACTGGTGAGAGGTTCAACAAAAAGGGAAACTGCTTCTGGCTTCAGGTTTTCTCTGGGGCTAGGAAATGGATTTCTTCGGCTGATTAAAACACACATTGATTAAGGGAAAAGGCTAGGCAAACACGGCAGCTGAACATGACGTTAATTTCACCTGATTTATGTAAGTTTCATGCTTTGAATATCCAAGTGGGCTTCATAATCCCACATAGCGTGCTCCTTAGGACTTAAAAGGCTTGCTCTTCCTGTATTCAACACCGGTAATTTCATCGATGCCTTTCCCCTCAGTGAGGACTTGAATAACATCAGACAATTTTGATAATTTCCCCATGAATTACATGTGTACGCGTGTGTTGTGGATGATAGTCAGAGACTCATAAAAACAAATTAGAAGTCAGTGTTTGCACCAGCTCAAGGGTAATTGTATTAGTTGTTAGTTGTTGGGGACCTGCATTCATTCTTGCAAGAATGAATTCTGTTGTAATAGTCACACTTGACTCAACAGCAGAATGATCAATGATAACCACTCTTATGTCCTCACACTTTTTCTCCCTTTCAGATGGATCCTAACAGAATATCAGAAGATGACACTCACTGCATTAATAGAATTTTCAAGCTCCATGAAAACACGGATTTGCAAGACACAACTCTGGAGAGTCAAGACTCAAAATTAATACCTGATTCGTGTAAGAGAATTAAACAGGCTTTTCAAGCAGCTGTGCAGAAGGTGAGTCCACATTGAGATGATAAGTCAAGGGCCCTCACTGACTCTACTAATACTGAAAATTAAAATTGGCTAAGTGCTGTTGACTTTGTTCTTTTTTATTTTAATAATTTGTAAGAGAGCTAAAGAGAATTTTTTTTGAGGGATTAGCAGAATTCTTTTGAAGTTGGTAGTGGTTAATTGGGCTTCCCTGGTGGCTCAGATGATAAAGAATCTGCCTGTAATGCAGAAGACCTGGGTTCCATCCCTAGGTCAGGCAGATCCTCTGAAGAAGGGAATAACAACCCACTCCAGTATTCTTGCCTGGAGAATCCCATGGACAGAGGAGCCTGGAGGGCTACAGTCCATGGGGTTGCAAAGAGTCGGACATGACTGAGTGGTTAATTATAGTGACCAGTGATGTTCATGCAAATATTCTTTCCTTTCTCTCCCCTTCCTCTCTCTCTCTTTCTCTTATTTTGGAGGAGGCATTTAAATTCACTCTTGGAAGGAGGACAGGGATGGTTTGTGGTTCAGTGAGTCAGTGTGCTAGTTTGAATTCCCTGCCTTAGAAACCATTATCTCTGCTCACAGGGTTCTCTACTGGCTGCTTCCTTTATGTTGGGTTTTGGAATGGGAAGATCCCCTACTCCCCATCTGTGGATCCAGGGCTCTGTGGAGAGCAAGTATTAGCTGGTCCTCTGTTGTCATCTGACTTTCCGGGGGGAAGAGAAGTAGAGCAGGAGTTGATGTTGGGGGAGAGTGAAATTCTCTGGTCCTTTTCTGATCTTCCAGGAGGGCTGAGTGAGAAGGGAGGAGATGGGGACACAGAAAACAAATGACTTCTCTACGCTGACAGCCTCAGTGGAGAAACGCTGGAATAACTGCCTGTTTTGTTTTCCTGGATACAGTCCCTTGAGAATTCTGCAGGCTTGGTGTTATTTTACTTACTGATTCCACCAAGGACTGGTCCACATTGCTTCCTCGCATAACACACATCTGCATGGGTTCCTGCGTCTGCTCGGACATCCCAACCTCTAGTTTGCAACTCCCCGGGCTATCTCTGATCATCTCACAGTAAATTCTTAATTTCTCAAATGCCTCAAACTTAAGTTGAAATTTGATTAGTTTCTTTTTAAAAAATTCACAAGTAGTAATCGCATTTTTTTAAAAGAGGATATGTATTGGATATAGAGGCAGGGAGAGATAAAATTGTTTTGTATAACCCTTCAGGCTGGTATTCCCTATATTTCAACAAATTTAAGATACCACGAATTTTCAACTTACTTTATGATTTCATGCATCACAAAGAGAGAAAAAAAATTTGACTAAAGAATTAAACATAATCATTATAGATTCTAGTTGCATCCAGTTCAGAGATTCTGAAATATAAAAAAATATGTATCATAGAATCAAGGAACTATATATTGTTCTAATATCTATAAGAATGCTGTTTAAAAATATTGCATTTTCATTATAATTAGTGTGTATGTGCTTAGCTTTATGCAGCAGATGCCTATTTTAAAATGTAGGTTTAAATTTGATCTTTTGATCTTCTATTGTAATTTTTGAGCTATATAGCAACCGTAATTCCATTAGTCTAATTCATTTTTAAATGTTCTAATGCATTTTCTTTCTCTGCTTTTGCAAAAAATTAAATGACTAAAAATAAGAGAAAAATGAGTAACATCTGATTTTTCACTATTGGAAGCAATTAGAAATTGAATGACTGCTATACTTTATTTACCTCACCTTAGGTTAGGTGGCACAGCGGTAAAGAATCCGCGTGCCAATGCAGGAGACATGGTTCAATCCATGGGATGGGAAGATCCCCTGGAGAAGGAAATGGCAACCCACTCCGGTACTCTTGCCTGGAGAATCCCATGGACGGAGGAGCCTGGAGGGCTACAGTCCACGGGGTCACAAGAGTCGGACGCGACTGAGCAGCCAACACTTTCACTGTCACTTTCAGGTCTTTCCAAGGAGTGCTAGTGGTAAGGAACCCGCCTGCCAGTGCAGGAAATGTGAGAGACATGGGTTCGATCCCTGGGCCAGAAAGATTCCCCTGGAGGAGGGCACAGCGACCCACTCCAGAATTCTTGCCTGGAGAATCCCATGGACAGAGGAGCCTGGCGGGCTACAGTCTATAAGGTTGCCAAGTGTCAAACACAACTGAAGCGACTTAGCACGCTCTCGTATCATCTTAAGTCATGTATATTTTGTGGGAGAAATTGTAGCATGTGAAGTCAGATTTATATTTGAATAAATGTGATCTTGGGAAAGTACTTAATATTTCTTCACTCTGGCTTCCTCATCTTTAAAAACTGGAGTTCCCAATCCCTCTGTAATAGGAGTGTGGTTGATTTGAATAAAAGATGTAAAGGACCTAAGCACAGTCCTGGAAATAGAGTATGCCCTCATTAATGTTTATATATTATTTTACCACCATTATTACTAATTCATTGTTATTGTTGATGATTTAATCAAAGACATATTTTTAAAGTTTAGATAGAGCACGTTTGATCATTTTTCTAAAATTGCATTAGTGAAGTCGCTCAGTTGTGTCCGACTCTTTTCCAACTCTTTGCGACCCCATGGACTGTAGCCTGCCAGGCTCCTCTGCCCATGGGATTCTCCAGGCAAGAATACTGGAGTGGGTTTCCATTTCCTAAGACAATGCAAACACTGAAGCAGGTTACAGAAAACCGTGATGTTTTTATTACTAGCAGCAGTTAATGTGTTAAGTACATATTATCCTTAGGAAACTTCCAGGTCTATTTAAGACTTAGGCTTGATTTAAATAATACAGTAATTTAGAATGTAGAGAGCCTGTTCTTAAGGCATTTATAAGCTGTGATGTGAAGGACAGTATATTAGGGGAGGAAAGACATAACATTTGCAAGACCCTTAATTTAAAATTCTCTTAAAAAATTCTGATCCACACTTACTGAGGGGACTTCTGAGCTGTACACTGAAATCTTAACACTCAATTTACTATTGAAGTACAGTTGATTTAGAATATGATGTTAGTTTTGGATATACAGTGATGTAGTTCAGTTATTTTTCCTACATTGTAGTCCATTATAGATTATTACAAGATATTTAATATAATTCCCTGTGCTATTTTATATATAGTAGTTTGTATCTGTTAATCCAGTACTCCTAATTTGCCCCTCCTTTCTTTTATCCCTTTGGTAACTATAAGTTTATTTTCTGTCTGTGAGTTTATTTCTGTTTGTTTATAGATTTATTTGTATTATTTTCTAGATTCCATGTATAAGTGATATAATATTAAGAGAGAAATGAAATACTGCCATTTGTAGCAACATGGATGGGCTTAGAGAATATATATAGTGAAGTAAGTCAGACAGAGAAAGACAAATTCTAATTCATTTTTATTATTTTGTTCTATGTTTCATTTTTATTAGTCTGCTTTTAATCCCGCCTCTGAGATATTGAGTAACCTATCTATAAACAATTACATGTACTAGAGGTAATGTATTAGTTCAAAACTGAACCCCTAATTAAGGTAATTCTGGTTATGTAAATGATTGCTTCCTAATTTTCTATTTAGATCAACATATATTGAATCTCCTTACAATGTAAAGAAGACAAACTTTTAATTTCATTGGTACCCTGGTTCTTAAAAATTATACTTTGGGTTTCTTCTGGAAAAATAAGTATTCAAAATCAGCCATGATAATTTAGAAAATAAGTAATATTAAGAACAGATACCATTGATGTTTACTTATGGGAATGCAAGGATGATTCATTTTAACAGGTCAAAGAATAAAAACATCATTTGCTAGATACTGAGAAGTGAGTGACAAAATTTTGCACGTATTTCTGTTTAAAATCCATTAGAAAGTAGAACTAGTTGGATTCTTGATGTTATCCTAAAAAGCTCAAACTAAAAGTTAGCTAATGATGAAAAATAGGAGCATTTCTCTCACTATCAGGAACACAACGAAGATATCCACTGTCCCCATGTTATTTAATATTGTTCAGAATGTGCTAGCAAATGCAATTACATATAGGAATGAAATAAAATACAGAGAAGGTAAAATTTGAATGTGATGTGATTGTATACTTGGGAAAATTCAAAGGAACTGAGAGGCTACAAGAAAAATAAATCAGTTTACAAAAGTAGTAGGTAATAATCACTAGCTGTCCCCATTTCAAACAATAATTAGAAAACATGAATGAAAGATTTCATTCATAATTTTTAAAAAGCCCAAAAAATGCATTTAACAAGGAGTATACAAAGCTTATGAAAATAAAACTAGAAAACTCTACAGAGACATTTAAAATAGAATTGGATAATGTAAAGATGGAACTGTGCGAAGTCATAATCCATAAAAGAGAACAAACACCTTAAAGTAGACCTCATTGCATGTGTGTGTGAATATGATTGTGTGTATATATAAGTATATATATAATTTAATATAATATAAAATTATTTTGTATAAGTGGGTATAGTATAGGTTATTAAAGAATGGAATTAGGACAGTTTGTTTGCTATTTTTAAAAAGTGATAGTGTTACCTTATGTCTTGAGTGCGTGCCAAGTCACTTCAGTCGTGTTCAACTCTTTGCAACCCCATGGACTGTAGCCCACCAGGCTCCTCTGTCCATGGGATTCTCTAGGCAAGAGTACTGGAGTGGGTAGCTGTTCCCTTCTTCAGGGGATCTTCCCAACCCAGGGCTCGAACCTGGGTCTCCTGAACTGCAGGTGGATTCTTTACCATCTGAGCCACTGGGGAAGTCCATGGGATGAGTAGAACTTTTTATTAATTTCACATTTATATTTGTTGTGCTATAGAATTTTACCTGTTATTCATTGGTAACAATGTTACACACAGGTAATCCTTTTTAAAGAATAAGAAGCTGTCATAATATACCATTGTGTGTTTGAAAGCAGAAGATGCCATTTTTTCCCCCAGACAAGAGACTCTTTAGGCAGAAGATGTGTGCTATTCATATCTTATCATTAGAGTCAAGCAGTGTTTATTAAGGGTGCTACTGTGCTAGGTACTTTGCTGTAACTTCTCCAATAACCAAGGATTTACCTTTCCCTTGAAGTAAAGTGAAGTGGAAGTTGCTCAGTCATGTCTGACTCTTTGCAAGCCATGGACTATACAGTCCATGGAATTCTCCAGGCCAGAATACCGGAGTGGGTAGCCTTTCCCTTCTCCAGGGGATCTTCCCAACCCAGGGATCGAACCCAGGTCCCCCGCATTGCAGGCAGATTCTTTACCAGCTGAGCCACATTACCTTGGCCAAATAGTGATTTGCCAAATGTGTTATCCTATGACAAGGATTATTGGTTAATGTGACAGCCTACACATGTTGCCAGAATAATCAGATATCTCATTTCTCTTGCTGATGCTAAAAATAGAATAGTTGTAGCAGGCATGCAAAGGTAGGTGTGTCTCTTAGTTTTAGATCTAATACAGATATTGGGTGAACCCATGAAACAAAACGATGTTGGCGGCTGCAGTCATTACTGAGAGCTCGCCCCGTCCAGTGGTAACAAATGCTAGACATAAGCACAGTATCACATTCTATGTGTGCAAAAGCTGGTGTTTACCCAGCCCGTCTTTGGTCAGACTAGTAATGCTGTTTTTCTCCCTTTTTTGTTTGTGGCTGGGTTTTCTTGGCTTTTTTTTCCCTTTAGCACAGAACTCTGAAAGCCTCTTAGTGATCCAGCCCTACCAACCACAATTTACGAAGTCTGTCATAACAGTCTATGACAATAAAGAAAACACTAGCACAAATACGGTGTCCAATTTATAAAGCAGCTCTTGTTCCGGCTTTGGCGGCCTCTCTGGCCTCTGCCAGGCTGAATAGCGATGTGGGCACTCAGGTCTGAGCAGGGTGCGAGGCCCTCAGACCTCCCGGCCAGGCTCAGTTTATACACTATTTATATATCCTGAAACCGGGGCGGTAACTCTGCTTATTGTTACTGTTAACTGTTAGTCGCTCAGTCTTGTCTGACTCTTTGCGACCCAATGGACCGTACATAGCCCCCCAGACTCCTCTGTCCATGGGATTCTCCAGGCAAGGATACTGGAGTGGGTTGCCATGCCCTCTTCCGTGGGATCTTCCTGACCTGGGATGGAACCCATGCCGATTACATCTACATTGACAGGCTGGTTCTTCACCACTAGTGCCACCTGGGAAGCTCTGATTGTTTCTGTGCTTGCTTGCTAATTTCACATGAAAAAGTTCCCTAAACTTATTTTGAAATGTATCTGAAAGGGTGATATGGGGCAGAGAATCCATATACAAATCATATCAATCACCTTGTTCTCCAGTGTGAGGGGTTCAGTGCATTCAAGGTGACCCCCTAGGTTGTGGGAAGGAAGGATGGTGACTTACATGTATGCATGCATGCATGCTAAGTGGCTTTGGTGGTGTCCCACTCTTTGTGACCCTATGGACTATAACCTGCCAGGCTCCTCTGTCTATGGGATTCTCTAGGCAAGAATACTGGAGTGGGTTGCCATGCCCTTCTCCAGGGGATCTTCCCAGCCCAGGAATCGAACTGGCATCTCTTACATCTACCTGCCTTGATAGACGGGTTCTTTACCACTAGCCACCTGGGAAGCCCTTATATGTATATGTATTTTTTAATGTTAGCATTAGAATATTTTTGTGAATATTTTATAATGTATCTAATATTCAACAATATTTTAATACTTAAGTAAAAAATATGTAAGTTTGGGAGCATTGAATTTTTTCCTTCTCTCAAGAAACTGCCCAGTCAGAAATGTTTAAAGGTCTTGGAACAAAACTGCAGCTCCTTCAAGAAAAGAGCTGTAGCCTTTTTGCTCACATTTGAATATATCACATCTGACTTAGGCTCAAGATGGAAGGAGAAAAAACAAATAAAGGACTGATGACTTCTTAAATTCTGTAAACTAATTTTTTAATTAAACATGGGTCATCAATCAATTCATAAAGCCATTCATAATGTTATACACCTGATTTTCATTTGTTGGTTGCCTACCAATGGTGAAGTTGGTAATTATTACTAGTATAGCCTAAAGCAATAATGCCTCCATTGTTGCTGTTGTTCAATTGCTAAATTGTCCAGCTCTTTGCGACCCCATGAACTGCAGCACACCAGGCTTCCCTGTCCTCCACTATCTCCCGGACTGTGCTCAGATACATGTTCATTGAGTTGATGATGCTGTCTAACCATCTCATCTTCTGCCGCCCTCTTCTCCTTTTGCCTCTATGCAATCATATTTTGTTGAAAGTTATCTTCAGCTGAACTTCTTGCTTTAATCATGTTTTTTGCCCCTTCATGGCTTGTAACCTATATAGAGGCAGGGCTATAATGGGAACTGAAAACATGGCTCTTGCTTCTTATATGCTTTTACAAAACTCTCTATTTCACCCCAGAATATAAAAGCCAGTGGTGATGACTACCAATAAACTATGTTGTTAGCACATTCCTAACTAACTATTTCATGGAGTCAGTAGGTCACTGAGCCTCAAAAGATTTACCGAAAATGGGGAGTCAGACCAGAGTCAGAATCATTGAATTATTGATTCTTATTACCTGGAATTCTTATTTTCTTCCCCAGGAATCAGCACATTAGTTGGCCTCATCTCCTTCAGGGTTCACAATATGTATGAAACTATCTCCTGATACTGAGAATGATGTAGCCAGAGATTTGAAGTCTTTTGATCCTTGGTCATACGTTCACTTGTTTAGTGCAGTCTGTGCTGCTGTAACAAAGAGACCCATCACTCAGTGGAAGAAACAAGATAGAAGTTTTTTCTCTTATGTGCAAAAATCTGAAGGTGGAAGTTCAGGGCTGGCAGGCATCCTCAACAGGTACTTTCATCTCTGGATCCAAGTTGTCTTCTCCATACGTTGTCATTCTGATAGTGGAAAGGGAGGAAGGAAGGATCAAGGCGGTACTTGGAAGCTGAGACATCATCATTTCTAGTAGTGTCTTCTTGTCTGGAACTTACTCATATAAGAAGACACTTTGATGCAAGGCAGACTGCACATTGTAGTTTCTGGTTTAGCAGCTGTTTTCACCAAAGCTTGAGAAAAGGTGGTTGCCTGTAACTAGTTGCAAAGAGGAAAGGATGGATTCTAAGAGGACAATGACTGGTCTCTGATATTCACTAAATCCTATTTAGGCAGGAAAGTGGGCTCACCATGTGAACAAGAGTTAATTCTATGTATATACAAGTATACAAAAAATTGGAACAGTCAAGAATTTATTTTCTAAAAGTTAAAGTATACTTCAGGATTATTTAGATTCCAAAAGAGAGAGAAATTTGAAAGTAGATTTAATAGCATGCATCTTTCTGAGGAACTTCCAAAGCTTTGTTTAATCCTATGCATCTGAGATCTTTGAATAAATTTTGATTCTCACTTTCCCAGTTTTTGGTAGGTTTTGTGGGTTCAAGAACATAAATTTAAAACCAGAAAGTCCATCAGACTGAGTGGTTGTTTTTCCCATCTGTAAAGCCGGGTCCTTAAAATTCCGATGTCAATTATTACAGGAAGCATATTTCCACTTTTAAAACCAAAGTCTATGAAAAAGCAAGTAAAACTGAGTAGATCTTAACTACTTATGAAATTATAATCATTGCAGTTGTTAATATAGACATTATTTTTCATTTGCTTTTTAGTTAAATTCACATGACAAAAACAAGGGGAAAAATTAAACCCCATTCATTATCTCTTTGCCTTTGTATATAAGAGTATGTGTCCCAAGAAAGTTTCTTGTAAACCCACAAGGCAACTTGGGGTTTGGGGGCACTGACGTTCCCAAGTCAAGATGTTAGTCATGTAGTGGTTTTCCAATGGGATTTCATCTCTGCCATAACAGTTTTGGGAACTGCAATTCCATCAACCCCAATCATATCTAGCATTTATAAAAGCTGCCTTTATGGGAAAGCCAAAGCATGACCCACAGAATTTTCCTACAAAACCAAGCCATCTACTGGTTTTTGTCCAACAACGACCCATTAGCTGTGATGGGCTCAGTCACAGGGGAGACACAGGGCAAAAGGTAGGAGGATTTGCAAAAGGGAAATAACCAGTGAGTGGTGCTGTAGGAGGTGGGCTTATCTTCATGCCAGAAGTACTCCAGGGGTAGAAGAAAAGATATTCTGGCTTGACATTACAAAAGAAAACAGAAGACCAAGGGCAAGCCTAAAAGAGGAGCGTCTCATAATGTGACATAGGCTCTCGGGCTGCAGTTGCGGAAGTCGGTAAGACTGAGGGTCCTCAGTTGGAGGGGACCTGGTGACGGATGCTTGGATTGCTCCACCAGGAGTGTCTCATCCTAGGAGAGGCCAGCCTGCGGAGCCGGAGAGAATGCTGTGCCCTTGAGCGGCATTTCCCAAACCTGGCTTGATCTTAAAAATCACTTGGGGAGCTTGTTTAAAACAGAAATGAAAGGCTCCCAGATCTGTTACAAAGATTCTGATTTGGTAGTTCAGGAGTAGACTCTGTGATTTGGGAAATCTTTCTTAGAAGGGCTGGTCTGTCTCTAAAGGAAGGCTTCAGGGTAAATACTGACCAAAGAGGTGTTCTAAGTGTCTTATGGAGAAGGACACGGCACCCCACTCCAGTATTCTTGCCTGGAGAATCCCATGGACAGAGGAGCCTGGTGGGCTGCAGTCCAAGGGGTCTCAAGAGTGGGGCACGACTGAGTGACTAAACCACCACCAAGCATCTTATGAAGAGGTGAGAGCCACTGGGGGCCAGGGAAGCCACTGGGGAGTGACATGCCTGTATTTGAGAAGCAGGATTCAGCCCGTGTGGTACGGGGAAGGATCTGAGATGTGTGCTGTGCTCAGTCGCTCAGCCCTGTCAGACTCTTTGCGGCCCCGTGGACTGTAGCCCGCCAGGCTCCTCTGTCCATGGGATTCTCCAGGCTTCTCATAACCTCCTTCAGTGATCTTCCCGATCCGGGATCAAACCTGGGCCTCCTGCGGCTCTTGCATTGGCAGGCAGATTCTTGACCACTGCACTGCCTGGGAAGCCCATATCTGAGATGACCAGGCAGCAAATATTTGCTTGAACTTTTCAAGATTCAAGGTCTGAGAGGTCCATCCTCATGTAGCTTCCTTATCACTAGAGTGCTCCCTCAGTTCTCAGGTTTTGCTCTTTGAGTGAGTGGTGATGGTAGTGATGGCAGGGGTGATGGTGGTGATGATGGTGGTGGTATTGGTGATGGTGGGGGTGATGGTGGTGGTGATGGTGGTGGTATTGGTGATGGTGGTGATAGTGGTGGTATTGGTGATGGTGGTGGTATTGGTGGTGGTAGGGGTGATGGTGGTGGTATTGGTGATGGTGATGGTGGTGGTATTGGTGATGGTAGGGCTGATGGTGATGGTATTGGTGGTGGTGGTAGGGGTGATGGTGGTGGTATTGGTGATGGTGATGGTGGTGGTATTGGTGATGGTAGGGCTGATGGTGATGGTATTGGTGGTGGTATTGGTGATGGGAGGGGTGATGGTGGTGGTATTGGTGATGGTGGTGGTATTGGTGATGGTAGGGCTGATGGTGATGGTATTGGTGGTGGTATTGGTGATGGGAGGGGTGATGGTGGTGGTATTGGTGATGGTATTGGTGGTGGTATTGGTGATGGCAGGGGTGATGGTGGTGGTATTGGTGATGGTGGTGGTATTGGTGATAGCAGGGGTGATGGTGGTGGTATTGGTGATGGCAGGGGTGATGGTGGTGGTATTGGTGATGGTGATGGTGGTGGTATTGGTGATGGTAGGGGTGATGGTGATGGTATTGGTGGTGGTATTGGTGATGGTAGGGGTGATGGTGATGGTATTGGTGGTGGTATTGGTGATGGCAGGGGTGATGGTGGTGGTATTGGTGATGGTGGTAGTGGTGGTATTGGTGATGGTAGGGGTGATGGTGATGGTATTGGTGGTGGTATTGGTGATGGCAGGGGTGATGGTGGTGGTATTGGTGATGGTGGTAGTGGTGGTATTGGTGATGGTAGGGGTGATGGTGATGGTATTGGTGATGGTAGGGGTGATGGTGGTGGTATTGGTGATGGTAGGGGTGATGGTGATGGTGTTGGTGGTGGTATTGGTGATGGCAGGTTTGATGGTGGTGATGGTGGTGGTATTGGTGGTGGTATTGGTGATGAGAGGGGTGATGGTGGTGGTGGTGGTATTGGTGATGGCAGGGGTGATGGTGGTGGTATTGGTGATGGTATTGGTGATGGCAGGTTTGATGGTGGTGATGGTGGTGGTATTGGTGATGGTAGGGGTGATGGCGGTGGTATTGGTGATGTTAGTGGTAATGGTGGTGGTATTGGTGGTGGTGGTGATGATGGTGGTATTGGTGATGGTCAGGATGATGGTGGTGGTGTTATAGCAGAAGCAGCAGTAAAAATAATCATGATAATTAGAAACTGTAAAGCTCATATTCATCAGAAACTTGATGCACTCAGAACCTTTTCTCCTCCACGCATATCTCATCTGATCTCCCCTTTCATGGTGAAGGACAGAGCTGTCATCCCCATCACCCCAAACCAGAAGCCAGAAGATGGTCTTGCAGGCTCCCTCTAACTTTTTTACCTCACCCTCACCTTGGGGGTTCTCCCGCCCTCCTAAACTTTCAAGCGCTTCTCTCTGCTCTGTGTCATGACCGTTGGCCCCTCAGTACACGTGTCACTGTCCCCATCATCACTGTTCATCTGGACCACTGCTAGGCAGCCACCCTGTCCTACTCACACTGCCTCTAGCCCACCCTCTACAACTCAGCGATTTCTCAGATGCCAGCTGGAACATGTCACTTACTTTCCTGCTTACAGAAATCCTTCAGTGGACCCTGTAGTCATCAGGATAAAGTCTGAGCTGCTGAAAACGGAACACCAAGTCTTTTGTGTTCTGGGACCCTCCTTCCAACCTCTGCCTCTCCAGCCTCATTATCCTCTGGCTCCATCTCCTCACCCTCCCTTGGCTGTGCTCAGCGGCCCCATCTCACTAAAGGGTTAGAAGTTCCTAGCCTGGCTGTGCCCTTCCCCTCCGCCACTTCCTGCCTCCTTGCTGTGACTTAAGCGCAGTGAGGGCGGAGAGGATGTTTGTCCTGGGTGCAGAGCATCTTGGCCTCCTGCAGGACACCCGGCCCTTGCAGCCATCAGCGAGCTCTGTGGAATGGACGGATGGATGGATGGATGAAGTATAGGTCTTCGTGCATGTTCTGTATGTGCCATTCCATGCTTCTCTTTGTGTACAGTTTTTATTTGTCTTTCAAAATTTAGCTCAGCCATTACTTTATACGCAAAAAAGTGAAAGTGTTCATCACTCAGTCACGGCTGACTCTTTGTGACCCCATGGACTGTAACCCCCCAGGCTCCTCTGTCCATGGGATTCTCCAGACAAGAATACTGGAGTGGGGTGCCATTTCCTTCTCTGGGGGATCTTCCCCATCCAGGAATCAAACCTGGGTCTCCTGCATTGACAGGCAGATTCTTTACCACCTGAGCCACCAGGGAAGCCCCCCGTGATGCCTGCCTGCCCACCTTTGGGGTCAGGAACCCCTGTGGTGCACACCTGGGGCTTCTTGCATTCACCCCAGCATGGCATCGACGCCAGGGGCCTGGTGCTGGCCTGACACACCCAAATGCAAGCTTTCCAAGGGCAGAGACTCTGTGATGTTGTGTTTCTTTACCCAGTGGCAGGCATGCAGTTGATGCTCAAGGAATGTTTAAAGAACCAGCTTAATGAATTTATGAGTGATCTGTGCTCAGCCCTGCTCTTGATGTCATCAAGCAGCTGACGGTTTAATATTGCCAGAAGCTGGCCACATTATCAATGCCCAGAAGATTCTCCTTAAGGGCTGGAGTGTGTTCCCAAGCGTGGTTCTTTAAGGCATGAACGTAACAGGGATTGTGAGGCTGGAGAACCCTCATGGCCAAGCTCTCCCCTCCCTCCCTGGCCTCACTGGTCCACAGTGGCTGGCCTGTACCTCTGTCCCGCTTCGAGCTCCATTCCTAGCTGTCAGAGATACTGTGGGGAGAGACTATGTGAATAACCTTCCTCGGCAGAGGTGGAGGGGTGCGGGGATGAGGCTTTGTGGATGTCAGAAACCCTGCCAGTGTGCAGTGGCATGATTATGTTGGAAAGTAGCGAAAGAGGACTTCTCTGGCAGTCCGGTGCTTGATCCACCTGCCGATGCAAGGGACACAGGTTCGATCCCTGGTCCTGGAAGATTCCGCATGCCGTGGGGCGCCATGCGCCACAACTGTTGAACCTGTGCTCTAGAGGCGGGAGCCGGTGTGTGGTAGAGCCTGTGCTCTGCAACAAGAGACGCCGCCGAATGAGAAGCCCACTCACCCCAATGAAGAGTAGCCCCTGCTCGCCACCGCAACTGGAGAAAAGTCTGTGCACAGCAACAAAGGCCCATCCTGGCCAGAAGTAAATAATGAATTAATTAATCAAAAAAATAAAAGTGGCAAAAGAGAGCAGAGATGCAGTAAATAGCACAGTTAGCCCAAGATGCTCCACTGCTGTTAGTCGGCTAAGCCCTTAGATGAAACTTTGCAACAAGTACCTGAGCGCAAGACATTTTAAAACTGAGCTCTTTATGAAGACTAATATTGCTGTCATAAGGCTACTTTATGAAAACTCGAGGGGACCTTTAACTGTAGCAGAAACTTCCTCATTTAAACCATGAAGGTTAAACAATAAAAACTAATTTTCTATTCCCAGTATAGCCATCGCCCGGCCAGGAAGGCATCACTCTGCTTTAGGAAAACAAGGGCACTGTATTCTTCAGCCCTTCGGTGGGTAGAGTCCATTATCTGTGTGCAAAGACATGTCTTTTCCAATCAGCAGCCTCTTCTGGGAGAAATGAGCCCCCGCTTGCCAGCTGTACTTAGCGGGGGAGGAGGATACTGGTCCACATCTTGGTAAAGCTCTTCCCTGAGAATTTCCAGGGATGGTTGTGGCTGGGGTGGGTGATTCAGTGAGGAAACAGAGATGAGGAGATTCAGAATGGGGTGTGTGAGGGCAGGGAGGTAGAACCCCCTGTTTGGCTTTGAGGGATTTTTTTTTTAATTGGAGGATAGTTGCTTTATAGTTGGAAGGACTGATGCTGAGGCTGAAACTCCAGTATTTTGGTCATCTTATGTCAACAGACAGCTCATTGGAAAAGCCCCTGATGCTAGGAAAGACTGAGGGCAGAAGAAGGGGGTGTCAGAGGACGAGATGGCTGGGTGGCATCACTGATGCAATGGACGTGAACTTGGGCAAGCCTCAGGAGATGGTGAGGGACAGGGAGGCCTGGTGTGCTGCAGTCCGTGGGGTCTCAGAGGTGGACACGCCTGGGCAATTGGACGACAGCAACAGTTGCTTTATGATGTCATGTTAGTTTCTGCTCTACTGCAGAGTGAATCAGTTCTGTGTGTACAGACCATCCCTTCCCCGTTGAGCCTCCCTCCCACCCCCTCACCCCAACCATCTGGGAGAGAGAATTTTTTAAAGCAATAGTGTTTGGTTAAAAATAAAACGAGTTTTAGGGAACAAAGGGTAAAATTACAAATTCAGGTCTGAGATGGCTCTTACCTTCAGGGTTAGTGGGGCATCTGTTGTATCTCCTGCCCCCGTCCCCCACCTAGACACTCACTGGGCCCTGGACCCCTCCCCTCTCCCCCCCCTCCCCCCGGGGGATGGGTGGAGCTGCCCCTCCCCCTTCCCAGTGCTCCCGCCCTCTCGGTCCTGGTACCCCCATACCCTGGGGGCTCTGGGCCTGGAAGCACAGGCTCCACTCTGCCTGAATAACAAATGTTTAGGTGGTGGTGTGCAATTACCCAAGTCATGTCTGACTCTGTGACCCCATGGACGGCAGCACGCCAGGCCTTGCGGTCCTTCACCATCTCCCAGGGTTTGCTCAAATTCATGTCCGTTGAGTCAGTGATGCTGTCCAACCATCGCATCCTCTGCTGCCCTCTTCTTTTGCCTGCAGTGTTTCCCAGCATCAGGGAACCCCTTAATGGCTCCTGCCCTTAAAGTTCTTTGCCTTGAGGTGTTTTCCGAGTGTTACCCATTGACTCTTCACAATAAGCCAGGAGGTCTCCGGCTCCATCCAGGTGCATACAAAGTGTCCCCTGACATCCTGTGGATTAGAAATTCCAAGCAAGCATTAGGGGAGGGACAAAGAGGGGCTGAGACACCGATTCTAAATCAACTCTAACCCGTCTCTTGGACTTCCCTGGCAGTCCAGTGGTTAAGACTGCACTGTCAGTGTACGGGGCGTGGGTTCAATCCCTCATCAGGGAACTAGAGCCCACATGCCAGTTAGCTCGGCCTAAAAAAAAAAATCCTGTCTCTTTGTTGTTCCATAGCTTCTGGTGCTTTTTCTTTCTGTGCTTTGTGAGCCAAGAATGCCATGGAAATAAAATCTTTACGACTAAAGATGAGCTATCCATAGGACAGTAAGATCCCTCTCCAGGGAAGGAGCTGTGTGCCACGTCTGTGTGGATGGAAGCGCAGGAGACCTGCAGAAGGAATGACTCGGAAGTGGTGCCGTGCGGCTTGAACGCCCAGAGTGTTCTCAGGGGTGATGGGCTTTGGGGGTGCAGGGAAGGAATGGCAGGAGAGCCTGGGTTGGTAACCAGCCCGGTCATGCGCGGCCTCACAAGTCCAGGTTAGGAATTAGACTTGTTCCTGAAGTCTGCAGGCAGCCCCTGCAGGGTTTTCAGAAGAGAAGGGACTTCATCAATAGAGGGATGGATGAAGAAGATATGGTACATATACAAGGCGGAATATTACTTTAGCCATAAATATTAATATTAATTATCCATATATATATTTGTATATAATTGACCAACATCTATAATTTGGCCATAATATTAATTGGCCATAAAAAGAATGAAATAATGCCATTTGCAGCAACATGGAGAGATAGACCCAGAGATTATCATACTAAAGGAAATGTCAGAAGAAGACAAATACCATATGATGTTGCTTATATGTGGAATCTAAATAAAAAGACACAAATGAATTTATTTGCAAAACAGAAATAGACTCACAGACATAGAAAACTAACTTATGGTTACTGTCGTGGTCCGGGCACGGGTTGGAAAAGCATTTCCAGACACGAGGCAGAAGGAGAGGGAAATAAAGTTTATTAGAGTGGGAGACACTGTTAGAACAGCAGGCTGGCTCAAGGGGGATCTGACATTGAACAGGGGTCCTTAGTCCACTTTTATACCCGGGATACAAGGAGTGGGGTAGGGGTCTTGCGGGTCATTTGGATGAGGCACCTATACTGGGTTGGGAAAGATTAAGGCAAATGTCTTCTCCCTGTGGGGTAGGAGGGGAGACAGGTTATACCGCTCAGGAGGACCTGAAATCCGTTAATAGTTACAACACGGGGGAGGGAAGAATGATAAGGGTCTGGCTTTTTTGTTCCTACAGTCCAAGGCCCTCCTGGGTTTTATCTGCTCTTTTGTCCTTGGGTCACCACAGTTACCAACCGGGAAAGACGGGGGAGGGATAAGTTAGGAGTGTGTAACATATACACACTACTATGTATAACCTAGATAACCAACAAGGACCTACTGTATAGCGTAGGGAACTTTACTCAGTATCTTGTAATAACCTATAATGGAAAAGAATCTGAAAAAGTTTATCTACACCTGATGCGAAGAGCCAACTCATTGGAAAAGACGCTGATGCTGGGAAAGGTTGAAGGCAAGAAGAGAAGAGGGTGATGGAGGATGAGATGGTTGGATGGCATCACCGACTCGATGGACATGAGTTTGAGCAAACTCTGGGAGATGGTGAAGGACAGGGAAACCTGGGGTGCTGCAGTCCATGGGGTTGCAAAGCGTAGGACACGACTTAGCGACTAAACACACACATATATATCTATATATAGATACATAGTATCTGATTCATTTTGCTGTACGCCTGAAACTAACATAATATTGTAAATAAACTAATTTCAATAAAATTTAAAAAAAAAACCACCATTTTTTAGAAAATAGAAGATAAGGGCCTTGCTCCCTTTCGGACTTTCTGACGTTTGCTCTAGCAGCAATGGGCTGGTTTGAGGAAAGCAGGAGCCCAGGAGAGCGGGTAGGAGGCTATTATTGTAACTCTAATGAGAAACGATGACAGGTTGAAGGAAGGCAGTGGTCCTCTGGCTGGAGAGATGAGGATGGATTTCTGAGCTCTTTACAAGGTGGAAGTCTGCAGGATTTCTCTGCAGGAATAGGAAACTGGCTATTCATTTTCGGAAGCAACCCGCGTGTGACATTCATGTGCTAACTCGGCTGATGAATACACTATTCTCGTAACTAGGTTGGAGAAGAATTACAGGAAGGGTATCATTAAGATGTTAAAATGAATGCATTACATATGTTAACAAGTGTATGAACCCTGTATTATATCTGGCAAACGGGGTGTTAAATCCTTGCTCAACCAGCCAGATGTCCCTGCAGCTGCCTCTGGGATTGCAGAGGGAAGCAGCCACCTGAGACCCCAGCTAGGAGCTGGTGCCAGGGGCATCTGGCGAGACAAATCTCTCCTCTTGCGCTCTGACTGACAGGTACCGCATGGATGGCGCCAGTCACGTCACAATGCCCAGGTGGGCTCTTCGGTCTGATGAGACCAGACTCCAGCGAATTGACTTTTCTCAGGGTCATCTTTACAGTTGGGAGTATCCTCAGTGAAGATTTGTATCTGTTTATCCATGTGATTTTATAAGACCAAATTAATAACATTCACTCTTGAATTGGAAGGCTCTCAAAGTCTTGTTGGGGGCGGTTATCCAGCTGAGTTTGCAGAGGCTGGTTTAAGCGTTTGCTGTCAAAGTTTAAATAACCTGGAGCAAAATTCCCATGACTGCTCAAAAGGAGCTGAAAGTACTGACAGGTGTTTATTTTTATTGAGTACGATCTCTCCTAAGTGGCTCTGATATATCAAGGTTGAGCCAGTTCTGGGATGTCTCTCCCCCGCTTCTCTTTGGCAAAATGATCCGAAAATATTGTAAGATGTTCACGGGTGCCTGGCAGAACAGTCTCCCCATCACACTCCCAGGAATTGTACTTAGATGTTGAATTAAGGAGGAAGTTGAAGAGAAACCATCCGAGAGACCAGATTTACACAATCCTATTCATCTCTTGTGTACTCTCTCTCTTGAAGGAGAAATTGTGAAATCCCAACATTTTTCAATGAGTGAAATAAAAAGTGGAAATTAAAGAAAAAGAAAAAATCATACCGGTTGTTTTCTTGTCTGTTCAAATGTACTGTGACGGCAAAGATGAAAAAGTCAGTGCAGTCTAAATAGGAAAATACCACAAGGAGAAGATTTTCAAACTGTTTTGTAATTTCCTCATCTCTATTGTTTTTAGAACTTTGTGGAGTCGGGTCAGATGGCAGTTTCAGACCTGGAAGTCTGGCTTGTCGATGTTAGACGGTGTCCGCTAGGTGGCAGCATGTCAGAGGATTTCTTTTATCCTTGAATTGGCGGTGATTTCTTTGGCAGTCTACTAGTAGTTCGGTTTTTCTCTTTTGTTCCACTTTGAAAAGGGGTTAAATGAAGCTCTCGCAATTTAGACGCAAATTATGCTTATTTTAAAATGCATAAATTAGCTGAAAAGCCTAGTTGTTATAGTGTGACCACAAATAGTTTCATTCGTTCATGGGATTTTCCTAGGAACTTACAGGTAATGATCCTAATGGTCCTGAGTAGATTCTGGAAGCCAGGGGGTAGTTCTCTTTGTCCTTGAATGTGACAGATGCTAAACATGCTCTCTTCTGAGAAGGCAGATCGCCGATGTTCCTGGGGAACAGTACGCTGGGTCCTCTTTAGGAGTTCTCAGCCAACAGAAGATAGCAGAGAGGGCAGTCTGCCCAGCTTTCTCACCCTGGAGACTGTTTTTGGCTTCTGCTGGAGGCTGTTTGCTGGGAGGTGTGTCAGAACTCTCTATACTTCTTTATACATAGCTGTGGGCATTCTGGATGACAGGAGGGAGACAACATATGATTGTATTGTCTGTGTCAACTTAAAAACTGTTCACAACCTAGAAGTTGAGAGTTATGTTTTATTCAATGGGAATTTTTAGGACCTCAAGCCAGGAGACAGCATCTCAAGTGACCGTGAGGGAACGGCCCTGAGGAGGCGAAGGCAGGAGCCAGGTTAGACAGAAGTTTCGTGACAACGGGCAGGGAGTCTGAACGTCAAAAAATTACTGTTAATTAAAGGAGACGGATAACCCACGTTAAGGCATTTAGTGTTTTTCTATGTATGGGGAGATGCAAGAATCTGGGCTCACTCAAATCATTCCCTTGATATGCCCCTCAGCCATCTGGGGCTTCCCTGCTGGCTCAGATGCTAAAGAATCTGCCTGCGGTGCAGGAGACTCAGTTTCAACCCCTAGGTCCAGAAGATCCCCTGGAGAAGAGAATGGTACCCACTCCAGGATTCTTGCCTGGAGAATTCCGTGGACAGAGGAGCCTGGTGGGCTACCATCCATGGGGTCGCACAGAGTCAGACACAATTGAGAGGCTCACGCTTTCACTTTTCACGCTTTCAGCTATCTGGGGCCACGCTCCTGTTTTCCGGTCCTGAGTGTCTCACCACAGGGAGTGACTGCAGTCTGGTGGCTGCTCGGTGGCAGGCGTTCTCCCCTTCCTGGGCTCCTTCACCATCCCATCACCATCGGTGGTGGCTACGATCGCCGGTGAACAAGGTGGCATCCTTGTTTACTGATCCAGCAGGAAGCATTCCATTTCTCAGTGTGTATCCAGGGAGTTAACTTTTTGAAAAAAGAAATTTACCACTGGGTTTAAAATAAGATAAAACCCATATAACATTCTTTAAAAGATCTCTTTCATGTGAATAATTTGTTCAGAGGAAAGGAGTTGGGATGTTCTTTGTAGTGTCTTCCCCAAATTAGACAGATCAGATCTTTCTGAATTCAAAGAAACCAGAAGCAGTGTCGGAATGATAAGATTTAGGACTAAAGAACTCTGCGAATTTTAAAACACTCTAATTAATGTGACAAAAAGAGAGGACGACTGTGGATGAAAATAAATGTAGATGCAAAGCTTGGGAGATAAATAGAATTGTACTCCTTCAGAAGAGTCTCCTATAATCTTGAAAATTAAGAATACTAGGGGGCCATTCAAGAGAGAACTGCATGCTATGCGCACAGTCAAGCATCTGATCTTTGAGAAGAGTGACCGTGCTGGCCCTGCTCCATGGCGGGGCCTTGATGGAGTCACTAGTGGAGGTGTGAGGCCCCCATGCCCGGGGCCCTCGTGGCCGAGTCTGGGGGCTCCGCCACCCGGCAGGCAAGCTCTGAACTCGCCTGGGTAGGTTCTGAGCCTGCTGTTCTCTGAAGACTCCCTTCCCCCCACCCCAGGAATTCTGAGACCATGTTTCCTGATATTGAGGTTCCTTTTTGTCAGATTCTTGGTCAAGGTGGGCCTCCTTTCAGAATTACTATTTCTGGGAGGGAACCACCCTCTAAGGATTTCTTGACAGGTGGAGAGAGGGGGAAAAACAGACTTTTTCCCTCCCCCCACGTAGGTTCACCAGTGGGGGTCCTATAAATTAGACTGACAAAAGACAAATTAATAAGAGAAGCCATCCCAGTTTATTTAATGTAAGTTTTATGCGACACAGGAGCCTTCATAAGGAAATGAAGACCCACAGGAATAGTTCAGCTGAGTGGTTTTTATACTCAGTTTGATGAAGAGTGGAGAGGTATAGGAAAAAATGGGACAGGACAGGACAGGGTCTGAGTGAAGGCGGGTACACTGGGGGAAACTTACCAAGGCCTGTTCCTTCATTTTTTTTTTCTTCATATTTAAGCTAGATCTTGCAGCAATCACTTTTTCCCCAAATAGAAAAAAACAGGATAATGTTTTTATTAATCAACCCCTGACACAGCTCTGTAATATGATTTTTCCAATATTTGTTGCCCACATAGTCTTTGTTCCTTTATACGAAAATTGTGTAACCTTTTTTTTTAAACTTCTTATTTTATATTGGCATATAGTTGCCGATTAATGAGGAGGGCATGGCAACCCACTCCAGTGTCCTTGCCCGGAGAATCCCCTGGACAAAGGAGCCTGGTGGGCTACAGTCCATGGGGTTGCAAAAAGTCAGACCTGACTGAAGCAACTTAGCAGGTATGCATGCATAGCTGATTAACAATGTTGTGATAATTTCAGACGGACAGCAGAGTGACTCAACCATACATACACATGTATCCATTCTCCTTCAGTTTCCTCTGGGTGTCCTCCCTATCTTAAGAGATAAAGAGGCTCCTTTCTTCCAGATGGGGAAGGTACCTCTCACCTGAGGGTCTATGACCTGCTTCAGAGGAGGAGAAGGAAGCCAAATAGTTCCTCGAGCATCTGCCATTTCTCAAAATCATATGGTTTAAAATATTCCATTTGCTAAATCACTATTTTGGGGGCAGAACTCGATCACAGGCCACTGATACTTTCCTGCCAGCCTCCTAGAGTATAGTCTTCTAAAGAGGAGCATGTGCATGCTCAGTCATGTCTGACTCTTTGTGACTCCATGGACTGTAGCCCACCAGGCTCCTCTGTCTGTGGGATTTCCCAGATAAATCGTGAGAATATAATAAATGACTAAATAGAGCTCTCACCAAACCACCATTCATGGAAATGCTCAAATAGTAGTGTTTCTCTATGCCTGCTACATATTAGAATCACCTGGGGAGATCATTGTAAAAAAAACTAGCAAGTCAATATCAGACTAATTGAATTAGACTGGCTGGAATTGGACCAGGGCACCCCAAAACTATATAGTCTTTTTGTTATGTTCATGGTTAATATGTGTACACATAAATAAGAGTGATCTTAGAGTTCAGAAGATTGGAGGTGGGGTAAGAATATAAGAACAGACATTGAGTCTACATTTTTTGTACTTTGCTTTTCATGTGGATGCTTCTCTATATGGTTTTTGAGAAGAAACTGCAATTCTTGGATACCCAAAATTGTATAACATGGAAGTAGCATTACCTCATGGGTGTTCAGCTTGAGTTTTAATTCATTCTGGGTCATGACACATTTTTTTTTTTTAAAGCAGACATTGAACGTGCTTCTGAATGGCTCTGGTTATTGAATGTTCTTGTAATAAAGAGATTCTATGACAGCACTGACCTAGCAGCTGCTGATTAAATGGACAGAAGTTCATTCCCAGGTGGGAGAGAACACAGTTTCTCTGCCCACTTAATCGGTGACTTTTGTCTGCTGCTTCTTTGGCTGGTCTCAAGCTTTGAGAAAATCTCAGAGGTGCGCACCTCTGAGATCTTTGGGGAGGAGAGCGGGATTGCTCTTCTCAAATGGAGGCCCCAGGTCATCCACGCCAGCTCATCTGTGAGAAATGTGAATTCTCAGACTCCACCCCGGGAAGTCAGGCTTCACGTGCAAGGTTGAGAACCGCAGAGCTAGCACGACAGTTCTTTCCTTGTCTTTCTCAAGACCAAGTGTGCTCTTCTCAGTCGGAAAGCCCCGAGCAGACCTTCCCTGGCCTCTGTCACACTGGGCCCTGCTTCCTTCTTCCCTCCCCAACTGCCTTCTCAACAGCTGGTTGTGGTTTGGGGGCTCCGGCAGGAGATGAGTGCATCCTTCTACTCCACCCTCTTGAACCCCGTTGCCCCCTCTTCCTTCTGATGATGAGGTCCATCAGGGCTAGAGGGAAAATGAGAGGCAGCTTGAAGTCTCAGAACTCCTGCCATCCAGGTTCCAACTCCTGTTCAAGTCTTCTCAGAGGTAGTGATCAGATGAAGTTTCGTTATAGACGCCTGTATAAATAGATAAAGAGATACACAGTGTATAAAGATATATTTAACCATAAGTATATAAAGCTATATACACTGTATATACATTTCATATGTTGGGTTGGCCAAAAGGTTCATCCATAAGATGGTACAGAAAAAATCTGAACAAACCTTTTGACCAACCCAATATATATCTTCATTTTATATGTATAAATATATATAATGAATACAGATACATTATGTATGCAATATATTACACATTTGCAAGAGATGTATACAGTGTATCATTGTGTATATATAAATGCATAAATACACACACACTGTAAAATAGGTAGGTTGTGCATGTATAAATCTTTGTTGAGATTGCAGGGAAGACTAGGAAATTCCAGAAATCAGGGTCCCATTGGGAACCCGGAGATCATGAGAAGAGAGTCGAGGGATGGGCAGTCAGCAGGGGAGAGAAATAAATCTTGGATGGAGTGGGGAGAGGGAAAGGGCCTGGTGAGGACCACTGTGCCGCACAGCCCCGAAGCACCGGCCACCATTTGCCTAGAAATGTCCTGCAGTGACGCCCGTGAGCAGTAAGGGCAGGAGGCAGCCCTGGATGAGGCTGAAAAGTTTCCATTAAAGTCAGAGAACACATCTATGGATACCAAAGGGGAAAGGGGAAGATGGGAGGAATTGGGAGCTTGGGACTGACATAGATACACTATCAATACTGTGTATAAAATAACTAATGGGAACCTGCGTACAGCACAGGGGACTCTCCTTAACGCTCTGTGGTGTCCTGAAGGGGGAGGACGTCCAAAAGGGAAGGGATATGTGGATATATGTTCATTTTGCTGAACAGGAGAAATTCACACAACAGTGTAAAGCAGCTATACGACAATAAAATTTTTTTTAATGATCCCAATGAGCAAGAAAAGAAAGTTAGGCACACTGTGACTTCTTTAGGCTGTTAGAACAGGTGATTGAAGACAGCTCTGCTGTGTCCTCCAAGGGCCTTTAAAAATAACATTCTCCATGCCTGCGTCTCCATTGCTGCCCTGCAAATAGGTTTATCAGTACCGTCTTTCTAGATTGCACACGCATGCGTTAACATGTGATGTTTGTCTTTCTCTCAGGGGAAGAAGGGAGTGGGGGCGGGTTGAGAGAATAGCACGGAAACAGATACATGACCACATGTGAAACAGATCGCAAGTGGGGATGTGCCGTGTGACACAGGGGGCTCCAGCCGGTGCTCGTGACAACCTAGAGGGGTGGGCGGGGGAGGGGGGAGGGAGGGGCTCAGGGGGGAGGGGACCTGTGTATGCCTGTGGCTGATGCATGTAAGTGTGGCAAGGCCAACACACTCTTGTAAAGCAATTATCCTCCAGGTAAAAAAAAAAATAGAAAAAAAAAAGTAGCATAGACTCTCTTCTCTCTTGGGGGTCCTGAAGGCAGACAGGAGAATCAGTGTAATTTTATCACTTCTAACTGTTAGCAGTTGAAACTGTGTTTCTGCCTCTATCCACCCATCCATCATCTGTTTCAAAGTCCTTGTCTCCAGCCATCTTTTAAACATTGTGGAGGGCGGGGTAGTTAGCATGGATCATCACCCCAATAACAGAGAAATTCGGATTCTCTCCAGAGTGTTTCTAGTGTTAATATGACTAATTATTTATTTGTAAAGTATCCATTTATCTATTTATTTGGCTGCATCAGGTCTTGGTTATCACGTCATGCGGGATCTTTCCTTGTGGCAACAGGCTGCACAGTTGTGGCACAAGGGCTTAGCTGCCCCTCAGCACGTGGGATCTTAGTTCCCCGACTAGGGATCGAACCCGTGTCCCCTGCATTGCAAGGCGACCAGGCAAGTCTCTCTAGTAGTACTTACATGTATGGATTTACCAGACCCTTTGCTAAGTGCTTATGTGTATGAGCTCACTGAATCTTCACAACCGCCTATGATAGCGGCCACCTATGATCAAGGTGCTGTTAGTATGTATGTTAGTACATCCAGGGGACTGGGAAGGGATTTGACCTGAAGTCAAAGCCTGAAGCTTCATCCACATCGCTTTACCATGTAATAGGAGCTAAGGTCTTGATTTCAGTGGGCCTGCAGTTACCTATTGGCCCCCTTACTGTCAGGGCTCAAATGGAGATATGCACTTACCTGTGCCCTTTGTATGGGGTTTCCCCAGGAGCCAGCGGTAAAGAATGTGCCTGCCAGTGCTGGAGGCGTGAGTTCGATCCCTAGGTCGGGAAGATCCCCTGGAGAAGGGAAAGACAACCCACTCCATATTCTTGCCTGAGAAATCCCATGGACAGAGGAGCCTGGCGGGCTACAGTCCATGACATTGCCAAGAGTCAGACACGACTTAGCGACTAAACAACAACAATGCTTTTTATGTACTTGAGCTCTTTCTGCTTCTGCCTTGAGCTTCTACACCTCTATTTGTGGCAATATTTTAAGTTAATTATTGGTAATCTAAAAGCTCCTGGACGTCCATGTAGTACTTTAAATACACTGTGACTTTTTAAAATAAAAAATTAACCACTGGGAGCCAGGCATCTTTCTCTTTCTTATGGGCTGAGCTTCAATGTTATAACGGGAATTCACTAATGAAATAGACATAAAAACAGCCTCCCTAAAGATTTAAGATGGTCATATATTCTGTGATAATTGGTATTTTCCTAGTTAACTTCATCTTCGTTTGTGTACCTGCTACAAATGTTTAATTATGTTTGGTGACTCCATGTTTTATAATTTACACTGTCTTTTATTTCCTCTTACTGTCCGAACAATTTGGTTAGATAGTAGGTGTATAATCTACTTTTTAAGCACATCAAGATAATTCTTTGGAGATGAACGTCCCCTGATGGCTACTTAGAACATCAAGAAATTTTACAACCTATGTATTTTTGGCATCTTTTGAGGGAAAGAGGATTAATTTATGGTATGTCTAACAATCCTGAATTCTTAACTGCCTTATCAAAAGAGTGAGTGTATAAATAAGATTTTTTTTCTTTTTATTGCAGGAAATGCAACATATTGTTAAATCACAGCACATTAGAGCAGAAAAAGGTAAGCGTGGACCTGTACAAATATTTGGAAACCCCTAAGGTGACTCCTCCTTGGGCTAACATGACTTCTTTTATTTCCAGCCATGGTGGAAGGTTCATGGTTAGATCTGGACAGAAGGAACAAGCCTGAGATTCAGCCCTTTGCCCATCTCACGATTAATGCCACTGACATCCCATCAGGTAAGTTTCGATTGCATCCAGCCTGAACAATATTTCAAGAATCATTTGTCAGCCCAACTGAATACTCAGTCTATTCTTAGCCTGTTACCAAAATTTTGAGAGCCTGTAACTTCTAGACCAGAAGAAAAGTCCTCTGGTCTTCAGTTCATCATCCGCACCACGAAAACAGTGCTTCTCAATCATGCAGGAATGCACATCATCACTATATTCATTTTCAGGCCATCAGAGTGACTTTATGTTAAACAGCTGCCAGCTGAGGTGGCATAGCGGAGAAGAAGGGTCTCTTGGTATACTCATCTCTGTTTACCCAAGCCAAAGTTGACATATCCCCATGGTTGGCCTATGAGGTGCATGAATTCCTCCAGGTGGTCATATACTCGGGGCCTCCCAGGTAGTTCAGTGGGTAAAGAATCCACCTGCAATGCAGGAGAAGTAGGAGATGTGAGTTTGATCCCTGGGTTGGGACGATCCCCTGGAGGAGAGCATGTTAACCCACTCTAGTACTCTTGCCTGGAGAATCCCATGACAGAGGAGCCTGGTGGGCTGCCGTCCACAGGGTCGCAAAGAGTCAAACACGCCTGAAGTGACTGAGTACACATGCACAGTCATACATTCAGCTGTCTCCTGCAGAGTGCCAGGTGGAAGCTTAGCAGAGTGATATTTCAGGGGCAGGGGCCCTCTAGAAAATGAGACTCTCTTCTTCTCCAGGGGTTTGTCACTTTTTCTCAGGCTAGAAACTTAGCTTAGTGGAGTGGAGACCTGATTTTCTTTTGGAAATGAGGAGACTCAGAGCTCTGCGTCTACATGTACCCAATGTAGTCCGTCGTATAATCCCCAGTGGTTACTTCACATCAGGTTAGGTGAGCATAAAAAAGATTACAAGAACCTTATGATAGTGTCGACTCCATATTGGCACTTGCCATCTGCCTCTACAAGGATTAGATCATGGGCTGCTGTAGCTGTCGGCCTTCAACACCCCCTGAAGGGAGTTCAGGGTGGAGATCAGGAGTGAGGCACTCTGTGCTCTGGGAAAACTGGCAAAACATGTCTTTAGATAGATAGATGTTTGCAGGATCTGATTTTATGAGCTCGATCCATGTATCTTCTCATACCCAGGAAAGCACTAAATCCCTTCATGGTGACCTCAGCTCCTCGTGACTAACAGAAAACTTTTGCAAAGATATTGCTTGATTGCACTGAACTCCCCCTTCACCAAAACCATATATATTGACCTTCCCCCTACCTCTGTGGAGCAATTTTTCAGAGCTGTCTGAGGTGCTGTCTCCTAGGCTGCAGTCCTCATTTTGCCCCAAATAAAGCTTAACTCGCATACAACTTAACTTGTAACTCTCACAATTGTGAAAATTTTTTAAGTCAACAATAGAGTTAACATGGAACATTACTATCGTTATACTATTTGTTGAATACACACTATCTGTCAAGCATTTTGCTTTGTATTCATTATCTCTACGTCTAATTATCTCTAATTCTACAACACTGCAAAATAGTGATTATCAGATTTTGCATATAGGGAAACCAAGATGTACCTAGTGTAAGTTACCTGATCCAGGCTACAACATGGCAGGCTTAGGAACTGGATTCCTCTCTAGTTGATTCCCAAGTCTGTACTTTTTGCTCTGTGGATTATCACATAAGTACCTTGTGGCCAGTTGGCTTTGTCAGAGGGAAATACATTCAGTGTTCTTATGTTCCTCTTTTCCCGTAGATGAATGCCGTTTTAGTAGCAGGTGTCTCAGGTCTGACTGCCTGGGTTTGAGGCCCCACTGAACTACTTCCTGATTGGGTGACCTTGTGTATATTATTGAAATCCTTTGTATGTCAGCTTCTTCATGGGGATGGTAATAGTATCTACTTCCTGCAGCAGCTATGAAGATTTAACCAGCTCGTGTACTAACATGCTTACATGGAAATGAGCATAGAGTAAGCACTCAGTGAATGTAATTTGTTATTTAAAGTTTAATTAAATAAATATTCTTTTTTTCCCCAAAAAAATGATTCAAGGCAAATTTTTCTTGTGCTCTGCTGTGCTCAGTCACTTCAGTCGTGTTCGACTCTGCGACCCTGTGGACTGTAGCCCGCCAGGCTCCTCTGTCCATGGGATTCTCCAGGCAAGAAGTGGGTTGCCATTCCCTCCTCCAGGGCATCTTCCCAGCCCAGGGATTAAACCTGAGTCTCCTGCATTGCAGGCAGATTCTTTACCCACTGAGCCACCTGGGAAACCCAAAAGGTTACCACTCCCATACCAGGAGTTGAACATGGGCCACCTGTATGAAAACCAGGAATCAAGACCATATGGGAAGTGCTATTTTTTTTAAAAATCCAAGTTTTAATAAACAGTTTGAGGCCACTATTATATTTAATAGTATGGACCACAAAGGAATTTTGCCTGACTGCAGACATAGAAAGTGAGCAACCAACTCTTTGATTTTCAGAAGATTTTCCTCAACTATCTCTCCTGTCCCAGATATTTGCTTCATAAACAAATTTACTCTTTCTCTGTCTCTTTCTCTCTCTGTGTATGTGCCTTATGGAACTGTTTTAATTTTCTGAGTGGAAAACGATTTTGCATGTTAGCAGAGGCAATCAAATTAATACTGATCTATCATCTGTGTGTGCTGTGAATGTACTCTGCATTTATCTTTTCAGTTCATTTTAAATGGCATATGATAAATATTGCATTAGACTGTGTGCCAAAGTCTATTTGGCAATAACAAGCATGTTTTAGTTATAAAGCTCTCCCTCCAGGCACATAGCATCAAATCATTGCCAAAAACAAGGCAAAAATCCTGGACATTTTCTGATGGTTATTGAGCTTGAGACAGAGTGAAATGAGCTAGTGTATGCTTCTGTTTAAGAAAATAGAGTTTGATCTTCCAGCTTGGTCAGTGCCTCCTTGAGTTCATCTGTCTCCTAGTTTGGACCAGGATTGGACACTTGGGAGAAAGATGGCTTTACGTTTGCATGTTCACTTGGCGTCTCTGTTTCATGCTTGTGCTTAGCTGCTCAGTCGTGTCCAACTCTTTGCAACCCCAACCCCTTGGACTGTAGCCCGCCAGGGTCCTCTGTCCATGGGGATTCTCCAGCAAGAATTCTGTAGTGGGTTGCCATTTCCTCTTCCAGCGGATCTTCCCAACCCAGAGATCAAGTCCTGGTCTCCCACACTGCAGGTGGATTCTTCACCATCTGAGCCATGGGCTTCCCTGGGTGCTCAGATGGTAAAGAATCTGCCTGTATCGCAGGAGACCTAGGTTTGATCCCTGGGTTGGGAAGATCCCCTGGAGAAGGGAATGGCTACCCATGCCAGTATTCTTGCCCGGAAAATTCTGTGGACAGAGGAGCCATTTCATACTTATTTATACTTGTTTACACATATGAAAGAAATCAGAATCTGCCTTATACTGATATATTTCAAAGCTTCTTGAATTTTTATTGGGGAGTATTTTTGTGAGTATTTTGTGAGTATTCATGGCTTTCTTAAGGGGATTTCAGGCTAAATAGCTGGAAAGACTTCTCTAATAGCTAATAGCAGTGACTCTAGGGGTTGGGGAGGCTGGGAAGGCTGAAGGTCCTCTAGCGATAGATGCTCAGGCTTGTGTTGTGAGGTCCTCCAACCTGATGGGGGCGCTCTTCTCTTCTTTTCTCCCAGTGGCATCTCTTCATGAACCCTTCAGTTCACACTGATGGTTTTTCTCCTCTGCATACTGTGTGCATTCCATTCTTTGCTTGAACAGTTTCTCTCGCTCACAATGCTCACAATACTCTGCCTTTTCTCAGCCCATCCACATTTGACCCAAGTCCTCCCTGTTCCCTGTCACTGGGCTGAACTCGCCTGATCGCCATTAATTTCTGCAGCTTCCACTTGCAAGTTGCTTTAACTGAAGTTCAACCATGTGTTATGTGACATGCAGAGATGAAAATGTTACATTTTTCATTTTGCATGCCCATTTCTTATTTTCTTCACTTCTAAGTCGTTAGTGCCTTGTGGGTACTCTGCTTGATATAATTCTTAATTATGGGTAGAATGAATGCCCATAGGAAGCACCAATCAAATATTTACTGAATGACTGAATCAATCAGGAAGTGGATAAAAGTAAGTCTGTAAAGCAGGAAATTAGGGCACTCCTTCCACTTGAGGTAACAATGAGAGTGGCATGTGGCCAAGGTTTCTATATTCTTCCCTGCCTTCCCAGACCAATCTCCCAGCCCTTGGTCTAAGGCGAGCTGATCCATCCCATTGAGAGGACAGACCTCACCTTAGACATTCCTCTGCTCTCTGTTAAGGACCATCATGAAAGGAAGATAAAGTGTAAGGCCAATAATTGGTTGGATAAAGGATTGAATACACAAGTAGGGGAAGAAGGAGGTAACCATGTGATGATCTGAGACAGGAAACACCTTGCGTTTCATTAGCTTTGTCAATGGACTAGGTGGCTGTTTTCCAGCCCAGAGAAGTAACTTTGCTAGTGTTTATGAGGATGAGATGAACAGAGCCTGAGAGTCTCGTTTCTGAGTCAGTTGGGACCATGGAATGATACTTATATTTGGGGTGCTTTAGTCTGGGATGATCTGAAGTAGGACCTTGGATGAAGAAGGGTGTGTGTTCTGCTGGTTCTGGAGGCCGCAGTGCTTGTGATGGCGTCTCAGACTCACTCTAGCGCCCTCCTGTGGATAAGATGTGCAGTTCAGGAAGTCTGTCCTATTTCTGAATAGAGGGATTGGAAGCATTGACTTCTTTGCCTTTGAGGCCTAAGGATGGGTGGCCCTACTGTAGCTTGGATCCTCCTGCATTTTTTTTTTCCTGGTGGAGGAAGAGCCTGGTGTTGAGGTCCCCAGACAATATTCCAGCTGCCCAGTGGCCCTCTGCAGGTATTCTAGAAAAAGATGATGTAGGTGTTCAGGTTTCCCCAGGATTCAGGCCAGTCTTGAAATGTTCTGATTCTACAGGGTTCGCCCAAGGACCCACTCTAACCAAAGGGCTGTCAGCTCTGTGGATCCATGGAATCTACTGTAAGTGTAAGTTTCATGGACTGATTTCTCTTGGCTGACAGGCAGCCAAGAACTTCTCCCTGGCTGCAGAAACTGCTCCTAACCCCATTCTGAGATTCCTCAGCTCTGTTTTGCCTTGTTGGAATTCTAGCAGATGACAACCTTGATTTAGCGTAAGTAGTTACAAAATCCTCTGGTGGAAAACTTTGGATTTTCTGCAGTATAACAGCTTTTTTCTCCACTAGATGAGACCTTTCCCAGTTGGATAATGGATATCCACATAAATACAAATATTTGATTAATGGGGTTTATCATGGATTTATCATGTCACAATTTTTAAAGAAGGGCTTCCCTGGTGGCTCAGTGGCAAAAAAAAATCAGCCTGCCAATGCAGGAGACATGGGTTTGATCCCTGAGTTGGGAAGATCCCGTGGAGAAGAAAATGGCAACCCACCCCAGTATTCTTGCCTGGGAAATCCCATGGACAGAGGAACTGGGTGGGCTACAGTCCGTGGGGCCATAAAAGAGCCGAACATGACTTAGCAGCTAAACAGCAACGACAACAATTTCTAAAGACCTAGTAAAATACACTGAAAGGCCTGAAACAGTCAAAGCATTGGACACATTTAGATGACTTCTAGAAACTTCCACTACTCCAAAATCAGTGGCATGAACATTGGTTGTCACATTTCAAGTGTGAGAAGGGGCTAAAGGAGAATTCTGCTTTCTCAGAAGACATTTTTACCATCCTTTGGTCTTCACAAAAGACTGCATGAAGTTGTGAACCTGGGGAGGGCAATGCCAAGGATGTTTTCTCTGTGAACTTCCCTAGGGGAAGCTTTTCATTCCTGTGAACTTGGGAGGCATTTGGGCTGTTGGAGGAGGGGAGAATCAATGATTATGAGAATATAGTTTAAGAGTTTGACTTTTTAGTCAAAGTTGCTGCGACCCATATTTTCAGCTCCTTTCTATGTACCTTTCTCCATGAATTAAAAGAGAAGGTGGGACCATGTGAAATCTGGATATTCTCTTCCTATACTTGTTTTTTTGCTTTCTTGATTCAGCTGCCTTTGGCTGATTCTCTTCCTTCCACCTTTATGCTCTGTAGACTGAATCCTATTACTTCTTTAGGTTATTAGGCTCAGTAGGGCTTCCCTGGTGGCTCAGCAGTAAAGAACCTGTCTGCAATGCAGGAGGCTCGGGTTCGATCCCTGGGTTGGGAAGATCCCCCAGAGAAGGAAATGGCAACCCACTCCAGTATTCTTGCCAGGAAAATCCCATGGACAGAGGAGCCTGGCGAGCTACAGTCCCTGGGGTTGCAAAGAGTTGGACTCAACTGAAGCAACTGAACACACAAGCCCAACAAAATCATTCTTGGTCCTTCTGGAAGGAAGTAATCTCTTTCCTTTGAATTCCCTTTGCAACATCCGCACCTGTCTTATCCAGGCCCGTGCCTTGCTTCCTGTCTGCACATATATCATGCTTATCTTTTGGTGCTGCAGGCTCCTTGAGGGAAAAGTGAGACCGTGTCTTTATCCCCTCTCAGGTGCCCAGCAGACAACACAGGGACATCTTATTGTACTTGTACTTTCCTTTTAGAAAATAAATTTTGAGAAGTCATTCTCCCAGTGGAACAATGACATCTCAGTACGTCTTTCTGCAACCTCACAGAATTGTGAGGCTATGCTTCTCGTTGCAGGAGTAAGTTTCAAATCGCATGCCTCTCCTTTCCTCAGGTTCCCACAAAGTGACTCTGTCCTGCTGGTACCATGACCGAGGTTGGGCCAAGATCTCCAACATGACCTTCAGCAATGGCAAACTAATAGTTAACCAAGACGGCTTCTACTACCTATACGCCAACATCTGCTTCCGACATCATGAGACTTCGGGAAACCTCAGTGCGAATTATCTTCAGCTGATGGTATATGTCACCAAAACCAGCATCAAAATCCCCAGCTCTCACACTCTGATGAAAGGAGGGAGCACCAAGTACTGGTCGGGGAATTCTGAGTTCCATTTTTACTCCATAAACGTGGGAGGATTTTTTAAGCTACGGTCTGGCGAGAAAATAAGCATTGAGGTCTCCAACCCTTCACTACTGGATCCAGATCAAGATGCAACGTACTTTGGGGCTTTTAAAGTTCGAGATATAGATTGAGCCCCATGTCGGGGAGAGTTTTCCCATGTTTCCTAGGATGTATAGAAAACTTCCAAAACAAGCCAAGAAAGATGTATATAGGTATGTGAAAGTACTCAGAGCTACGACCCACAGGGTACAAGAAGACCCTACCCATGCCTTTGACTCTGTAGGGAGCAAATATATTCACAGCCAATGGGAGATGTTGGACTCAAGGTGTATAAAAATCTAAGGGTTTTCTTACATAATGGTTCATAAATTTTGTAATGAATTCCTAGAATTAAAGCAGATTGGAGCAGTTATGGCTGCCTTTACGAAAAACTGCCTTTGGGCAATGGGAGGGGTTAATTCTCTGGCTCTATAATCTGTTGGTTGTATACCATCATGCAGTTGAAGTGGAGAGGGCGTCTTCTAATTGCAAAGTGATGACCCTCTGAAAAAGGGTTAAATTCTTTTGAATTGTTACATCTTGCTGGAACCTGCAAATAAATACTTTTTCTAATGAGGAGAGAAGAATATATGTATTTTTATATGATATCTAAAGTTATATTTCAGATGTAATGTTTCCTGTGCAAAGTATTGTAAATTATATTTGTGCTATAGTATTTGATTCAAAATATTTAAAACTGTCTTGCTGTTGACATATTTAATGTTTTAAATGTACAGACATATTTAACTGGTGCACTTTGTAAATCCCCTGGGGGAAAACTTGCGGCTAAGGGGAAAAAATGTTGTTTGCTAATATCAACTGTATTATATTTCTCCATTCTTTTTAACTTAATAGATTTTTCAGACTTGTCAAGTCTGTGCAAAAAAATTAAAATGGATGCCTTGAATAATAAGCAGAATGTTGGCCACCAGGTGCCTTTCAAATTTAGAAGCTAATTGACTTTAGAAAGCTGACATTGCCAAAAAGATACATAATGGGCTACTGGGCTCTGTCAAGAGTATTTATATAATTATTAAACAGGTGTTTTTTTTCTACAAGTGCTGCAAATTGTAAATTTTTTTTAATGAAAAAGTTATCAGTGGCTTACAGCAAAGAAATTCCATTTTTAATTTAGTGGAAGTCATTTTATACTATACAATAAAAACATTGCCTTTGAATGTTATTTTTTCGGTATGAAAATAAATTTATAGGAAAACCTGCCTTGTGATTTTGTGCATCTCTTTTATGTCTGTCTTGTTCTGTGATCCTTTCTCTCCAATATGGTAATGTGGCTTCTATCTTTCCAAAAGTTATTTCTCCCAGTAGGGAGAAATGCAGATTTAATTAAAATTAGGAACAGATTCAGTTAAATTAATGAACCTCAGAATTTGAAAAATAATTTACAAGGGATTTGTATGCAAGACTGTAGCCGGATAAAACATAGAGACTTTGCCACTCAAAAAAGAAAAAATTGGTATGCTTACATCCTTACATCGTGAGAAAAAATAGTGCTTTGCACACGTTCATAAGGCCCCATAGAACAATCATTTGACCTGGAGGAGCCCCTGAACATTGCATCCTTCACTACAGTGAAGAGGCACTAACAGTGCGTGTTAACACTGAACAGGACAGGATGTTAACTAACAGGACAGATGCTTGTCCTCATGGAAATTTATGTGAGGGAGCTATCAATCCCATGTTGATTACTCCACATGAGACAGAAGAAAGTGAACGCTTGGGAAGACAAGGGAAGCTGTAATTCAAGGCACTTGCCATTTGTGGATAAATGTGTCTTGATGGTTCTAACAGGATAGAAGGAGAAAAGAAATACTAATAGCAGAGGTTACAAAGAAAAAAATTGTAATTTTTTTTGATGGTGGGACATTGATAGTGGGACTTAACCATTGACCAAAATACACCTATTGTTTTCCAACTGTCAGTAAGTCTGAGGTAGATTGGTATAGTCCCTTGGGCTGCAAGAAGATCAAATAGTCAATCCTAAAGGAAATCAATTCCTGAATACTCATTGGAAGGACTGATTTTGAAGCTGAAACTCCAATACTTCGGCCACCTGATGCAAAGAGTTGACTCATTAGAAAAGACCCTGATGCTGGGAAATATTGAAGGCAGGAGGAGAAGGGGATGACAGAGGATGAGATGGTTGGATGGCATCACCAACTCAATGGACATGAGTTTGAGCAAGCTCCAGGAGATGGTGAAGGACAGGGAAGCCTGGTGTGCTGCAGTCCATGGGGTCGCAAAGAGTTGGACACAACAGAACAACAAGATTGGTAAAAAATGCCAGTTCAGTGCTACATATCCAAATTGCTGGTCCTAATTATTCTTCATTTAATAAAATATTAACTTTGAGGGGTAGTTGGAGAATTTCTTTTTTCTCCACTGACACAAAATCTTGTCACATAAAGACTCTTATTAGCTCCCCAGCTTCTAGAATATGATTCTATCTTTTCCAAAGATGAATATTCAACATTCCTTCAATCACTTGCAGCAACAACTATGTGCTAGGAATTTTACCAAGCATTGTGGATACCATGGGCTTCCCAGGTGGCGCTACTGGTAAAGAACATGCCTGCCAATGCAGGATACGTAAGAGACACAGGTTTGACCCCTGGATTGGGAAGATCCCCCTGGAGGAGGGCATGGCAATCCACTCCAGTATTCTTCCCTGGAGAATCCCATGGACAGAGAAGTCTGGTGGGCTACAGTCCATAGGGTTGCACAGAGTTGGACACGACTGAAGTGACTTAGCATGCATGCATGGTCTTGGATATTCTTCTTGCCCTGAAGGAATCTTCATTTCACTGGAGAGCCAGCCTAGTAAGAGTGTGGTGAGTTCCAGGGCTCGGGCACCTACAGAATGCTGTAGGAATAGCAAGGAGGCCATTGGACCCAATCTTAGGGATCACAGAAGGTCTAGAAAGGAAATCAAAGTGGATGGGAGGGGGGCTGCATGACTCCAGAAGTGGACATAG
The DNA here is from genome assembly GCF_019320065.1 of Cervus canadensis. Lineage (NCBI taxonomy): Eukaryota > Metazoa > Chordata > Mammalia > Artiodactyla > Cervidae > Cervus > Cervus canadensis. Next base: position 61,307,515 of record NC_057394.1, read on the forward strand.
AATATCCATCCCCACTTTTAACTTAGAGGCAACCTTCTTGCAGTCTCTCAAAGGTGAATCTAGTAAGATGATAGATGATGGCACCTGCCAGACTGGAGAACTAATGTGGCGGATGATGGGCAACGCTAAGCAAGATCGAGACATCCTCTAGAGGAGACCTTGGAAATTGAGCCGAACCATAATGTGAATTTTGTGTATGTTGACAACCCGATAGGTCAGAGATTTTTAGAGCTTCACTGGAATAAATCTGTGACAATGAAATGTTGGCTTATGTCTTGAAGGAGGCAACTGATATGTAACTGATATGCTGGAACAAGTGGATATGCTAGGAGGTCAGGGAAAGTCTGTTCTCTTCTGCAGTGATGCTCAAGGCTTTCCAGGATCTGAATGTGAAGTGAAAAGTGGAGGTTAGTCTCAGTGTCTGACTCTTTCTGACCCCAAGGACTCTAGCCCACCAGGCTCCTCTGTCCATGGAATACTAAAGGCAAGAATACTGGAGTGGGTTGCCATTCCCTTCTCCAGGGGAATCTTCCCAACCCAGGGATCGAATCTGGGTCTCCCACATTGCAGGTGGATTCTTTACCGTCTGAGCCACCAGGGAAGCCCCAGTTTTCCCACTCACATGCTACTTTTTACTCCTGCCTTTTTTTCTCATTCACCCCCTTTCCCTCTTCCACTCTTAGCATGTTAATCCTTTCCTTTCTTCTTTCCCCCCGATCCCTGGCTCTGGCCTCAGAGGACCATTTAACTCTCCCAGGGCCCTTGGTGAACCGAAGGCCTCTGCAGTTGATTGCGATGGACCACGTGGGCACTCGGCACAGCGCAGTGAATGTTGAGGGTGACACCGTATGTCAGGAAAGCAACACGTACTGGCTGCTGTGGGACCATTTGCTCATTTTAACTACTCCATTTCAATTTTCTTCCCAACACCTGCCAAATGTGAAGCGAGGGAAGCATGTCGAATTTGAAGTCATCCGTCTTCTTGAGTCAGTTTTCACAACTATCCCAGGTCCATGCATCCTTGTGTCTTCCCCAAAACACTGTATGTGCAGCCATTCTTGTCTAGCAAATTTTCTTTCCTCCTGCTTCCTTTTGTCTCATTTGTCTCCATCAGGCCATGCAAGAGAACTTTCCAGAGAAGATCCATTTCCCCAGTGACCCGGGGGGAACCTAAGCACCTCATGCTTCGTCTTCTCTCTGTGTTTAATTATTGATGTGACTAGAGATGGTGCATGCCTGCTCAGTCGTGTCTGACTCCTTGCACCCTATGGGCTGTAGCCCTCCAGGCTTCTCTGGCCGTGTAATTCTCCAGGCAAGAATACTAGAGTGGGTTGCCATTTCCTCCTCCAGGGGATCTTTCCCGACCCAGGGATTGAACCTGAGTATCCTGCATTGGCAGGCAGATTCTTTACCACTGAGCCACCTGGGAAGCCCGGCTGGAGATAGTTGCCTGGGGTTATACATACACATTTTAGGGACTCAGCTTTGACTCAACCTGCAGTTCCATGTTTGCCTGTGGAGTCACTGGGGGCTCTCCAAGGATGTGCTGATTTCCTACTTAGCTTTGTTGATAGATTCTCTAGCTTCCTTGCAATGAAATTGAAATATGTTCCCTAGCAGTTGCATTTATAAATGCTAATTAGTTATTGATTCACATTATTATGATTTAACCGTGTGTCACTTTGTACAATAAAAAAATTTGTACACAGTGAGTGTTAGATGTTAACTATAAAACAGAAATCTATCCTTTTGATTAATAATACTTTTATGATACTGCTACTCTCCAAGTCTTATAATTTAAAAATTCTATTTCCTAATCATCTACCCTCACCTTCCTTCCCCTTTGTTGACTGATTTTTCTCCTGTTCTTACTGCACCTTGACCAGCACTCTGGTATTTGCAGTGAGAAGCTCTTTGATATATGATCAGATGTGGACCACTTACATCATTATTCATATGCTACTGGCTTTCCATATCTATAGAAAAATCCTGTAGAATCTTCTATTTTGAAACTTCAAAGAGGTCTCCCTTGCTGCTGGCAAAGGAACGAGCTAGAAGTTACTTACTCCATTGGTAGCACCCAGAGCTAAGATATTGGGGATCATGACTGATTTCAGAGACAATAAGTTCTCCTGATACAAAATAGTAGAAATTTCAGTCTCCCTTCTCAGGATCTTAAAATCATGAGATGTCATTCTGTTGGGCAAAGTCCACTTTCTTCCTTTTCTTATGGATTCTGAAGAAGCTTCGTTTCCTCAAAAGACTGATCTCAACAATCCCGGGTTGGAATGAAAGCACCTCGTGAGACATGAAGGTATTTTGGAAGAAGAATCGCAGATGCGGGCATCCGCCAGACTCAGGTTTGGGATCTGAGCTCTGTCGCCTAGAAGCTAGCTCTGGGCAGGTTGGCCACAGTTTGAATTTCAGTTTTCTTCCTTGTAAAGCAGGAGTCTCCCTGTGCTGAAGAGTTGTCAGGATCAGCAATGTACGCTGTGTGCTCAGCCGTGCCCGGCTTTGCGACTGCCCTGTCACCCACCAAGTTCCTCTGTCCATGGAATTTTCCGGATAAGAACACTGGAGTGGGCTGCCATTTCCTACTCTGGGAGCATTGGAGGAGCTCAAGTAGGAGCCACCGCTTTTATCCTTTCATCGCATTTACTGTGTCTTGAGTCCCAGGTCAGGACACAGTGGTCTTTCTCTCTAGCTGCCCAGGCACGGCCTGTCCCGAGCAGAGCACTGTGCTCCGCACTGTGGGGACAGCAGGGGAGAGACGGTGTTCATCCAGGGCAGCAGGGTGGTCACGTGGCTGATGGCAGGAAGGGCAGGGCAGGTGAGAGCTCAGAACCATACCCTATGGTCACCCTTTGGTAAGTTACCCCTGAATCTTTGGTAAGTTACCAGCATCCTCATGAGCTCGGTTTTATTGCATTTCTGGTGGGAGCCAGTGGAAGGACAGCGTTTGTCCGAACACCATGAGATACAGAACAAAGCCTGCAGAAGCAGGAGAGGAGGGAAGAGCTGGCCGCAGCCGTAACCTCAGGGTGGAAGTGCTGGTACTGTGAGGCAGGGTCCTTGAGCCTTCTCCGGGTGGGGAAACCTGTCCTGAGGACATCTGATCAGGTTGAAGAAAGAGTATTCAGATTTAGAAGGAAAGCATCCTGACCCTAATAAGTAAAAGGAGAAAAGTTCACACACAACTCAAGAGGAAGCACAAATACTAAATAAATAAGTCTTACCAAAAATGTCCAAATGAGGATGTACATCATGAAATAGGCTATGGGCATCTAGAGGGGTTTATTCAAATCCCAGGGCTTCCCAGAGGGCTCAGTGGTAAAGAATCCGCCTGCCAATGCAGGAGAAGCAGGAGATGTGAGCTTGATGCCTGGGTCAGGAAGACCCCCTGGAGGAGGAAATGGCAACCCATTCCAGGATTCTCATCTGGGAAATCCCAGGACAAAAGAGCCTGGTGGGCTATAGTCCAGGGGTCACAAAGAGTCCGACAAGCACTGAGCATGCACATATTCAACCTACGAAATATTCCAAATCCCAACCGTTAACTGGACCAGACGCCCTGGTATCCTCCTTTCAAGGGCAATGGTGTCCGGGGCGGGGCTGGGAAGAGTCTGGGAGTGGGGAAACTGTAACTATAGGAGTGATCCAAATTTCCCAGATCTGTGACCTGCATGGAGGCAGATCCCCGAGGGGACAGCCAAATATGAGACTGTTGCTGTGTTATGAAGATGGGATTATGGATATTTTGTTCTTTTCAAAACTTCCCTGACTGTTGTTACACTACCATTGAATTAAATAATAAAGAGCATTAAAGCTGATCTTTTCAATAGAGAAACAACACTGAAGCTTTCGGCACTAAATGAGTCCAGAGCCCCATGATGTAGCCCTCTGTGGTTTTTTTTTAATTGAAGAATAGTTAATCTGCAATGTTGCGTTAGTTTCAAGTATACAGCAAAGTACATCCATTCCTTTTCAGCTTCTTTTCTGTTACAGATTATTACAAGATATTGAGTATATACAGTAGGTATATGGTACTATATAGTAGGTCCTTGTGGTTTACCTTTTTTATATATAATAGTGTGTATATGTTAATCCCAAACTCTTAATTCATACCACCTCACCCTGCTATCTCCTTTGGAGGCTGTAAGTTTGTTTGCTATGCCTGTGAGTATATTTCTTTTTGTAAATAAGTTCATTTGTATCACTTCTTAAGATGCTACGTATAAGTGATATTATATGATACTTACCTTTTTCTGTCTGATTTAGTTCACTTAATATGATCATCTCTAGGTCAATGGGCTGTGATTCTTTTTTTTTTTTTTTTATTAGTTGGAGGCTAATTACTGGGCTGTGATTCTGAAGTGGAATGCCCTAGAAACTTGGGGAAACCGTGTTTTAGGATGAGAGGAAGTGACTTCTTCGTAGTGTGTTGTCTCTGTTTACAGCCTTCCACTCAGATTGTGTTTGAAATTAGGGGCCAACATGCCCTGCAGGAACCTGGCTTAGCATCCAACATTCATTCCCTCCTGACACTTATCTTTTTACCATCGTCCTGATTTTAGAGGACAAGATGAGGGAGCAGGACAGTTTAAGGAAGAATCTTTTCCTAAATGTGTTAAACCCAAGAGGCTTGAGTTAATTTTTTAAAGATGGCTTGACAACTTGCTCATCTTGTTTTCTGCCCTCAACAAGGGACTAAGCTTGACAGACAGGGACAAATTAATTGAAATGTTCCCTTAGCAGGCAAGCTCCTTGGGGAGAGATGAAAAGATGACATCTTTGTGGCATGGCTGGTTAATAAAGTGTGTGGAGTTTTCTTTTTGTTTTTTTTAAACTAGATTGTTAAAAGAAACTCAACAAGTCAGCTGAACACTTTTGTTTGTGATATAATAAGGATTGGTGATAAAGACTTTTGTTATAAACAGAAACTTCAGGGACTTCCCCCGCAGTCCAGTGGCTAAGACTCTGTGTTCCCAAGGCAGGGGGGCACAAATCTGATTCTTGGCCAGAGAAGTGTGATTCCCACATGCTGCATAGCGCGCACGGCCAAACAAACACACACCAGAAATTTCAATGTTTTAAAATCTGGGAATTTTTATTTAAATCTGAAAAATTGGCCATAGAAGTCCAACCCTGTGAGCTATAATGTCTATAGAACATCTACTGGCCTGAGAAGACAGTTAAGCTTCTGATCCAAGCACAGTAAATGAGTGAATGAAAGTCTTTAGTTGTGTCTGACTCTCTGCGACCCCATGGACTGCAGCGTTTTGTCTCCCTTGTCCATGGAATTCTCCAGGCAAGAATACTGGGGTGGGCTGCCATTCCCTTCTCCAGGGGATCTTCCTAACCCCTGGATCAAACCCAGATCTCCTGTATTGCAGGCAGATTCTTTACCATCTGAGCCACCAGGGAAACCCTCTGACCCAAAACCATTGCAAAATTTCTGCTTTTTCTATCATTAAAAGCTGGCTAAAGGGAGGAAACAGGCATACATGGTAGAAAATCTTTCTTATCTGTGCTTTATCAGGCTTCCCTGGCAGCTCAGATGGTAAAGAATCCATCTGCAGTACAGGAGACCTGGGTTCAATCCCTGGTTCAGAAAGTTCCCCTGGAAAAGGGAATGGCTACCCTCTCTAGTATTTTTCCTGGAGAATTCCATGGACAAAGGAGTCTAGCATGCTATAGTCCATGGGGTCACAAAGAGACATGATTGAGCAACTCTCTTTTTAGGTTTTTGAGAGCCTCCTGTATATTGAACATTATGCTAGGGCTATTTTTACATAATCTATTTTAATCCTCACTGCAATTCTATGTAGTGACTCTTATGATCGCATTTTAGAGACTCATAAACAATGAATGATGTATGTGTGTATGTGCCTGCCTATCTTTGTGTGTGTGACTGGGATTCGAGTATAACAATGTACCAGGCTTTCTTCAGCACTCCTCAGTCATAGACAATGTGACTGATGCCATTCCTTCTACCTGAAATGTCCCCTCCCTTCTCCCTGGCCACATTTCCACCACCCTTCACATCGCTGTGTGAGCCCCACAGCCCCCATGAACCCACCGGTCATCTTTTCCTTATGAATTGAATTTCCATCATTTGTTGTGGTTGTGTGCGTGTGTGTCTGTCCTAGTGATTCCTCTTCTCTCCTTAAACTTTGACTGACATATGTTGTCCAAGTCAACTAATGTGAGTATTCAGTCTAATAATTCATTCATTTAACCAAGAATTATTTAGCACTGCTCTTTTTGTGTTTTAACCAAACCTAAGAGTCAGGTTTGGAAAAGACCCTGATGCTGGGAGGGATTGGGGTCAGGAGGAGAAGGGGGCGACAGAGGATGAGATGGCTGGATGGCATCACCGACTCGATGGGCATGAGTTTGAGTAAACTCCGGGAGTTGGTGATGGGCAGGGAGGCCTGGCGTGCTGCGATTCATGGGGTTACAAAGAGTCGGACATGACTGAGCGACTGAACTGAACTGAACCTAAGAGTCAGGTATCTCTTGTCTCCTATCACCTTTAAAATGTGCATGTATTGGCTGCCCTGGTCTTTGTTGTTTTGGGCAGGCTTTCTTTGGTTGCAGAGAGTGGAGGCTACCCTCCCATTGTACAGTATGGCTCTAGGCTACGTGGACTCAGTAGCTGATCCAGGCACGTGGAATCTTCCCAGAGGAAGGACTGAACCTGCGTCCTCTGCTTTGGCAGGCAGATTCTTAACCACTGGACCACCAAGGAAGTCCTCTTATCAACTCTTGATTGTCTCCCAAGTTTTGGTCTTGCCTTCCAAGAGGGCTGTGAGCTGCTTCACTACAGGAGAGTCATTCTCTGTGCCTCTCCTAAATTCCCAAACATGTGGAGCAGAGAGTGGGGAAAGGGTGAAAAGAATTTGATACAGACTGTTGAGTAAATGATTTATGACGTCACTTGGGTCCTCAGTCAATCGTGAGCAGCTACAGCCCAACTTGTGCATGTGGTTCTTAAAAGCTCTCTGAATTTTGGCCCCAACTTCTTGCTGAGGCCCCCCAGGACTGGGTGAGTGGTGGGAAGGGGAATGAAACCAGTGAGGCCAGGTCCACATTAGGAGCTTGTCCAGGTGTAGTGCCTTCACGTCGAATCCCGTGGCAGGGGGGAGATAGGACCGAACGGAAAAGAGAACAAATTTGATGTTTCAAGATCAGAGAGACAGTCTGCCTCTGCAATAACTGTCTCAAACTTTGGATCAGACACTTAACCTTTCTGTAGCTCCACTACTGTATTCACAAAGTTAAAATAGTAGTCGCCACTTCACCTACCTTATGTGTTTCAGAGTTCAAGTCAAGTGAATGCACAAACCTGTCAGAGGGAATAAATTGTACTATGGTGTCAAATGTGTCATAATTCTTGAAGGCAGTTAGACCAGTTACACAACTGGACCTGATGGGCATCTAGCAGCTGTCCTGAAGTCCAGCTCATTCTCGCCCTCTTTAGCACCATCTCCCGACTAGGAATCATTTCCGGGGAAGATTTTAAGGGTTCGTGTGATCGGTTCCTGTGTTGGTCTCTTTGTTGACTCAGATCTTCAAAGGAGTTCTATCTCAGTTTGACACTTGAAGTGGTTTTTCTCTTGTTGAGCTCTGGTTTCATATCTCAGAGACTGAGCTCATCTCTTCCCACCTTTCCCTTTTTAAAGTGGAAGAGAAAGGAGGTAAGGCAGAGAGTGTATTTTCACCATAGTAGCAATGGATCACTTTCTTTATCCTGCAGGCAAAGTAAAAATGCCTTCGATGTAGCAATGAATTAGAGTCTCAGGACCAAATCCATCTTCTTCTCCCCTTCCACCAAGCCCTTCTTTACTTCCTTCTCTCAGCCTGGGGAAGCTGCTCAGCCTTCCAGTAAAAATGAGGGGAGTCCATGGAGATGGCAGCTTGAGATAATTCTTCTTCATTTAAAAAAAAAATGTGTCTTTAAAAACCATCCCCATCTAAAATCTTCATAAGCTTACAGTGTCTAGCATTTCATGAGGACTCAATAAAATATTGAACAAAATTTAAAACAATTTTTAGGAAAATAAAAAGTCTTAGGATCTCCTGGAGATATATGTATTACATTAGAAAGAAAATTCCCCAATAAAAGGAATAGCTCATAAAGAGAAGCATTTCAGAAAGCAAAAGTTGGTTAGAAAAGAAATATTTTGTGATACGTTGCTATGTATTTGGGAGGTATAACTCAGGATGCTTAAATCTGCAAGTATCAAAAGACCCCCAATTCGAAGACCCCCTCCATGTGACTTAAACATTGAGGGGACTAGGAAATTTGCTTTTTTTGCATCATAAGAAATCCAATAGATGATCAGACTACAGGTACAGTATGTCAAGGCTCCGGATTTGCTTCTTACCGTTCCCTCTGATCCGTTCTCTGTGTGTTGGCATCACCCTTTAGGTATCAGAAGATGGTCACAGCAGTTCTGAGCATCCAATCCAGATACAACAATGTTCAGAGGAAAAAATAATAAGCACGACTGGCCCAGGTTCAGCCCGTGCCCATGAGGGACTCCCAGTGTGAAGGGAGTAAGTTTTGCAGTTCCCACAAACCGGCTTCTAGTCAGAAGCCAGATGAGAGCAGAGGGAACTCCATGCCTAGTTTCTGGAAAGCCATATTTATAAGGGTTTTTATGCCACTGTTGTGTGCAGAAGGCAAACTGGAAGATTTCTCTGCAGCAAAGCCCTGTAGAGCACTCATCCACTCCCAGCTGTGTGACCTTCACCTGAACCTTTCCCTCCCTGCTTACTTGGCTTAAAAGTAATGCTTTGGGGCTGGATTTCCAGCCTGCACACATTTTTCTGAAATCTGAAATTCTCCTTCAATTTTCCGCTCTAGCCAATACACTTGAGGCTCTGGTACAAAAACTTCCTGTTCTTTGAATAAGCACCCTTCCTGGCTTGCCAGAGGCTTGTTCTTCCAAACCTGTTTGGCTGCTCAGAACGTGAACCCAGTAGTCATGTCAGTTCTGAGATGACTTAGCAATTGCTTTGGATCAACTGCGCAACTGGCCCAAAGAACTGCAAAAATTGGTTGTTTAGATGATGGAGGAGAAACACACTTTAACTGACTAACAGTCGGATTCGTGTTGGCAAGTTGATGTGGCCAAACCCCCATCTGTTCTTCCCTTCCCAGCCCCCAGCTCTGCCGGCTTCCAAACCTCCTTCACATCCTCACACGACAGGACAGTTTTCTAAAATGCGGTCACAGTCATGTCACTCACTGGAGTTATATATCATTCTCAGTGACAGCAGATGAAGTGCAAAACAGCTCCTGGCGTCAGCCTCTTTTTCTGCAAGCTTTTCTCCTGAACGCTGTGTCCCCTGACCTGTCATAAACGCTGCTGCTGCTAAGTAGCTTCAGTCGTGTCCAACTCTATGTGACCCCATAGACGGCAGCCCACCAGTCTCCTCCATCCCTGGGATTCTCCAGGCAAGAACACTGGAGTGGGTTGCCATTTCCTTCTCCAGTCCTAAATGCCAGTACTCCTCATCTCCCTCTCGAGTCTTATCTCTAGCCAAGAGTATAATGAAGACTGTGGGTACTGCAAAGATCTGAACCGTAGCATCTGGAGGGTGTCTACCTGCCCCAGGCAGCTCTTTAATAGCCGGCCTAAACAGCCCAAGCCACAGCCTTCCCTCTGTAGAACAGATGCTTCTCACTTGCAAATGTTACACCAAGAATCTTTTCTGTGCTAGGCATGTGCCAAGTGCCATTAAAAAAAAAAAAAAAAAAGAATTAGACATGGCCTTTGGTGGCCTGTTTCAATTTAGTTAGCTCAGTCTTCTCTTCTGCATACTTCGGATTCCATCTGTTTTTCTCACGTCATAAACTTCCCCTTCTCTTTAGTTCTGTGTCATTTCTGAACCCTGGATGTCCCAACACAAAGTCCAGAGAAACGCCCCTGTTTTCACATCTCCCCGAGCCTGAACGCAGAAGCCGGATGATCAGGCTCTTTTTTGTTTCTCTTGACTCTCCTTCCCAAGTCAGCTTTTCACAGTATCCTCTCTCTCCTCTATCTGTAGGACTCCAATCACACGCACATTAGGCCGTTTGCTATTTCCATGTGCATCCCACACTCCCTTCTGCATTTTCCGTCATTTTTGATCTCCATGCTCCAGTCTGGGTATTTTCTACTGTTTTCCAGCTCTCTCATCCTGGCTGGCGCTGTGTCTTACTGCTGCTTACCTCTTTTGAGGAGTAAGTTTCAGTTATGGTGCTTTTTAGTTCTAGAATTTCAATTTGATTTTTTTTATAAATAGTTTTCTGCTGAACTACTCTCCCTTGTCATCTATTTTTGAACTGATTAATCTGTGTTTCATATGTTCAGTAACTTCAATATTTGTGTCACAGCTCTGATTATTATTACTACACACACACACAACCAAAACTTCACTGTGTAAAGCAACCATTTAGCTGGAATCATTTAGAGATGTCTTCACTCATGGCTGGCCATTGATGCTGTTGGCTTGAGGGGCTTTCTGATAGCATGGCTGCCTCAAGGTGGCTGAATTTCCTACATGGTGTCACTTTAGAAGCTAAATAGAGATTATGGGGACCAGAGGGTGGGAAAGTAAGAGTGTGGGGAGAACAGCCAGATGGTTCTTGCTGCAGGGTCAGATTTCAGGATCCAAAATACTGATGTTCAAACAGTAAGTAGTAAGGACACATGAGCACATATCTCATCCCCCCCGCCCCCCCACCCCATGCCAAGCTGCAAGAAAGTGAGAGATTGCATTGTAACAATAACTTATATACTATTACATAAAGATAATTAACATTTACCAAGTGATTACCAGGTACCCATCAAGCCTAACATCCTTCCAAAATAGTTGCTATTATTATCCTCACTTTAAAGATTTGGAAACTGAGGCAAGAGAGGTCAGAAACTTGGCTAAGGGCACATAGTAAGCGGCAGAGCCTGATTTCAAATCCAGGCAGTTATAGTCCACAGGTCACTAGGCAACACAGTATTAGACACAATACGATGGGCCAGGTATACACGGTCTTGCATTTTCTATCCACATTCTGTCTAACAGCAGGCAGCAGGAGTTACTGGGAGCTAAATGCAGTTATTACCTTTAGGCAGGAGAGGTCAGACTTCATCACCCTTTATGGTTTCCTAATCAAGGCCCCCAGTGACTCGCAGCGGGGGAAGGCTGGATTTGGAATCTGGATTTAGTCACAGGATCTGGCTCAAGTCTGTGCTCTGGCATTTGCTAGTTCTGTGACCCTGAAGAAGCCATGTAAAATGAAGATACTAATCCTGTAAATGATAACTGGGGCTTCCCAGGTGGTGCTAGTGGTAAAGAACCCACCTGCCAATGCAGGAGACGCAAGAGGCATGGGTTTGATCCCTGGGTTGGGAAGGTCCCCTGGAGGAGGGCATGGCAACCCACTCTGGTATTCTTGCCTGGAGAATCCCATGGACCGAGGAGCCTGGCAGGTTTTAGTCCATTGGGTCACAAAGGGTTGGACACACTAGCGACTTAGCACGCATGCATCTTCATGACTATGGAATTGTAGGAGAAAGAGAACGAGTGAACAGGCTCGCCCCCTACGGCTGTGACAGGCAGGGAGAGCGGCAGCCATCAGCCAGAGGAGGACAGCATTCAGACAGAGATCCCTCTGACCACACAGCTGTGAAGCAGTAAATGATGTGGTGAAGTGTGTAAGAAGACAGTGCATAAGCGGACAGGAACTTCTTGCACAAAATGAAAATGAGGAAGTTGGTCTTCTCTCTCCCCTGCCTATGCCTGCTGGGGGCAGAGGTCAAGGGCTGAGGGTGGGCTTCTCCTCCCTCCCCATCCCCCCACAGCCCCGTCACCATCAGGGTGTCCTGGAAGGATGGGGCAGGGATGGGGGAAGCAGCGGCAGGTGGGACCACGGGTGAGCTGACACTCCAAGCTCCCAGCTCACGTTCCACTGTCCTATCAAATATTAGTTGTAAAGCAAAGCAGTCCAAAGATAAAATTACTAAGAAGGGTAAGCCAGTGCCCGCAGAGCCTTAAAACTCTCAGTGGCAGGACCGCATAGACCTGACCTGGCTCAGGCTCTGGGCAGCTGCGGTTGGTTGGGAGACTTGGCAGCAAAGCCCGGCGGGCTTGGAGGAGGACATGGGGCTGGGTATCTGTCTGGAAGTCTTCCAAAGGTAACATTATAGATTGAAAACACAAAGGATTGTTTTATTAGGTTCCCTGCCTTGGATCTACAGGTTCAGCCACCTCTGTCCTCTCCAGACCAAGAATGGTCTTTGTATTGGCTTTTGCTGACCACCCTCTGTTGGGAAGGGGGCTTCCCTGGTGCCTCAGTGGTAAGGAATTTGCCTGCCAACGCAGGAGCCGCGGGTTCAATTCCTGATCCAGGAAGATCCCCTAGAGAAGGAAATGGCAACCCACTCCAGTATGCTTGCCAGGAGAATCCCATAGACAGAGGAGCCTGGTGGGTTATAGTCATGGGGTCGCAAAGAGTCAGACACGACTGAGCAACTAAATAACAACCACCTATTTTGAGGAGGGTTTTTACACTGATGTTCTAGCACTGAAGTGGTTATGCTAAGTGAAAATAAACGTAAGTAAATGCTGCCTTCCACGCTGGGGTCACATGCTGGCTTTAGGGAGCCATTTACATCCATCTATGTTTTTCACCGAAGCTTCCGGTGGAGAAGAAATACTATTCACATGTCACTGGTCGACATGCATGTTATTAGATGAAGGACTGCTGAAAAAACGTCACCCTCTGGTCAGTTTTAACTCTTCTGTTGCCATAGAATTGCTGCTAATGTCACCTTCAGGGAGTGCCTTGTTTAGACAGGGCCACTTTTTTTTTTTTTATCTGATTCATTTTTTTGAAAATGGCTCCTCAAAATAAATTGCTATGGGTTCCAGATATATTCCAGATATAAGGATCAACTTTAATCTGACTATAAGATGCAGCCAATGATATATAATATAAAAACACAAATACATTGCATCTTGCATAAAATCCCATGGCTGTCTGTAATAGAAGTATTCCTCAGACAGTTTAAATTGATCAACATTGCCTAAGAATGCCTTCCTTATGAATTGTATATTTTACCTAAAATTGTAATATTGGCTCTGGAACATGTTAAATTCTTAATTAATTATTAGAATTTGAGGGGGCTGAATTTCATTTTTTCCAGCCTTATTGAGATATTGACATAACATATGTAAGCCCAAAGTATACAAGATGATGATTTCATACCTGTATATATTGCAAAATTATTACTAGAATTTTAAAAATTAATATTATTCTTTGGATAATTCACATTTCTTTAAAAAAATGTGCAGTCAAAATGTATTGTTTCCTAAAAAGTCAGCATCTTTTGACAGAGAAATTCTATCATAGAAGAACCAGTATGAGAGAGAAACATATATGTAAAAAGATGTTTATCAAAGAATCATTAGTTACAACTGCAAAATACAGAAAAGTACTTAGTTATCCAACAAAAAGTTGGGTTGCAAACTCAGACAAGTTCAGTCAACTTTGGCTGCCTCCAAAGTTCATTCTTAATCTTGAGACCATACCATTTTTCTAATACCATCACTTATGTAATTATTCCTTTGTTGGATAACTAAGTACTTTTCTGTCGGAAGATATGTAAGGATCTTCCCACTCTGCTATCTTGTTCATGCCCCTCCGGGGGAAGTTTTTTAAATATAAAAATATTAAGTATTAGAGACTGATTATATGGGAAGGCAGATTTACATACTTAAACTGAAATTACAACCCACTACACTCTTTCCATAAGGCAAGTAGTCAATTCTTTAAAGTGTTTGTATGTGGCATTCTCTTTCCAAGTATACCTCTCTTCAGTAAGTCAGCCAGAGATGTATATCAAAACTGTTAAATAAAGATCAGTAAAGTATTACATAATACAGCCTGCATTGGGAATCAGTGATTCATTGGTGTGGAAGAGCTCTATTTGCAAGCTTGTATCCATCTTGCATTAAGTATCAGACCCCCACCCCCTAAGTTTTAACAGGACACAGTGGTCTCCCACTAGCCTCACAATGGAGTAGTGAATAGAAATGATGTGAGCAGCTTGAGCTGCTGCTGCTAAGTCGCTTTAGTCGTGTCCGACTCTGTGTGACCCCATAGATGGCAGCCCACCAGGCTCCCCCGTCCCTGGGATTCTCCAGGCAAGAACACTGGAGTGGGTTGCCATTTCCTTCTCCAATGCATGAAAGTGAAAAGTGAAAGTGAAGTCAGTCGTGTCTGACTCTTTGTGACCCCATGGACTGTAGCCTACCAGGCTCCTCCGTCCATGGGATTTTCCAGGCAAGAGTACTGGAGTGGGGTGCCATTGCCTTCTCCAGAGTGACTTGGGAGTCACACCCATAAAAGGAACGGAATCACTTCCCTCCATTAGCCCCCAGCTAGGGGGCAGGTATGGTGCCCATGAGCGAACAGACCACTTGTCTACAGCAGGAGTCTAGCAGGTGAAGAAACAAAAACCAGAAGAGACCTGGGTCCCTGGATGATGTCATGAACAGAGACACTTTCATGTCCCAGAGTCCGTATTTTATGAGAGAAAAATTCAATCTATTTTGCAATATTGTATTTTGGGGTCTTCTGTAACAGTAGCTTAGTTTTGAATCATTAAAAAAATATACATTGGGATCAGAAATACTATCCTGCAGGCGTTTAAAAAACAACAACAACACTATATCACTTTAACAATTGTGTGATCCCTGAACAATTGTGTTAAGATGGGTCCTTTAACAATTGTGGGACAGGCAGTGAGGAGATGATATTGCGGGCAGAAAGGCTGATGACCTTTGGCAAACCATAGCGAAACACTGGTCAGACTGGTTCCTGTGATGACCTAGAAGACAGGTTACATGCCTACCAGTTCTGCCGCTCTGGGGTAAACAGTGAGACAAAACTAGAATGCTGGTTTCTGGTGGCTGATTCTTGCTGCTTTTAGCAGAGGGCGACACAGTTTGGCAAGGATTTGTCAGTTTCCAGCTGAGACAGGAGGAAATACAACCCCGGTAGGGATGTCCCCTGTGCTTGGGGCTGCCATCTGAATTGACTAGAAGTCTTGTAATTTAGGCCTCATGGAGCTGGAAAATTGAACTGCTTCAGAACCATAAACAGAAAGAGATAAACTGTGTCTCGGAGCCTTTCTCCAGGGCCTGTTGTTAATGGAACCAGAGGAGCCAATACGATGGCAAATATAGAATTAAGCGTGTTGTTGTCTCACCCAAGCCTGTTATTTTCAATGACCTCAAAGTTGCTACTGAATTAGAGAGAGAATGGTCCAAGTTTAGAGATGAGTAAACAAATGCATTCATAAACTTAAGACCGATGCAGACGAGATCGTGGGCTATCCTTACATGCTCATGGCAATGACTGGGAGCAGACAGTCTAGGAAACTGCTAAGAACTTTGAAAGAATTATGGGATCAAAGAAACCACAAACCTGGCCTGCCGAAGCTGTAATTTTCTGGTCCTTAAAGCAACCCCCAGGAGAGTTGTGTGTCCCCAAGTAAGGCATGCTCCCCCACACTCACTGTAGCTGTGGCCACAGAAGTTAATGGACAGGCAGAGTCTCTGAGAGGTCAGTGGACAAAGGGCTGTCTCCCAGAGAAGAGAAGCAGTGTCTACAGACCAAGGAATTTTCTTCCTTGGCCATGGTGGAGACTTGTCGTAGCTCCTTCCCAGTAAGATTTCATCACTCTTAAGAACCATAATGATTTTTTCTTCTTCCCATTTACCCTTTTTCCATTTGGTTTTGTTTTTAAATTGCAGCTATCTTGCTTGACTCCCCTGTTGAACACTTAAGTATGGGGAAGATGCCAGAAAACATGTCCATGAATTTAAAATTTCCCAGATCTGGGCACCTCCAGCCCTGATGGAGAGGACTTAATGCCACCCAGAAATCTTGAACTGTGGGTTGGATCCAGTAGTTGAATGGTTTTTGAGGCTGTCCCCTTGGTGAAGGAGTGAGTGTTCTATGTGTGGTCAGCAGGACACAGACCAGTGATCAGGAGACTTGAGAGCCAGGATGGCAATTGCTCCCAGTATCAATTTTCTCCTTACATTTAGTAACAAGCTATGCCATGCTGGGGTTTTACAAGATACATGGTGGGGCAATGGGGCGCTAGCCTTTCCCAGCTTCCCTTAGAACTAAATGTAGCCGTGTGGTTGAATGTTGGCAAATGGCAAGTGGGCAGAATTAAGAAAAGAACAAAATCACTACCAAAGCACATCCTTAAAAGAGGGAAGCTGCTTGCTTTCCTCTTCTGTATCTCCTTCACTTTGGTTGCCCTGCGATGTGATGCTGTTAGATCTGCTTCAGCCACGTGGACCAGAGCAATGCCTCAGGGATGTGGGCGCAGACCTGGGTCCCTGGGCAACCACAGGCACAGAGCTGCCTTAGGCCCCTGGAAACCCTGCCCACCACGCACCTATCATGGAAAACAAAAAGGCAGGTATCATGATGGGACCACTGCACTGGGGTGTCTCGTGGTAATAGTAGTCAAGCTACCCTAAACACTCAGGACACAAAAGAAATCCCAAGCCAAAATGTGCCTTTAAATATATACACTATACATTAAATATATACACTATCATGTGTAAAATAGACAGCTGGTGAGAAGTTGCTACATAACACAGGGAGCCAAGTCTGGGGCTCTGCAAGGACCTAGAAGGGAGGGATGGGGGAAGGGGAGGGAGGCTCAAGAGAGACCGGATATATGTATTAGTCAGTTCAGTTCAGTCACTCAGTCGTGTCCGACTGTTTGTGACGCCAGGCCTCCCTGTCCATCACCAACTCCCAGAGTTTACTCAAACTCATGTCCATCAAGTCGGTGATGCCATCCAGCCATCTCATCCTCTGTCATCCCCTTCTCCTCCCACCTTCAATCTTTCCCAGCATCAGGGTCTTTCCTGATGAGTTAAGTCTTTGCATGAGGTGGCCAAAGTATTGGAGTTTCAGCTTCAGCATCAGTCCTTCCAATGAACACCCAGGACTGATCTCCTTTAGGATGGACTGGTTGGATCTCCTTGCAGTCCAAGGGACTCTCAAGAGTCTTCTCCAACACCACAGTTCAAAAGCATCAGTGGCTGTTTCATGTCAATGTATGACAAAACCCACTACAATATTGTAAAGTAATTAGCCTCCAGCTAATAAAAATAAATGAAAAAAAGAAAAAGCATCAATTCTTTGGCACTCAGCTTTCTTTAGAGTCCAACGCTCACATCCATACATGACTACTGGAAAAACCATAGCCTTGGCTAGACGGACCTTTGTTGGCAAAGTAATGTCTCTGCTTTTTAATATGCTGTCTAGGTTGGTCATAACTTTCTTTCCAAGGAGTAAGCATCTTTTAATTTCATGGCTGCAATCACCATCTGCAGTGATTTTGGAGCCCCCCCAAAATAAAGTCAGCCACTGTTTCCCCATCTATTTCCCATGAAGTAATGGGACCAGATGCCATGATCTTAGCTTTCTGAAAGTTGGGCTTTAAGCCAACTTTTTCACTCTCCTCTTTCACTTTCATCAAGAGACTTTTTAGTTCCTCTTCACTTTCTGCCCTAAGGGTGGTGTTGTCTGCATATCTGAGGTTATTGATATTTCTCCCAGCAATCTTGATTCCAGCTTGTGCTTCTTCCAGCCCAGCATTTCTCATGATGTATGCTGCATAGAAGTTAAATAAGCAGGGTGACAATATACAGCCTTGATATACTCCTTTTTCTCTTTGGAACCAGTCTGTTGTTCCATGTCCAGTTCTAACTGCTGCTTCCTGACCTGCATACAGGTTTCTCAAGAGGCAGGTCAGGTGGTCTGGTATTCCCATCTCTTTCAGAATTTTCCACAGTTTATTGTGATCCACACAGTCAAAGGCTTTGGCATAGTCAATAAAGCAGAAATAGATGTTTTTTTGAAACTCTCTTGCTTTTTTGATGATCCAGCGGATGTTGACAATTTGATCTCTGGTTCCTCTGCCTTTTCTAAAACCAGCTTGAATGTCTCGAAGTTCATGGTTCACGTATTGCTGAAGCCTGGCTTGGAGAATTTTGAGCATTACTTTACTAGCGTGTTAGATTAGTGCAATTGTGTGGTAGTTTGAGCATTCTTTGGGATTGCCTTTCTTTGGGATTGAAAACTGACCTTTTCCAGTCCTGTGGCCACTGCTGAGTTTTACAAATTTGATGGCATATTGAGTGCAGCGCTTTCACAGCTTCATCTTTTAGGATTTGAAATAGCTCAACTTCAATTCCATCACCTCCACTAGCTTTGTTTGTAGTGATGCTTTCTAAGGCCCACTTGACTTCACATTCCAGGATGTCTGGCTCTAGGTGAGTGATCACACCATCGTGATTATCTGGGTCGTGAAGATCTTTTTTGTACAGTTCTTCTGTGTATTCTTGCCACCTCTTCTTAATATCTTCTGTTTCTGTTAGGTCCATACCATTTCTGTCCTTTATCAAACCCATCTTTGCATGAAATGTTCCCTTGGTATCTCTAATTTTCTTGAGGAGATCTCTAGTCTTTCCCATTCTGTTGTTTTCCTCTATTTCTTTACATTGATCACTGAGGAAGGCTTTCTTATCTCTCCTTGCTATTCTTTGGAACTCTGCATTCAAATGGGAAGATCTTTCCTTTTCTCCTTTGCTTTTCTCTTCTCTTCTTTTCACATGAATCAAGGCAAATTGGAAGTGGTCAAATAGGAGATGGCAAGAGTAAATGTCGACATTCTAGGAATCAGCGAACTAAAATGGACTGGAATGGGTGTATTTAACTCAGATTATATCTACTACTGTGGGCAGGAATCCCTTAGAAGAAATGGAGCAGCCATCACGGTCAACAAAAGAGTCCAAAATGCAGTACTTGGATGCAGTCTCAGAAATGACAGAATGATCTCTGTTCGTTTCCAAGGCAAACCATTCAACAGCACGGTAATCCAAGCCTATGCCCCAACCAGTAACGCTGAAGAAGCTGAAGTTGAACGGTTCTATGAAGACCTACAAGACCTTTTAGAACTAACACCCAGAAAGGATGTCCTTTTCATTACAGGAGACTGGAATGCAAAAGTAGGAAGTCAAGAAACACCTGGAGTAACAGGCAAATTTGGCCTTGGAGGACGGAATGAAGCAGGGCAAAGGCTAATAGAGTTTTGCCAAGAGAATGCACTGGTCATAGCAAACACCCTCTTCCAACAACACAAGAGAAGACTCTACACATGGACATCAGCAGATGGTCAACACCGAAATCAGATTGATTATATTCTTTGCAGTCAAAGATGGAGAAGCTCTATACAGTCAGCAAAAACAAGACTGGGAGCTGACTGTGGCTCAGATCATGAACTCCTTATTGCCAAATTCAGACTTAAATTGAAGAAAGTGGGGAAAACCCCTAGACCATTCAGGTATGACCTAAATAAAATCCCTTATGATTACACAGTGGAAGTGAGAGATAGATTTAAGGGACTAGATCTGATAGACAGAGTGCCTGAAAATATATGTATAGTTATGGCTAATTCGCATTGTTGTTGTATGCCAGAAGCCGCCATAACATTGTAAAACAATTTTCCTCCAATTAAAAAATAATGTAAAAAAATGTATGCAGGCATAAAAAGAAGCTGAAAAATTAAGCATCAAAACATTTATTTCTGGATAGTGATAGTATGAATAATTATAGTTTCTTCTTTGTATTTTCCCATATTTTCCTGATTTTACTTTGCATAAATAGTATTTTTATAATCAAACAGGCACCTATTGGCTATTTTTTTCAAGATATATAACCACAATCACATGTTTCTCTCCCTCCCTCTTCTGTACTCATATTTTCTCCAATGGCCAATGCTTTTTCAAAGCTGGAAGCATTAGACCAAAAAAATGCCCCGAGGAAACTCTAAGTGCCTTTCCTTATCTTTTAATGCCATAAGACCTGCTCAATGCTTGGCTGACATCTATCAGAAGACTTCAAATTTCACAGGAAAACTAGAAGAATAACTACCAGCCGATTGCCAGAGCTTAAAAACAGCCCTCAGACATCTGCTAAGGCACCCCCAGACTAACAAAGTGGGTAGTTACAGGAAGACAAATGGCCTATTGAAAATTTGCCCACATTTTCTTTCTCTCCAGAAGCCATTTGGCAAACGTGCTTCTCATGCTTTATACATGGCTGTCATGATTGTTTTCAGAAAGTATTTTCATGATCTGCTTAAAATCCTTTTTCTCCTCATACATTCAATCATTCATTGGAAAGACTTCAGGTTAAATCACCTCTTTACCCCACCCACTTTCTGTGTCCTTACATAGGTATTTTGCATCAATGACACCAGCAATGACTAGCCTCCCTGCTTCCTGTCTCTCCTCTTTTTAGTACAGTCTCTACTCCGCAATCAGAGCTGTCCTTTAAAAAGACATGTCTGATTCCATCACTGCTCTTCTTAATGGTTTCTATTGCTTTTAAGATCAAGTCTAATGACTCACAGATCCTTCATGATCCAAGCTGTGCCTGCATCTACAAGCTTCTCTGCAAACACAATTCCTTAATCCCTCTGCCCCAGCAAACACACCCTAATATTCAATGATTATGATAATAATTCTATATCATTTATAATATATTGTGCATGCTCATTTGATAAATTGTGTCTGACTCTTTGTGACCCCATGGACTGTAGCCCACCAGGCTCCTCTGTGCACGGGATTCCCCAGGCAAGAATACTGGAATAGGTCGCCATGCCCTCCTCAAGGATATCTTCCAGAGCCAGGGATTGAACCCATGTCTCTTGCATTGGCAGGTGGATTCTTCACCACTCAGCCACCAGGGAAGCCCCATCCTGCTCCTTAGTCACTTAGTAATCACCTTGGTTTTCAGATTGATTGTCTTGGTATCATGGTGCCTGTGTAGAAGTAATCCTTATTTTACTTAATGATGTTCTGAAGGAAAATAAAAGCCAAAATAGTGGTGACAGTTTGGATATGCCAAAGAGAAGCCATAAAGTGCTTCCTTTAAGTAAAAAGATGAAAGTTTTTGACTTAATAAGGAAAGAAAGAAAACTATGCTGAGATAACTAAGATCTATGGTAAGAATGGATCTTCTATCCACGAAATTTTAAAGAAGGAAAAAGATATTTGTACTAGTCTTCCTGTTGCGCTTCAAACTGCAAAAGATAAGGCCACAGAGCACAATAAGGGCTTAGTTAAGATGAAAAAGACATTCAATTTGTACGATGTTTGAAGAAAGACCACATTCACATAACTTTACCAGAGTCTATTGTTACAATTAGTCTATTGTTTTTATTGTTAATCCCTTACTGTGCCTAATTTATAAATTGAACTTTATCATAGGTATGTATGTGTAGGATGAAGAAGTATTCTTGTATTCTTGCCTGGGAAATCCCATGGATAGAGGAGCCCGGTGGGCTACTGTCCATGGGATCACAAAGAGTCGGACATGACTTAGTGACTAAACAGTAATGTGTAGGAAACAACAATGTGTAGGAAAAAAAACACACAGTATATACAGGGTATAGAACTATCTGTGGCTTCAGGCATCCACTGGGGGACTTGGATCGATTGTATCACTCATGGAAAAGGCTGGGCGGCTATAACCCACTCTGCCCAGATATATCCCTGGAGAGCTAGGGAAACAGCACTGAAGTTTGTTTCTAAAAGAAGAAAAGAAAAATCCTGAGGTTTTCAGCGATGTGCTTGAACTCACCTAGTTGGAAGAGATGGTAACAGAGAACAACCTAACACACAAGAGTTTTGCCTAGTGTGACCCACCACCCTGCATACCTTCCGTCACTTACTTAGTAATCAGTAGCTTTGGAGAACTATCCCACTGACATTCATCACTCTAGACTCCAGTTTTCGAACCATCCTACCAGACATTATTTCCTCTTTTTTTTAAAACAATAATTGCAAACCTAGAGGTGTTAAATAACTTTAACGTCGCAAAACCACCAGGTTGCAAGTATCTAAGGTCCTGTAGTTTAAAGGGCTGTACAGGCATAGCCGGGTGATGTTGCCGACTCAGTTCCAAACCACTGCAATACGGTGCACGTTGCAATAAGGCGAGTCACATGAATTTGTTGCTTCCCAGTACAGATACACATACATAACATATGCACAGTTAGGTCTACACTGTGCTATAGTCTATTAAGTGTGCGATAGCATTATGTTTATAAAAAGAATGCACACACCTTAATTTAAAAAATGTTTTATTGCTCAAAAATGCGAACCATCATCTCTGCCTTCAGTGAGTTGTCACCTTTTTGCGATAGTAACATTAACGACTGTTGATCACAGATCACCATAACAACTATAATAATAACGAAAAAGGGTGAAACACTGTGAGAATTACCAAAATGTAAGTTTGACACAGAGACTTGAAGTGAGCAAATGGGGTCGGAAAAATGGCACTCATAGACTTGCTCAATGCAGGGCTGCCACAGATCTTCAATCTGTAAAAAATGCAGTATCTGTGAAGCACAATAAAGCAATTTGCAATACAACAGAGTACGCCTGCATTGTCTTTAAACCCTCACTGACCCGCTGTGCTGTGCTGCCTGAAAAGACCATATGCAGTCTTCAGCAACACAGTGAAGCCCGTAGGGATCACCGAATTCTGAACCATAGCCTGGATGAGAGGTAGAAGAAAAATGCCACATATATGACCTCTCTTACCTCTCCATGAGTTGACAAGATGATTTATAGATGGAAGTCACATGTGAAAAAAACACTGGAATACATGTCAGCATGGTGTGTGAATCGCATGGCCATAGCCACAGATACCTATGTGTAAACTTATCTATACATGGAGAGGGGGGTAAATGAGACGTAAATAGGCCTCTGTTCTCCCCTAAGCAAATTCAGATACTGACCTTGGGTTTTGCACTTCTTCGGGTCAGACCATTGCCTTGCTGAGCGCCATTCTTTTTTTTTCTTTTTTTCTTTTTGTGACTTTCTTTTTTTTTTCCCATTTATTTTTATTAGTTGGAGGCTAATTACTTTACAATATTGTAGTGGGTTTTGCCATACATTGACACGAATCAGCCATGGAGTTACATGTATTCCCCATCCCGATCCCCCCTCCCACCTCCCTCTCTACCCGATCCCTCTGGGTCTTCCCAGTGCACCAGGCCCGAGCACTTGTCTCATGCATCCAACCTGGGCTGGTGATCTGTTTCACCCTAGATAATATACATGTTTCGATGCTGTTCTCTGGGAACATCCCACCCTCGCCTTCTCCCACATTCTTATATGAAAGAAGTTGGGCATTTCACTGATTTGTTTGCGCTATGAACCAAGGGCTACCAGGGAATAGGATGGACACTGTGGAGAGTCTTATTGGAATCTGTGACACAGTGAGACGATCTAGTGTTGATAATACCTAAGCGAGTGCTGACTTCATGAGGGCCGTTTTGTTCTGTTCTTAATGAATTTTTATTGGAGTATAGCTGATTTACAAGGTTGTGTTATTTTCTGCTGTACAGAAAAGGGAATCAGCTATACACACTCATACACCCACTCCTTTTAAGATCCTTTCCCCATATAGGCCCTTACAGAGCAGTGAGTTCCCTGCGCTGAACGGCAGGTCTTCATTAGTTATCTATTTTATGTATGGTGGTGTATATATGTCAACCCCAATCTCCCAGTTTATCTCTCCCTCCCCTTGCTCCTTGGTAAACATACGTTTGTTTTCTACATCTGTGACTCTATTTCTGTTTTGTAAATAAGTTCATTTGTACCACTGTTTTAGATTCCACATATAAGAGATCTCATACGATATTTGTCTTTCTCTGCCTGACTTACTTTACTCAGTATGACGAACTCTAGCTCCAACCACGTCCCTGCAAATGGCATTATAATGAGTGCCATTTTGAATCTTAAAATCCTTGAAGTCATCTCAAAACATCTTGTTATTTGAGAAAATATCTCACAAATACAGAAGAAGTTGAAAATTACCATTTCAGTCTGACTAAAAGGCAATCTTTACGCTGGTTTGGAGTGAGTATTTTGGATTCAAGCTACTCATTTTACACTGAGAGTTGATTTTTATCTCACCTCATCCCTTTATGTTGTGAGCATTAAGTGATACAATGTATAGAAAACATTTTGTACCACATCTGGGCACATAGTGAATGATAGATCTCAAAAAGTGTTGATTACTGAGCAAGCAGGTGAGGGAATAAAATGGATGGGGTTATGCCAAAGCTCAGACTTATTGGGAAGTTCTCTTTAGGCCTTGAAAACTCTGTGGTCTAGTTTGTTACCATCTCTTCATAACTAGACAAGTTTAAATGAATCGCTGAAAACTTCAGGATTTTTCTTTTCTACATTTTGACAAGGACCATGTCATTTCTGTGGCTCTCCAGGAATCTTCACAAGTGGGGTAACTTACTAGCACCATATACAGGGTTCACGTGAAGGTACCTTACAGCAGTGGAAATGTCTACAAGATTTCCTGGTAGGATCAAGAAAGAAAAACTGAGAATTCTTCACACTGCACTCCCCATGGCTTCCCAGAGTAGACTGTGTTTTAGAATAGAGAAAACTGCAGGGTGTAAATGTTCTCTGGGAACCACTTGCGCGCACGTCTAGAAAGCACACCAAAAGAATAAACTTCTCATATGCGGTCTTCAGTCCCTTCATCAATAATTTTAGCTTCAGCCCTGTCAGACTCAATTGGTCTGGCTGTAAGTATAGCTTTGCAGGCAAGCTAGTTCTGGTTCAGGCAGCAATAAATCACTGATAAGCACAAGTGAACTGGGTTTTCTTCCCAGAACCTAGTCTCAAATCATCTCTTAGCACATGCCCCGAAACTGGCATATTTTAGCTGACTGCCAAAAAAAAAGAATATATCAGCAAGCCAACTGGCCTCTGACCTGCACCTAGTGATGAAAGCTCTGCCTCTAATGACTTTCATCTGAAGCTTGGAGAAAAACATAAATGTGAACAGAAAATGCAGTAACATAAAGATTGGCCATGCGAGAGAAGTCCTTCTCAAATGTCTTCAATAGTTCAGTGATCCTTGGACGCAAGCCCGCTGTTCAGAGCAGGAAGACCATAGATTGCAACTTCTTCAGGGTCAGTGCTTCAGGCTTCTTACCTCCTGTTTACTGGAGCAGAAGAGAACTTAGGAGACTGAGCAGCTGTGTCTGTTAGACAAAGGCTTATACAGACTCTATCGGGGTCCTGCATGTCTATACAGACTAGATCAGGATCCTGCATGTGGTGGGTTATCACTGGCAGATTCCAAACCCCAGAAAGTCCCCCTCTGCTCTTCATCTGCCTCTTTTCTTCCCATTAACAGTAACGACCTTAAAGAAAAGAGAGACTGCGTCTAATATAACTAAATTACATTAGAAAAATATGCCTTGGAGACAAATGTGCTAAAATCATAAGACAGTTCAAATTGTAGACGAGATCCAGGTGGCAATTATCTTGCCTAACAACCTCCTTTCCATGATCAATTGTCACTGTGATTGACAGCTGGCTGCGAAACGCCTGTGTAAGTCAGAAAGCTGGGGAAATGCTGAGGCCAGATGTCTGTGAGCCTGCTCGGGACAGTAGGAGCTGAAGAACATCCCTTGGATGACAGTCTCTCACATCCCAAGAACTGTCACTTTCAGGACATGATATCTCTGTGTGTAGCACAGAGGCTGCTTGTCTGACACGCCTGCTACCCATTCTTGCTTATACTAGCCCCCTGCCAGTCAGATCATGACCCTGTCTTAAATACAAGCCCCACATCTGTCCATTGAATCCTCTCACCTAGAGGGTGGCTAAAGCATAAATAACTCTTAATGTGGTGTTAAACTGGGATTTGGGTCTGGCTTCTGTTACTCACTATCTGGGTGACTAAAGTGATCTAGTCTGTGAGGTGGGGACAAAATGGGGATAGCCTTTGCTCTGCCCAGTTTATGAGGTTGTGAGAGGCAAGTGAACATATGGCTTTTATGTGTTTTGTGGATGAGAAGAGATGTAGGATGGAAGAGGTGATGGGGATGCTGAGTTATCGAGAGTGTTTGCGTCAACAGTTTTCAGTACAAGTCAGACCGTGGGTGTGGGACACTTTTGTGCCCCCGTCTATTCATTTCAACAATACAGAATGACTAGTCTTTCATTTGTATTGGCTTCCCTGGTGGATCAGATGGTAAAGAGTCCGCCTGCAATGCAGGAGACCTGGGTTCGATCCCTGGGTCAGGAAGATCCCCTGGAGAAGGAAATGGTAACCCACTCCAGTATTCTTGCCTGGAGAATTCTATGGACAGAGGAGCCTGGCGGGCTACAGTCCTTGGGGTTGCAAAGAGTCAGACACGACTGAGCAGCTAACACTCAGTCTTTCATCAGATTGTTTTCCTTTTGCTCCTTGGTGCACAGCTAGACTGAATTTCCCACCCTCCTTTACTCTTCGATATAGCTACCTAGTAAATTCCTGCCAGTGGAATGTGGATGGAATAACCTGCGCAACTTCTTAAACCTGGGGAGTCTGACTGGACATGGCCACTCTCATTTCCTGTTGTGCATTGATTTCCACATGGAAACTACTTTTTCTAGCAACAGTGGTTGAAAACCTAGATTCAAAAAGACAAAGCATTATCAGTGATATTGGCATCACACTGGTGTAAGGTGTTCCTCTTTTTATCCTCTCCTTCTAATAGCAAAATAGACATCCATTCATGAACAAAAGCGCCTTTGTGGGTATTGTGGGATCTAACATCAAGAGCCCCAGGACCTGAGAGGAATCCTGCCCACCCGTGCACCCAGTAATAGGAAGACAGACCTTGGAATGGGCTGTGGAATGAGGTGCGCCAGAAAACCTGCCCTAACCCCTCTTGCTGCAATCAGAAAAACAAACAAACAAATCAGAAGAGTGCTGACTCAGCAGATACACAAGCAGGAGACAGATTTGCAGAGGCTCAACCACCTGGGAAGGAGAGTCCAGCGAAACATTGGAGCAAAATATATACATATATTGGTATATATATAGTCATGTATGGATGTGAGAGTTGGACCATAAAGAAGGCTGAATGCCAAAGAATTGATGCTTTTGAACTGGGTGTTGAAGAAGACTCTTGAGAGTCCCTTGGACTGCAAGGAGATCAAACCAGTCAATTCAAAAGGAAATCAATTCTGAATATTCACTGGAAGGACTGATGCTGGAGCTGAAGCTCCAATACTTTAGCTACCTGATGTGAAGAGCCAAACAACTGATGCTGGGAAAGATAGGAGGCAGGAGGAGAAGGGGGCAAAAGAGGATGAGATGGTTGGATGTCATCACCAACTCAATGGACATGAGTTTGAGCAAGCCCGGGGAGATGGTGAAGAACAGGGAAGCCTGGCAGCTGCAGTCCACGGAGTCACAAAGAGTTGGACACGACTGAACAACTGAACAATGACAACATATATATATATATGCATCCATGCTAAGTCACTTCATCTGGGACCCTGTGGGACCCCATGGACGTAGCCCACCAGACTCATCTGTCCATGGGATTCTCTAGGCAAGAACCCTGGAGTGGGTTGCCAAGCCCTCGTCCATGGGATCTTCCTGACCCTGGGATTGGAACCATGTCTATTACATCTTTTGCATTGGCAAGTGGGTTCTTTACCACTAGTGCCACCTGAGAAGCCATATATATATATATATGACTTAATCATAGTGGAGGTGGTGGTAAAATACATTTTCTCAGCCACTTCTACCAAGGAACACTGCACAGAGTTTGATGCATATGGTGGTGGCAAGCTCTCCCTCAGGAGAAAAGGATAGCGGTGAGTGAGTGCCTGGCAACCCCAGCTGTGCTGGTCATGCCTGGAGAAACCCATTTCTCTCCAGGAGCACCCAGAGTGCTGAGTCAGAAACTCCATGACTAGGGGGCCGGGGAGATTGGGGAAGAGGCAGGAAAGGGACAAGGTTCCTGCTGACTGTGGTCATCAGGAAGTCCACCCAGGACCCTCTGGGATACCATACGCAGGAATCTCCCCAGGCCTGTGGGCACCCCCAGGAACCAAGTGCTAAACCTGCGCCTCCTCCAGTTCCGCGGCTGCCTCCTTGCACATGCAGCCACGTGTGGTGGTGAGAGCTCTGGTAGGCAGGGAGCATGCTCAGAAAAGAGGACACAGGCTGTGGGCAAGAGAGAAACCACATACTTGAGCCATAGCACCACCTTCTGGAAAACAAAAAGAAGACTCCAGTAGTCAGCTTGGGTGACTTAAAAGAACCAGAGAAAATGTGAAAGCTTAAGAATCCAGCCACAAGAGGGAACAGAAAGAATGGAGCAGCTGTACCATACAAAGACAGATAAACCCACAGATAATACCACCAAACATTATACCCGTCACTCTGTTCTTTATGACCCCATGGACTGTAGCCCGCCAAGCTCCTCTGTCCGTGGAATTCTCCAGGCAAGAATACAGGAATGGGTTGCCATTTCCTTCTCCAGAGGATGTTCCCCACCCAGGGATGGAACCCGGGTCTCCTGCATTGCAGGCAGGTTCTTTACCATCTGAGCCAGCAGGGAAGCCCACCCATTCTGAAGGCAACAAGCAGAGAGGAGTTGGGCTTCCCAGGTGGCACTAGTAGTAAAGAAACCACCTGCCAGTGCAGGCAATGCAAGAGACGCAGGTTCAGCCGCTGGGTTGGGAAGATCCCCGGGAGGAGGGCATGGCAACCCACTCCAGTATTCTTGCTAGAGAATTCCATGGACAGAGCGTGGCAGGCTACAGTCCATGGGGTCACAAAGAGTTGGAATGCATGCACTTTCTCTTCAAATGCAAAGGCAGCAATGCAAAGCTACAAGGAATGAGAAAGATCAAGAAAACATGCCATTGCAAAAAGAAAAATAATGATTCTTCAATTATCATATCATTATTATCATAACTGAGCTCAAAGGCAAGGAATTCTGTGATGTGGTGATAAAGAATTCAAAATATATGTTTTGAAGAAACTCAATAAGCTACAAAAAACTCAGAAAGATAATTCAATGAAATCTCAAGAAAAAAATACAGATCAAAATGAGATTTTTTTCCCCCAAATGTATAGATATTATTTAAAAAACAAACAAACAAAAAAACAGAGGTCTGGAGCTGAAGAACTTGAAGAATGAAATTTTTTTTAAAGTGCAATAAAGAACATCTGCACTACAGTAGAGTGAATAGAAGACAGAATTAGAGGATTAGAGGAGAGAAAATTTGAAATAGCCCAGTTAAAGGAGAACAAAGAATGAAGAATGCCCACATGATCTATGGGATTCCATAAAAAAACAAGTAGCTGAATATCTGGTATTATAGAAGGAGAAGAGAGCAAATCATTTATTTAAAGAAATAGTAGCCAAGAACTGTCCAAATCTGAAAAGAGAATCGGACATAAAATATCACTAAGCTAATAGATCACTGTATTGTATCAAAGATCTTCTCCAAGACAATGGTTCAGTTGCTCAATCGTATCTGACTCTTTGTGACTCCATGCACTGCAGCACGCCAGGCTTCCCTGTCCTTCACCATCTCCCAGAACTTGGTCAAACTCATGTCCATTGAGTTGGTGATGCCATCCAACCATCTCATCCTCTTTTCGTCCCCTTCTCCTGCCTACAATCTTTCCCAGCATCAGGGTCTTTTCCAACGAATCAGTTCTGCACATCAGGTGGCCAAAGTATTGGAGCTTCAGCTTCAGCATCAGTCCATCAAGTAAGTATTCAGTGTTGATTTCTTTTAGGATTGACTGACTTGATCAATTATAATATAATTGTCAAAAATTTAGGATAAAGAAAGAATTCTAAATGCAGCCAGGGGGAAAGAAAGACATTACAACCTACAAAGGAACTTCCATTAGCCCATCTATAGGTTTTTAGGAGAAACCCTACAGACCAGGAGAAAGTAAAATGACATAATGAAAATGTTGAAAGAAAAAAACTACCAGTCAAGAATACTCTATTCAGGGAAGTTATCATTCAGACACGAAAAGAAAAAAATCTTTTTTTCCCCTAAAAAAACAAAAACTGAGGCATTTTACCATACTATTACAACTTTGCAAGAAATGCTGAAAGGAGTTCTCAAGCCGAAATGAAAAGATATGAAAACATACAAAAGTATACCACACACTGGCAGAGGTAAATATAAACCAGACGTAGAAAACTTAATAATCTATAAGAGGATAATGTGTTAACCACTGAACTATAGTATAAATATAAAAAAAAAGACTATTAAAAATTATAGCTAGTGTACTGGGTCAAAGAATACATGGTATAAAAAAGTAAATAATGAAATAAAACAATTAAAGGAGAAGAGTGAAGGGAAAAGATTTTGTAGATGATTGAACGAAATGTGCTATCAGCTTAAAACAGACTGTTTTGTCTACAAGATGTCTTATGTAAGCCTCATGGTAGCCACAAAGTAAAAAATATAATACTTAGGAATAAATTTAACCAAGGAAGTGATAGCCTTTTCCCATCAAAGGAGCCAGGATGCTCTTCAGTTCAGAGACCAAATCAATATAGAAAAAAATCCTAAAATTTGTGTGAAATCATAGAAGACCCCTAACAGCTAAAGTAATCATAAGAAAAAATAAAGCTGGAGGCATTGCACTTTCAGATTTCAAGCAAAACTATAGTAATTTTAATAAAATAGAATGGTACAAGTAAATAGATATACACACTAGTGATACAGAATTGAGAGCGAAGAAATAAACTCCTGCATATATGGTCAACTAATATTTGGCAAGGAAACCAAGTCTCCTGCATTGTCAGGCAGGTTCTTTACCACTAGTGCCACCTGGGAATCCCTTGGCAAGGAAACCAAGAACATTCAACAAGGAAAGGATAGTCTCTTCAGTAAGTTGTATTGAGAAATTTAGATAGCCACATGCAGAAAAATAAAATTTAATCCTTATATTACACCACTCATAAAAATTAACTGGAAGTGGATTAAAGACTTAAACATAAGACTTGATACCCTAAAACTCCTAGAAGAAAATATAGAGAAGAAACTCCTTGACATTAGACTAGGCAATAATTTCTTAAGCATGATAACAAAAGCAAAAGTAACCAGTGGAAAACTCAGTAAGTGGAACTATATAACACTAAAAAACTTCTGCAGAGCCAAAGAAATGAAAATGAAAAGGCAACCTACAGGATGAGAGAAAAAATATTTACAAGCCATATATCAGATAAAGGGTTAATATAAATATATAATAACTTATATAATTCAATGAGGAAATACAAAACAATACAATTAAAAAATGGGCAGAGAAATTAAATAGAGCTTTTTCCAAAGAAGACATTTAAATGACCAACAAGTATGTGAAAAGATGGTAAACATCACTAATTCTTAGGAAATGCAAATCAAAACCATGAGATGTCACCTTATATGTGTCAGAATGGTTATCATCAAGAAGACAAGAGGTAACAAGTGTTGGTAAGGATGTGGAGATAAAGGAATCCTTGTACACGGTTGGCAGGAACATAAATTGGTGTAGCAACTATGGAAAACAGCATGAAGTTTTCCTAAAAGATTAAAAACAGAACCGTCATATGGTTCATCAATTCCAATCCTGGGTATATATCCAAAGGAAATGATAACAGGAGTTCAAAGAGATATAAGTATTTCCATGTTTACTGCAGCATTATTCACAATAGGCAAGCTATGGAAAGAACATAAGTGACCATCAATGAATAAATGGATAAAGAAATGTAAGCCTCACACACACACACATACACACGCACACACACAGAGGAATACTATTCAGCTGTAAGAAAGAAGGAAATCCTGCCATTTGTGACAACATGGATAAACCTTGAGGGCATTATGCTAAGTGAGATAAGTCAGATAAGGAAAGAGACGCACTGTATGATATCACTTATATGTAGAATCTAAAAAAGCTGAACCTGTAGAAACAGAGAGTAGAATGGTGGTTACCGAGGGCTGGGTTGAGGGCGTGTAGGGGAAGTGTGGAGGTGTTGTTTGAGGATATAAACTGGGAACTAGTAGATAAATAACTCCTGGAGAGCTAATGCACAGCATAGTGATGACAGTTAACAACACTGAATTATAAACTTCAAAGTTCCTAAGAGACTAGATCTTAAAAAACACACAAAAAAATGATGTGATAGAGGTTTAGCTAACGTTATAGTGGTAATTTATACTGTAATATAAATATGTGCCAGTACATCATATAAATTAACCTTACACAATGTTATATGTCAATTGTATTTCAATAAAATAATAGAGGACTTTATAAATGAGTAATGGTTTAATGACGAAACTGCAATTACCTTAAGCTAGCAGTTTTCGCAGTGTTCAACAAAGGCATTGTATAGCTGTGTTTCCTTAAAATGTTTTAAATAGCGTGTGGCACCCCTGTGAATTCACTGCAGCACCCCATGGCATGGCGTGCACACTTTGGAAACCATGACTCTCTTGTTTTTCTCCAACTACCACTTGGATGGAAAGAATTTGAGGGCTTAGAGACTGGAACAACAAGATGGAGACTGGACCCCTGTGTCTTCATGGAAGGGGAGGCATTCCAGAAAAACACTTAAAAAAGGAACTCCTGCTTCAGCCTGGAGCTAGAATGAGATATAATTGTTTTTGACACGCTGCTGCTGTTTGAGGGTTGTTTGTAACAGCAGTTGGCAAATGCTGACTCTTAAATTTCCAAATTGATGAAACATCTGTAGGCCTAGTTTTGTAAATCCAAACTTTGCTTCACATTGGATGGTTCATTCCTACACGGAATGAATGTCAGATTACTTAGTCTCCAGCCTTGGTGACTTGGTTTATCTATAATGTCTTGGGAAAGCACATACAATACTCTGAGGAAGAGGGTCTTTCTCTGGAGACAGGTGGTCTCTGAGTCAACATAATATTTGCGAAGTAAGCAAGAGTGTTCCTCAGTGACCACATTAGCAACCAAAATGCAAATGTTCTTGGAGGCTTTGGGGATGCTTGTTTTCCAAAAGAAGAAAGTATTGTTAAAAAATATATATATATTCAAGCAGGAGAGTGGGTCAGGCTTCATCCGTGAGCAAGGACATGCGCTCTGGGTGGTGAGATGTAGGACACACCATCACAGGAAGTGACTAGAGCAAACTGACAGCCCAGCTCACTCGCGCAGCATCAGCATTGGAAGCTGGTGCTCCGGCCCAGTGCTGGGGACTCAGGGGCTCCTTCCTCTGACGTAGGTCACGTTTTCAATTTAGGTCTTGTTTCCTGACCTACCTAGAGAAGACCGTAGTTCAAAAGCAGGTAAATGTTTCTGGGAAAGTTTCCATTTGATTTTAACCTTGTTAGTTACAGCTCTGAGAATCCCTCCTAATTATTTTGGAGAAGCATAGAGCTAAAAGGATGACATTCTTCACAATCTTGTAAATAATTAAATGTCACTATGCTTCTAGAAACCTCATGGCATACTTACATCTACCACATCTTGATGGTTTTAAGCAAAATACTGAGGCTCTTTGATTTCACAAGTTTAGCCCAGATCTTCCCCCTTTTCACCTGTTTATCAACTTACTTCATGCCCAGACTTCTGAACAAAGGTCATTCACTGCTGGCTGTGGATGGAAGAATCTGGAATGGACCTCCTTGGTCCCATGACTTTTAGAAAATATTACAGAGAACGTGTGGTTCTTTGCAGGTGTTTTCATGAAGATGATTTGAGAGTCTGTTAGCCTTAGACCCATTCACACCACTGAAACCTGCTTCCATGGTGTCTCCCAGAAGAGAAAATATGTATTGTACCTTTCAATTGCTTTCATCTTTATTAAGGTATAATTGACAAATAAATCTGTAATATATTTAAAGTCTACATCATGGTAGTTTTGATGTCTGCTTTTTTAATGTTGTAAAAAAATTTAAAAATAGCTAAATTTTAAAATCTTTTTTTATGGATGAGTATTTTATTGTTTATCTGTGGCTAATTCCACTCTATTAGTTATCTATTTTGGCATGATAAGTTACCATAAAATTTAGCTTAAAATCACACCTTTGTGAAACATATACAGACTCACAGTCTTAGACGATGGTTGCTGGGGGGAAGGGCAGGGGGAAAGGATAGTTAGGGAGTTTGGGATGGACATGTACACACTACTATATTTTAGATGGATAACCAACAAGGACCTACTGTATAGCACATGGAACTCTGCTCAATGTTACGTGCCAGCCTGGATGGAAGGAAAGTCTGGGGGAGACTGGATACATGACATGTATAAGTATGGCTGAATCCCTTTGCTGTCCACCTGAAACTACCACAACTAGTTAATCGGCTATACTCCAGTATAAAATAAAAAGATATTTTTTAGACTCACATCTCTGTGTTCTGAGCTGTGCTCAGGTTTTCAGGAATCTGGTACAGCTGGATGGTGGGATACAGGGAGGAGGTGGGGAGGAGGGCAGAGACTGCTGGGCACTGTTGAGAGCCTGGTAACTGGGGGTGGAGCTGGAGGTAGGGGAACATATTACTTTGACTTAGGTTATCATTACCTGGGGTTGAGCCTCCCCAGACCAGCACCTCATGCCTTGGGTTCTGGCTCATATCTGTCCACAGTTACAGTGATTCCAGCAAGGCTGGGGGAGCCACCTTCCCCCAACAGAAGCCACAGGGCAGGAAGCTTCTGGGGAGACACAATGGAGGAGATGCTTCTCTTCCCAGTCTTTGCACCAGCCTCTCCATCATGTACCCAAAGTGCCATGGTAGTCTCCACAGCAAGCATCTATTTTTTTAAAAAAATATTTTATGAGTTTTATTTCTCTTGCCATTGAGTCAAATTAAAAGATGGCAGGTCAGAAAGCAGGAGGCTGATGCTGAGGCTGGAAATTTGACTGAGTAGGATCTAGAGTGCTTGGTATGGAGATCACTCATCTATCAGAACTGAATAAAGGACATGCGTTATTGTGGTTCTGTTCCTGGACATTTAGATGACCATAGTTACTTCTCACCATTTTCCGTTTCCCCATTTGTAACAGATTAAGTGGAAGAACTCACATTGTTATTCCACAGGACACATCATGTACTCAGCAGACTTTTTGCCTCCATGACTTTTACCATCTGGTGTTCTACGCTTGAATATGCTCTGTTACATGGCAAAAGGGACTATGCAGATGTAATTAAGTTACTAATCAACTGACTTTAAGGCAGAAAATGACCCTGAGTTACCTAGTTAAGTCTGATACAATCACATGAGCCCTTGAAAGCAGAGCTTTCTCCCAGCTCTGGGCAAAAGAATTCAGAGAGAGTTGAAGCACAAGGATTTGATGTGCTATTGTTGGCTTGAAGATGGAAAGTGTGAGAAGGGACTGAATTCTGCCAACAACCAGTGGCCTTGGAAAAAGACCCTGAACCCCAGATATGGACTGCAGCCCCAGCCAACACCTCGATTTCAGCCTTGTGAGACCACACGCACAGAACTTCTGACCTACAGACACAGAGGTAAAACATCTGGGTAGTTTTAAAGCACTAAGTATGGGGTAATTTGTTACATCAGCAAGAGGAAGCTGATACACAATATGAAGTTCTTTTGGATCAGAGATTACAACCATGTGTTAAAGGGGAGGGTTGCCTCTCAGCTTGTTTAGGACCTTCATGAATGTAGAGATGGGCAGAGGTAAAAACAAATAGACTCTGCTTTTCTATCTCGCCACTAAGTTCCATTTGTCATTTATCTATCACTTACTATGTACCTTACACAAAATGCTTCCCATGCTTTCTTTTGTTTAATAGTCATGATTACCCTGTAAATAATAATTTACCTTTTACTTAAGAAATGGAGATTCTGAGAATTTAGATAATCTGTTCAAGATTCCACCCGTAGCATTTGTGAAATTTGAGCCCAGATAGCATTACCATACTGAGCTAATTTCCTGAATCTGTGGGGGTGACCTAAATATTAGTTGACAATCAAGAAGATAAATAGAAATTTGCAAAAAAGGAACTATGGCATCTTTATGTTAGTTAAAACTATGGACTTTATGTTAAAGTCTATCTTTATGGACTATGGTACATGCACTAGAATAAAATTTTGAGATTCTTCAGCATGTTTGAATATTTGGCTCTTTGTTAGCTGCCAGCAGTTGAGGGAAACACAGAATTCTTATTTCTCAGTTTCTGGCTTCCAAAAGTTATTCCGTAGGAACATGTCAGAGCTGCAAAAGCAAGTTAAGTGCCTTAATATCATCACTACCTAATGGCTAGAACTTCCCATGTTTCAGTCTAGCTAGTATCTAAGGGGAAAAGGGAGGAGAAATGGAATCATGGACTTTAAAGGAAATGAACTTATTTCATCTCTGTGGTCTCTTGCTGGCCAAGCATAGAATCTTTGCTTTCTAATTGGCATTTGTGTGCATGCACAGTCGCTCAGTTGTATCTGACTCTTTGTGACCCCATGGAATGTAACCCGCCAGTCTCTTCTGACCATGGGATTCTCCAGGCAAGAATACTGGAGTAGGTTGCCATTTCCTCCTCCAAGGGATCTTCCCCACCCTGGAATCCAACCTGCATCTCCTGTGGCTTCTGCATTGGCAGGTGAAATTTTTACCACTGAGCCATCTGGAAAGCCCTCTAATTGCCATTTTAGGTAAAGAATAAGAAAAGAAGATGTCTGTGAATTCTGCCTCAGGGGATAATTATCAGGAATGTTCTATTTCTTTGTATCATCAGTAATTGTTACTGGCTGACATTATTTGTTTATTGCTATGTTGATGAAAAATTAATCAGCTGATCTAAGAAAGAAATGGAAATTTTTACTAGAACCAAATCTTAACATTATAAGCTGGGAAGAGCATCTCAGAAAGCTCTGAGAACTGTTCTGCCCCTTCTAAGTCAAGGCAGTTATATAAGGTTTTGGAGACAGAAGGCTATAGACAGTTTACACAATCCAGATCTAGGAATCATCATGGCCTCTTACGAGATCAAGAGGGAATGCTGTTTTAAGGATTTGTCTTGTTTATCCTAAG
Source organism: Cervus canadensis (assembly GCF_019320065.1). Lineage (NCBI taxonomy): Eukaryota > Metazoa > Chordata > Mammalia > Artiodactyla > Cervidae > Cervus > Cervus canadensis. The sequence continues at coordinate 61,344,484 of NC_057394.1, forward strand.
AAAATGTTGCTTGTTGTCTTTGAGCAGGTATTTCTGCCCATGGGAGAGGTTTGGACGTTACATAATGCAGATACACAATGCACAGTAAGGAAGAGAGAGGAGCCAAAGGGCAGAAAAAAATTTTGTGTTAAAATTTTTCTTGTTGTGCCACAAAATGTGAATTTTATTTCTCAGCTATAAATGCCAAAGATCAATTTATGCACTCCAGACATTAGACACTATAAAAGTATTTTAAAAATAGAATGATTACCATTGGTCAACGAGAGTGAAGAAGGTTTCCAGGAGTAAGGGAATCAGAGGTTTCTCTGTAACAGTCTTATGGATGTCACCAAAGACATATATAAAGGAAGCTGCATATCCTCTGTAGTTGATCCTTTTATATAGAGGGTTAGATCACTCTCAAGCCACCGTAGGAGGGTTAGTCAGACAATACGTCTCAAAGGCTTTAGATGCTCACAAATTGACTTTCTCTTGAGAAGGCTTGTAAACAAATACTGTGTCATTATAAGACCATTACAACATCTTGGGTGGGCTCTGGCTTTGTGCCCAGAGTTTGGAAGAAGAGATAATCAGCAAGTGTGATCAAACCACTCTGTGGCCTGTGGGTTCCTGAGGCTGTTGAAGCTCTTATTACATCCATCAGCTGGTGACAACTCTGGGGCGCCCACTGTGTGCAGAGCACTCAGCGCTATGGGAAGCATTTGAGCAGAGAGAAGATGGTTCTTCTGCTCTAGAAGAGTTTTGACTTTTCTGGGGCAGTCAGGAGCACACACATGAAAATTAGTAAGAAGATAAAAGAGAAACAACCATTTCGCCACACCAAAAAGCTCAAAACCACATTTTCCTGACACAGCTATCTGTCGTCAGCTTGATTCAAGTGACTGCGTGGTCAGAGTTAGATGGAGTTAAAAAGGGAGGTAGATGGAATTGTGGAGATTTGGGGAGGGTACGGGGAAGAAGGAAGAGAAGCAGCAGCAGCATTCACAGAAGGAGTCAAGGTTAGTGTAGGCTCTCAGAGTTAAGAATGAGAGGTAAGAAAGGAGGAGGTTAACAAAGGTTGCTTGGGCTTCACTGGTGGCTCGGCGGTAAAGAACCCACTTGCCAATGCAGGAGATGCGGGTTTGATTCCTGGGTCGAGAAGATCCCCTGGAGAAGGAAATGGCAACCCACTCTAGTATTC